>NW_026705399.1:0-361913 GCF_029867415.1 Vicia villosa | reverse complement strand
AATCACACATTTTTATGACTGGAATCACATAAAGCATGACTTGAATCACATAGTTCGTTTTTCTTATTTCTTGGATGTTGATTCAAATCACTTGATCTCTTGACTCGACTCATACTCTTTGCTTAAGACTCAAATTAAATAGCATTTTCTTCTCATTTTTGTGCTAGATCTCAGACTCATAAAAACTAATTATATCAAAACTCATTCACAATGTTGGAAAACATACACATCCACAATTGATTTAAAATTTACAACACACTTGTTCTCTCAACTTTCAAAAGAGTTTTGAATCTTGTTTTGAGTTTTACAAACGAAATCTTTCATCTTTAACATCTTTCTTATTCCATTTTCATTTGGATCTAAGTCGCATATTAGGGTGCGAGATTTGTAAGGAGGATTTTCATTGTGATTAATATTTATTTGAATATTTCTTGAAGGTTTTAGGGGTTTGCAAATTATGTGTGCGGTTGTGGCTAGTTTTGATAAGTCCAACAAAAAAAGAAGGTTCTTCTCTCCAAAATTACTTTGGTAGTACTATGTGGAAGCCTACAAACAAAGTGGGAGTTCTTCTCAATCTTTAGACAGGGTAAGGCTCAAGATACCGGTAGGATCGAGTAAAGATCACTGCAGAATAGAGATTTTAGAGCAACATTCTAGGGGCTAAAATATTTAAGTTTATTTCGAGTAAAGATTTCACAAGGATTCAGTGTTATATAATGTGTTCAATTTAATGAGGATTCGAATAAAACATTTTATATTTTCAGCATTAATCGGATTGTGATTGTATTGAACATCTCTGTAATATTTTTCAAAAATCATAGTGGAAGAACATCAAAGTTTCAATGGGAAAACATTGGATACTGGAGTAGGAATATCGAGGATGATTTCCAAACCACTATACATTTGGCGTACTCTCTCTCTCTCTCTCTCTCTCTCGCTCCCTCTCTCTTTAGTGCACTTTTCCATTAGAGATGTTTTGCGCGATGTTAAAACTAAGAAAACTTTAGCATTTCTGTATATTGGACGGTATACTCCGAGTCTTAATGTGCATCTTAGTATAGGAAGCTTAGAATGTGTTTAGAAAAGGTTTTATGCATTAAAAACAAGATTTTATCTGAAAAACATATCTATGTGTCGACACATACGTGCTTTGAGTCGACACATGTGGATGCTTTTTAAAGCCTGTAGCTTCTATTTGCATGTGTCGACACATGATGGCTTTTAGGTCGACACATAGAAGAAAAATTTCTTATATGATTCGACACATACGACTTACGAGTTGACACATGCATATGATTTTTAAAGCTTGTAGGCCCTGTAATGCATGTGTCGACACATGATAGCTTTCTGGTTGACACATAGAAGAAAATATTCTTTTATGAGTCGACACATAAAAGAAAAATTTCTTATATGATTCGACACATACGACTTACAAGTTGACACATGCATATGATTTTTAAAGTCTGTAGGCCCTGTAATGCATGTGTCGACACATGATATCTTTTTGGTTGATACATAGAAGAAATTATTCTTTTATGAGTCGACACATGACCTATATAGGTCGCCACATGTGTCAAAATGAGTCAACGCATGACTTACACGTGTTGACATATGTGTAAATTTTTTTGAAATTTTGCATTCTCTTCTAAACCTCTAGTTTTCCTTTTGCTTACAACTTGCACACTTATAAATACCTCTTGCATGCATCATTTCAAACTTGATGAAACCATAAACATGCAAAGAGTTATCTTCATCTTCAGTCTCTCATCTATGCATACACACAACAATTACACATAATCATTCTTGTTGGGTGCCATCTAGATCCAAATTGATAACGTCCAATTTAGTTTGTGGAATTGTAAATTAGGTAGAGACTCTTTGGGGGTTTCATTGGGAAAAACCAGGTAGGGTTTTTTTCTCAAAGATCAAGGTGTTAACTTGGGGGTTTCGCACAAGATTTCGTAATTCAAATTCAATCGAGTGAAAGCTTCAAAGAAGGTGGTTCTGTCGAAGGAGTAACGGTAACTGGAGGATCATTTAGAAATCTTGGGTCATGATAATTCACAATTGGATTCAGCCGAGTGAAAACTTTGAAGAAGGTGGTTCTATTGAAGGAGTAGCAGTAAGCGGAGGATCAATTGGTATTATCGGGTTACTTGATCTAGCTCAAGATCAAGGGAAGAGAAAGAGTTAGAATCAACATCTTTTTTTGAGTTTTGCAAATAAAATCTTTCATCTTTAACCTGATTCTTCATCCATTTTTTGTTTGGATCTAACTCTCATCTTAGGGTGAAAGATTTGTGAAATGGGTTGTTATTGTGATTAATATTTCTTGGAATATTTTTTGATATTTAAGAGGTTTATTAATTGTGTGTGTGGTTGTGGCTAGCTTTGACAAGTATAGCGAAAAAGAAGGAGAATCTAGTCTCCATAATTACTTTGGTAGTGTTGTGTGGAAGCTTATAGAAAAAGTGGGATTCCTTCTTATTCTTCAAATAGGTGAAGGATTAAGATACTAGTAGGGTCGAGTAAAAATTGTTGTAGAAGAGAGACTTTGGAGCAGCATTATTGGAGCTAGAAGATTTAAATCAGTTTCGAGTGAAGATTTTGCAATGATTTAGTGTCATATACTGTGTACAACTCAACGGGATAAGTAAAAAATGGTTGTTGATAGAGCATAACAAGAGTTTTATAAATTGGTTTAATGAAAGAGTTTCTAAAGATAGGAGTGCATCCGAGACAATTAAATGGATGTCATATGTCTAAATTTAATGTAATAACTCAGATTACATATAATATTTGTATATTTTTCTTCTATACAAAATCAAAGGATGATCGTAGTACCGTACAAAATAGTAAGGTTATGATTGAGACTGAATTCATGTACTTCTCTAGTTCTTAAGATAAGAATCATGTAGTGGAATCTAGATCGTGCTATGGGGTCATTAAAGAGATTTTGGAGATTTATTATTTTATATTTAAAGTGTCTTTATTTAAATTCAAGTAGATTGACATTAACATTGATTTACAAACTGATGAATTAAGATTCACATGGGTTGACCATTGCAAGATAACTTATATGAGCGGACCTTTCATCATGGCATCACAAGAAAAAACAAGTGTTTTATGTCACTGATCCTTCTAACAATAGATGATCAATTGTTCTATAAAAAACACATTTATGTTAGTGATAAAAATTAAGATTTAACTCATGATATTTCTAAGACCTCTCCCTTCGTAACAAGCATATATAGGTTATGCAAAGAAAATAATTCAGATGATGTGCATGTTATTCATTATGATCATCAAGAAGGAATACTTAACTAACAAATAAATATTTTATGTGACTTAGTAATAAATATTTACAATACTAAAATGTTCACTTTACTTTTGAATATTCTTGTATTAATATTTCATATTTTTTCATCATGTAGAGTTGTGGAAAGATACCATATATTGCATGATTTTAGATGTAAAAAGCCGGAATTATTATCCTTAAAGTAAGTGGTATTATTTGTGATATACATTTATCTATAATAACTTATACTTTTTATGTATATTAATCACTATATAAAATTTATTTGTAAATGAGACTACAACTAAGAGAATACGAGTGTGGATATTGTATGATGAAACACTTGTTGAATAGTGTCTCTGTCGTTATTGTTGATTCATGGAAGTAGGTAATCACTTTATCCATGCATGTAACTTATTTATATAAGTTGTGTTTGTTGTTAATTTAGTGTCAAGTAAAAGGTTTAATGTTGTTGTTGTTGTTGTTGTTGTTGAGATTGAATGATTAACTATTTTAGTGATTTGTTGTCATTGTTGTTGTAGTAGTAAAATATTTCATAAGCAAAGTTAGTGTTGTTGTTATTAGTAAAAAGTTTAATGTTGTTGTTATTAAAATTGAGAGTTTAATATTATTGTTGTAGTAGTAGTTGATGTTGAGATTGAAGGTTTGAAGGTTTAATGTTGTTGTTGCTATTGAAAGTTTAATGGTGTTGTTGTGTTATCCTAATTGTTTTTACATTTCGTTTAAATTATATGTGTTTAATGAATGAAAACCATTCATACAAAAAGACTTAAAGGACATCCTTTTACACTGGATAATTTGCTTCCTTTAATTTATTGATTCACAAGCATGTTGATTCATGTTGGTTGTGGCCTTGTTGTTAACAATTTGTATATGTTTTAGTTTAATATTTTTGTTGCTATTGAAGGTTTACTGGTGTTGTGTTATCCTAATTGTTTTTACATTTCATTTAAATTATAGATGTTTAATGACCGGAAACCATTAAAAAAAAGACTTAAAGAACATTCTTTCACGTTGGACAATTTGCTTCCTTTAATTTGTTGAATCACAAGCACACTTGTTGGTTGTGGCCTTGTTGTTAATCATTTGTATATATATTTTAGTTTTGTTGTCATATAAGAATATGTGTGCCATTTTGATTTTGGTGTAAATAATGTATAGTTTTTGTACAAAATGTGTGTCATTTTGTTATATATAATTTTGTTTCCCAAATAGGTCATTTGGTTTTGTTTCAAAAATGTGAAATTCAAGTTTTGTTTCAAAAATGTGCAATTCAAATTTTGTTTAAACAAAATATAGGTTAAAACAAAATTTTTGTAAAATTTATTTTTATTTTAAAACAAGGGATTTTCTCCACCGAAGTAAAAACATTTGTTCAAAAATGTTGTTGTTGAGAATTGAACTCACGACCGCTGTCAATTTTCTCTTTGCTTGCTATGTCAAACTGAGGGCAAAAGTGACACACTTTCTAGTTTTTTTCTTCGGCCAGTGACCTGAAATAAAAGTGATGCAATTTCCATAACATTCTTCCTTATCTTAGAGCTGCTAAAATGGAACCGGTCCATCGGGCCAGCCCATAACGTCAATAATTTAGCACGGGCCGGACCACAAAAGAACTTAAAAAAACACGACCCTATCTTTTTGGCCCAACCTATCAGGCATTTGTTTTTCATGGGTTGGGCCAGGCCGGCCAATTCGGGCTTCGGGTTGGCCCATTAAAAAATGTTTTGGTAAATTTTGGGGAAAAAAAGATTGAGATAAGATATAATTGCATAAATGTGTTTTCAAGTGATAAAGAAAAGTTAAAAAGAATGAAGATATATTTTCAAGATGATGTGATCAAGGAAATAGTTGTGAGATGAAGAGAAAATTTGATAAATATATATATATATATATATATATATATATATATATATATATATATATATATATATATGTTGATTTGATGAATATTTTAAACATCATTTAAATAAGTTTATGATGACTCTCTATAACATTATGATATGTAGCTTTTATCTATTACATTCTTTTTTATAAAACTAAAACTATGATATTAAAATACGGGCCGGACTGATACATCTGACTGCACGAGTCTCTGAAAAAAGGGGCAAACTCATTTTATGTAGTCCATTAAACAATCAGATCAGACTGAGCCAACCCATTTAAATATTTTGACCCACTGAACTGAAGCGGGCTGGATCAGGCCAACCTATTTAACAACTCTCATTTATTCAATTGAGATAAATTTTTTTTTTAATAGTGTAAAAGGAAAACACTTTAATGTTATTGTTTTATTTCATTTAACATAAAAGTTAATTACTTAAAAAAAAATCCTATTTATGAATTTACGTTTTATTTATCTCATAAATTTTTCTAGGTTTAATAAGAAAGTAAGAAAGTAACTTTTTTTTTATATAAATTATATAGTCTTGTACAATATTTTGAATAAAGAAGGATCATAATAAATAATAAAATATTTCAAAAAAATTTAACACAGTAGTATAGATTTAGATCTTCTCCTTCATTTTTTTTTCTCTTTTCCTCTCCATCTTCTCTATCTCTCATTTAATTTCACTCTTACTCATTATTAAAAAGCAAAATATAATCGAGAGAGAATGAAATTAAGAGAGAGATAGAGAGAATAAAGACAAAAGGAAAAAGAATAAAGAGGATAATCCAAAGTGCGGTTGCATATACCAGATTGAGTTCAAATTCAATCTATCCGCCTCAAAAAGTTGGGTAGTGTACATTCCACCAATCACATTGCATCATTTAGTTTTATCTTATTTAATTAATTATTAAATAGTATATTTTTTGATTGTTTCCAAGACATTTTACATAACTTTACTCAACTTTTTGAGTTGGGTATATAAAAATTCACCTAAATTAAAATAAATCATTTACCAAACAAATCATTTATCAGATAAATATGTGCAAAAACTAATATTAGCATTTCTAAAATTTTGCTGACTGTGTAAATAAAAAATTGATTAAAATTTTATCAGTTAATATGGTCCCTCCACTTCTCAAATTCAAAAAGTGAAAACTTGGAACTGTCCTCATCCATAGGCCAAATGGTAAGGGAAATGATGATGATGAACAATCCTTATCAAATTTTATTAGAGTTGTTGGTAATATTTAATTATCCTTTAAATTTAAATATTTTTTAATAGAAACCATTCATTAATAAAAAAAAATAAAAAAGAATGAGGATAAAAATCTAAAAAAAGAATGAGGACAAAAATCTAACCTATTAAAAAAAACGGAAGTTGGCCGATATACCCTCTTTAATATTGGTGTATTGATTGAAAGCTAAGAAAAAATATTTGGTTGACGACTATAATAATAAGATAAAATAATCACAAATATTTTGAAATAAAATAAAAAAGAGTTAAATATACAAAATCATGTGAAATACAACCCTTATTGCCAGATTCCACGTTGAATTTTTTTTATTTATTATTTTACATTTATTCATATATTTTTAAAATTTATTTTTCTTTCATTTATTCATTTAGCTAGATTAACTCTCTTTAAATTAAGAAAAAGTTAACATTAAACCTATTAGCACATTTAGACTAAGCCCATTTTTCATTCTTTATTCTAAATGAGTTTTGCTTTATACACACTAATGGTGGTTTATTATCAGTCGATGTGGGACTCTATTTACTGCAGAAACTTGCCTAGTTGCTACTAGCATTGATGTTTAACTCTAAAGCAATGTGTTGGTGCACAAAGAATAAAGATGGTGACAAAGAGAATAACGGCGCAAAGATTAATGAGAGAAAATAAAATTGTTGTTAATAAATGATACATACTACAAGGCTATTTATACAAAAGAAAATTCTTGCCACATCAGCCCTAATAACGTAAACTTAGTGAACAAGTCTAAAGGTACACATAGTACAAAACTAACAAATACTAAAGTACCCTTACTAATAAACAGCTAAGCTAATGGGACCCAGAAGATAACGTCTTCTGGTCAACAACATCTTCTGAGTAACCATCAGAAGATCAGCCCACATCAGAAATTCTGATGCTCATCTTCTGATCAGAACTTCTGATGCTCATCTTCTGAATATTGAATTACTCTTCAATACCATCCCTTAATTCATATTCTTCACTCAAAGCTGACAACGCCAATTCCATCCCTTGAGAGCAGAAATTGATCCGTCTTGATCGCCTTCGTCAGAACATCTGCCATCTGCTTCTGGGTGCTGCAGTGCACAACTTCTAATGTTCCATTCTGGACTTGGCTTCTCAAGAAATGATACTTAGTCTCAATATGCTTGCTTCTTCCGTGTAACACCGGATTCTTGGCAAGATTGATTGCAGACTTATTATCAATCATTAGCTTCAGAGGCTTCTTCACTCTAATCTTCAGATCTTCTAATAGATTCAGAAGCCACACAGCTTGACATGCAGCTACAGCGCCTGCGATGTACTCAGCTTCACAAGTTGATAGAGCAACAACGGGTTGCTTCTTGGAACTCCAAGCAATAGGACCTCCCAGAAACATGAACAAATATCCAGAAGTACACCTTCTATCAACTCTGTCTCCACGCCAATCAGAATAACTCAATAATTCTGATTCTTCCTTTCTCCCAGAAGGAAACAATATGCCATACTCCAGAGTTCCCTTGACATACCTCAAGATTCTGACAGCAGCTTGGTAATGGGACCACTTAGGTTTACTCATGAACCTACTAACCAATCCAATTGCATAGCATATATAAGGCCTGATATTACACAAATACCTTAGAGAACCAACCAGCTGTTTGAAGATCGTAGCATCAACATCTTCACCTTCAGAATCAGAGTCCAACTTCTGATTCGTTTCTGACGGTGTAACAGCAGCTTTGCAATTCTCCAGCTTGAATTTCTTCAGAAGTTCTAACTCATACTTCAGCTGATGCAGAATGATACCATCTTCTGAGAACAGAATCTCCATCCCTAGAAAATATGACATTTTCCCAAGGTCTGTAATCTCAAACTCATTCATCAGCACCTTCTTGAACTTCATCAGATCTTCTGGACAACTCCCTGTAAGCAATATGTCATCAACATACAGACACAACAGAATCATATTGCTTCCAGAATGTTGCACATAAACTCCATATTCCATCTCACACTTCTGAAACCCTTGCTTCTTGAAAAATGAATCAATCTTCAAATTCCAAGCTCTGGGTGCTTGCTTCAATCCATACAGAGCTTTGTGTAATTTGTACACCATCCCTTCCTTATTCTTTTTCACAAAGCCAGGGGGTTGTGACACATATACCTCCTCTTGTAATGGACCCTTCAGAAATGCAGACTTTACATCCAGATGCATCAAGGACCATCTTCTGTTCGCAGATAACGCAATCACCAGTCTGATTGTTTCATGTCTAGCTACAGGAGCAAACACCTCAAAGTAATCTAATCCAGGTTTCTGAAGAAAACCTCTAGCCACTAGCCTTGCTTTGTGCTTGCCAACTGATCCATCTGGCTTCAGCTTTACTTTGAAAACCCATTTGACGCTGATGGCTTTCTTCTTCTTTGGAAGTTCTGCCAGCTTCCAAGTTTTGTTTCTTTCTATAGCCTTAAGTTCTTCTTTCATGGCATTCAGCCAAACCTTCTTCTTGAGCGCTTCTTCAATACCCACTGGTTCAGAATCTACTAACATGGCACACTGAATGACATCTCCTTCTGAGCCAACTTCTGTGTCTTGCAACATGTCAAAATCTGCAAACCTTCTAGGTATAGTTCTGACTCTCTGTGGCCTTTGAGCTACGTCAGATTCAACTACTCCAGAGTCCCCACCTCTAGAGTTTCCACCTTCATGATCATCACCAGAAGCTTGTCCTCCAGACTCTATGTCTTCAGAGTTTTCCCTTCCAGAATCATGACTACCACCAGATTCTGGATCATCATCAGAATTTGGATCAGAATCAGATTCACCATCTGACTCATCTTCAGAAGATTCTTCATCTTCTGACTCATCTTCAGAAGATTCTTCATCTTCTGACTCATCTTCAGAAGATTCTTCATCTTCTGATTCTAACTCTTCTTCAAGAGTTATCTCTACATCAGAAGTTGGTTGAGACTCTCTCCAATCCCAAACTTCTGATTCCTTCACAATGACGTCTCTGCTGACTTCAACTTTGTTAGTCTCTGGACAATAGAGCTTGTATGCACCTTGTTGCACCCCAAAATTTGCCCTCTTTCTCTGTGCTATAAGTTATCAAAAATGTTTATTTCGTCTCTCAAAAATCAAGAAATATTAAAGAGTTTTCGTTGTTTCGAGATCATTAAGTCAAAGGGTTTGTGAGGTGACTTGCAATAGAACCGGTCTTAGTACAAGTTTATGAGCTTAAGGAGAGCATTGAGTGCAAAGCCTCATTCTTTCTAATATTTTCGGCTTAACGTGTGATGTTGGTCTGAATTGGTGAATTGAATTGAGTTAAGAGTTTTCATTAAAGATGCATATCAATTGGAACTGGTTCCTTGAGATTTGAAGTAAAGTTGAGTTCAAAGGATTAAAAGTTCTTTAGCATCGGCGGGGATTTCTTAGAATTCAAGTTACGAGTCCAAAAGGTGTATATCATTCATTAAAATTTCAAGGACATAGTTTTCACTTATCATTCAAACCATAGCAAGGTCTCATTACAAAAAATTCATACACTACAAAAATCCAAATTACAAAGCCCACTAAACCATACATTTTAAGTTTCATTCAAAGCCCATGTTCAAACTATCATTACAATATCATCACAAAATTCAGCCCATGTTCAAATTATATTTGCAAATCCATTCAAGTTTCATTACAAAATTACACCAAAACTCTTTACATCATGAACAAAGCAAAAACATAAGTCTAAAGAATGAAAGTTCCTTTTGCATTTTCCTTGACCAAGCACCTTCTTCAGCCATTCGGTTGCAACCCTGCACCTATGTCAATATCTCACGCTTTTTTGCATCCAAGTAAACCGAGTCAGCTCATAGTGAAACCGGTTCAACACAATACAGTCCAAGAAAACTGGAGCTGCAATTAAACGTTCCAAAAAAATCCAATTGCCAACTGAGTGTAGAGTGGACATAAGAAATCAGAACAAAAATATGGAATAGAGAACTCACATAACAGAACCAGAGAAGAAAACGCAACAGAAAAAGGAAAATCGTAACAAACTCTTGAACCTGGAAAACTCTCTCTGGATCTTCATCTTTCTCTCATCATCTTCATCGCTTCTTCAATCTTCACCACGTTGAATTCTCCCTTCAATCTTTAGATTCTTCTCACTGCATCTTCATTCAATCACCTTCAAAAAATTCTGCAATCAACATAACAGAAAACCAGAAAAAACTCAAAATCAATCTTCAATCCTCTTCCATTCATAACCAATCTCACTCCTCTCCATTCAAGGATTCAGCTTAGTCTTCATCATCTTCTTCAGAACCTCCATCGATAACTTCTCATCAACATCTCTTGATCGGGCATCTTCATCATTGTCGCGGGCGAAAAATCGTTTTGTTCCTCTTTTTGTGGGATGAGACACCTGATGCCTTCTTTGGGCTCGAGTGCTCAAAAAAATGATTTTTCTTTTGTACCGACCAAACTTTTTATTGTTTCCAAAAGAGGAAAAGGAAAAAAGCTGCAATAACCTAAAAGTGGGGAGAGAGATCTTGGGTAAGAGGGTTGGTTATACGAAGGGAAGGTATTAGCACCCAACGTATCTATAGTACTCTATAGGTTTCTTTGCTTTGTTTTTCATTCCATGTTATTGAGAGGTTCTTGTGAAATAGGTGGGACCTAAGGTGTTTGTTTGATTATGCTCGCAAAGATCATCGCGATCCTCTGCATACATATCCCTTAGAGGGAATCAGAGCATCTGTAGCTCGGGGTCTACGGGTGCTAAGGTTTGAGTGGTTTGAGAGAGAAGTTTTGCTCGCCAAGGATACGACCTTGTGCCTACGTATTCTCAAAGGGATGTTGAGAAAGTCAGAGCAATCGTAGTTCCCACTTATGCTAGTGGAAGCAAAGGAAAATAGACAAATGTCGTCTAAATGCTAGATGTATCTAATCTATATCATCACATACATCTGTTTGATTTTTGTTTGAAAATCTTTTCATTATAAGCCCGGGGCCATGCCACTTATGGCGCTTAGAATGATAAAGATGTTTTTGTTTGTTTAACCAGCCTTGTGGCAAAAAACTTTCAATGAAGTCAGCCTTGTGACAAAAAGTTTTGATTAATCAGCCAGCCTCGTGGCAAAAGTTTCAATGAAGTCAGCCTTGTGACAAAAACTTTGATTAATCAGCCAGTATGGTGGCAAAACGGTTTGATTGATTAGCCAGCCTTGTGGCAAAAAGAAATTTGATTGATTAGCCAGCCTTGTGGCAAAAAAGTTTGATTGATTGATTGTTTGTGATGATATATAAGAGATACTCCTAGCATAGAGATGAAAAATGTCTAATCTCCTAGGGTATTTGTTTTGGATATTTGGGATGCTTATAAGAAGCCCGTGGGTCCTTGTACGAAGCCCAAGAGGAGGCTATCCGAGGGTCCTTGCATTGTAAGCCCAAGAGGAGGCTATGGGAGGGACAATCCAGGGTCCTTGCATTGTAAGCCCAAGAGGAGGCTATGGGAGGGTCACTCGTTTGCACAAAGCCCAAGGGGAGGCATGGTATAGTTGGTTTGAGCTCTTAGAGCGATTTCACCGGGAAACCATACTCTATGTCCTAACCTAAACTAGGGAGATTCTTTGCACGAAGCCCAATAGGAGGCTATGGGGAACCTAGTGTTGTACTAAGTTGAACAAGCATATATATAACACAATCACAAATATGAACAAGTACGAACAAATATGAACAAGTACATGAACAGATATGAACAGTTATACATATATGACAAAGTGTGTGTATATAATGGAGTTTATGAAGGAAATATACCTGTAAGCATGATCCATTTGTAAACACGGGGGCTCGGGACTCATACTCGGGGAGAGGCCCACTTGAGTTTATTCAAAAGCTATGTAAACAGGTCTTTACAAGGGGCTTGGGACTTATACCTACATGGAGGCCCATGGTATTTTTGGGAAGATTTAAAGAAACCTTCATTTTTGGTTTGTTATTCAAAGTTAAAAAAACAGATTGATTGAGATATGTACAAAAGGCGTACAATGAAATACCTAATTTCATGTACTGGAATGGGTATGTACAAAAGGGGCTTGGGACTTATACCTACGTGGAGGCCCATGGTATATTTGAAAAGTTTTGTTTCTTTGAAGTTTTGTTGTTTTGAAAATGATTTGAAAATTGTTTTGAAAAGATTTTTGTTTTGAAGTTTTATTGTTTAAAGAAAAAAAACAAACTGTACAAAAAGAAAAGAAATGGCACTTACACTCTCTAATATTCGAGAGGCCCCACATCGTTTTGAAATGAGTTGAATGATTTGAAAGTGAATTGATTATTATTGTGAAAACAGTTGATTGAGTTTTAGGCTTACCTCGAAGAATGAGAAAATTAGATTTTTGAGTTTGAGGTGTTACCGTGATCTTCAGATGTTAGGCATCCACACCAGCAGAAAGGAAACGTTGGATGAGTTCACAGCTTACAGCATTCCATGATCATCCAATAATTGTTTATGGAATTCTACAGCAAATGGAAGACCAAACAAAACAGACAAATCCAAAAGACAACAGAGAAATAATCTCGAAGTCTTGGATGAAGTTAGAAAATTCAAGTAAAATGTGCAACAGTAATCAAATAAAAATTTAAATGATTAACTACACAAAATAATATGAAAATATCAAATTCAAATAAAAATTAATTCTAAAAGAAGATATTTTTGTGGTTTTTTCATGAGAAGATAAAATAATTAGAAACACAAACTTAAATATGCATCTAATATATTTTTTTTGTTGTTTTAATAAGAATTTATAAAAAAACATACTTATGAACATATGAAAATATTAAAAAACATATTTTTTGTCATTTTTAATAAGGATTTAGAAGATAAAACTATATCCTATATTAAAATAAAATATTAAGTCTTTTTTCTATGAAAATAAAAAGAAACTAAAAGGAAATTAAAATATAAATAAGAAAAAGAGAAGATTGGGCCAGGAGGTATTAAAATCAGATTGGAGGTGTAGGCTCAATTGGAGAGAACTGAAATAAAATAAAAAGCAAACTGGGCCGTGAAGGATAGAAAAACACTTAGAAAGGGGGGGGGTTTGAATAAGTGTAGCTTTAAAAACTTGACAGATAAAAATAAATTGCACAATTATTTTTATCCTGGTTCGTTGTTAACTAAACTACTCCAGTCCACCCCCGCAGAGATGATTTACCTCAACTGAGGATTTAATCCACTAATCGCACGGATTACAATGGTTCTCCACTTAGTCAGCAACTAAGTCTTCCAGAGTCTTCTGATCACACACTGATCACTCCAGGAACAACTGCTTAGATACCCTCTAAGACTTTTCTAGAGTATACTGATCCACACGATCACTCTAGTTACAACCTGCTTAGATAACCTCTAAGACTTCCTAGAGTATTCTGATCCACACGATCACTCTAGTTCCTTACAACTTAATGTAATCAATTCTAAGAGTATTACAAATGCTTCTTAAAAGCTATAATCACAAACTGTGATATTTCTCTTAACGTTTAAGCTCAATCTCACTAATATATTACAACAGCAATGTAGTGAGCTTTGATGAAGATGAAGATTCTGAGCTTTGAGTTTGAACAGCGTTTCAGCAAGTTTAATATGAGTTGTTTTGGTGCAGAATCGTTAACCTTGCTTCTCATCAGAACTTCATATTTATAGGCGTTGGAGAAGATGACCGTTGAGTGCATTTAATGCTTTGCGTGTTCCGTACAGCATCGCATTTAATGTTATACGCTTTTGTCAACTACCTCGAGCCTTGTTCACGCTGTGTCTACTGACGTAGCCTTTAATAGCTTTTAACGTTCCTTTTGTCAGTCAGCGTAGCTTGCCACTTGTACTTTCTTCTGATCTGATGTTTATGAATACAACGTTTGAATATCATCAGAGTCAAACAGCTTGGTGCAAAGCATCTTCTGATCTTCTGACCTTGAAGTGCTTCTGAGCGTGATACCATCAGAACTTCAGTGCTTCTGTTCTCTTGTTCTTCTGATGCTTCCATAGACCCATGTTCTGATTCTGCTTCGACCATCTTCTGATGTCTTGCCAGACCATGTTCTGATGTTGCATGCTGAACCATTTGAGACAAAGCTTCTGAGCGCTGAATTATGCGTACTCTTTATATATTCCCTGAAAAGGAAATTGCATTGGATTAGAGTACCATATTATCTTAAGCAAAATTCATATTATTGTTATCATCAAAACTAAGATAATTGATCAGAACAAATCTTGTTCTAACAATCTCCCCCTTTTTGATGATGACAAAAACATATATAAATGATATGAATTTGCGATCAGAAAGAACAGATGGCAAAAGACAAATTACACAGCTATAGCATAAGCATATGAATATGTCTCCCCCTGAGATTAACAATCTCCCCCTGAGATAAATAATCTCCCCCTGAAATAAATACTCGAAGAACTTTAATAAAAGACTTCCCTGATTATTTCGGTAGAGACGATCATATAAGCTTCTGTCTTTAGAGAATTCATAGCTTCTGACTTCTGCTTCCATAGGACAGCTTCAGAACTAGAATTTCCTTAGATCCCTAGAACACTCACAGCTTCTGATTCCTGCTTCCATCTAGGACAACTTCAGAACTTGAATTTCTTTGATCTTCTGAAAATTCACAGCTTCTGATTTCTGCTTCCATCTAGGACAGCTTCAGAACTTGAATTTCTTTGATCTTCTGAACATTCACAGCTTCTGATTTCTGCTTCCATTTAGGACAGCTTCAGAACTTGAGTTTTCTGGATCTTTAGAGCATTCACAGCTTCTGATTTCTGCTTCCATTCAGGACAGCTTCAGAACTTGAATTTCTACCAACCTCACTTCATGCTAGATTTGTATCAGAACATTGTTGAATGTACCAGAGCATCATCAGAGCATCTCTACATCCTGAAATGTTACAGAACAAAAACTAAACGACAAAAGTCAGCATGAACGAGTCAGAACATAAAATGTATATTAGAACACATGATATGTATCAGAGCCATATAGGCTGAAATAATGTATCAAAGCAAATAGAATTTTGTCAGATCAAATAGACAAATATGGAAATATGGATCAAATTCTATTATCAGTGCTTCTGATTCATTCTTCTTTCTTGCTTCTGATCTCTGAAGCTTTACAGCACTCAGCTTGCTTCAGTTTCCATGGTTTTGCTTCTTGTGTTTGCTTTGAAGATTCTCTTCACTTCTTTATACCTGCAAAACACTTAAACCATATAGAACTTGCAGTTCTTGTTAGTAAATGTGTGGGAGCTTTACCCAGCAACTGATAGATTAATCAAATCATTTATCATTTATCTTCTCCCCCTTTTTGTCATAACATCAAAAAGAATATTTCAAAAAATTCAGATGAATAAAACGACAAATAAAATTACTGGAATGTAAAACAAAGAAACTTTTCATTGATAATCAAAAGACATTACATGAAAGGAATGCAGGAAAGCAGATGCAACAAGGAGAGGAAACTACAAAGACCAAAAGACTAAGATCCTAGCCTACGCAAAATCCGCGCCAGAACATCATGAATCCCGTCAGTGCTTGTAGCTTGCCTTGTCATGAAGGAGCGAAACTCAGCATTGGCTACTTCTTGCGCGTCCAAACGAGAATCCAGCATAGCTTGATTCTGATGAAGAGTTTCCAAGGTCTCCATCAGAGCTGAGGTTTCACCAGAAGAGGAGGCACCAGAATTTCTGCCAAAAGGGACAGCAATCTCAGCAGGGTGATCTTCTGGAAGATCTTCAGCTTGTGCATCTTCCATTTCCTCATCTGAGTCTGACTCAGAAGTAGCCTTAGCATATTCTGGTTCAGGCAGCTCAGAAGTTCCATCTTCCAACGCTTGAAGAATAGCTGCTAGGTTTGTTGGAGGAGTAGGACCAGCAACTTCAGCAGGATAAACCACTACTGGAAAGACCATGTGAGGTGCTTTTTCAGAAGGGTTCATTCTGAACCAGTTGAACAACCATTGAAAATCTCCAGTTAGCACAGGAAACCATGGTCTACACACCACGATGTCTCTGCAGAGATTTTCTTCTTCCAACTCATCTGCTGGTATCTTCCCTTCAAGAACACTTCTGTTCCTGATGAGATGGTGATGGCTGCTTTCACCAACTTCCAACCGAAGACCACGAACACCAGGAGCTTCAGACATAATCCTTCTCTGAGTGTCTGTAGCCTTAGCCAGAAAATCCTGACGAAAGGTATTCCAAAGGTTGCTTGTAGCATACTCATCCAGATGGTTAAGGTGAGCAGCACCTAGAATCTCAAACCAGCCATTTACATCAGAATGTAAAAGCTCCAGATATGATTGAGTGGTAGGGGTTGGAGGGTTGACAGTGAACCTGGAGTCGGGAAGAACAACGCTATAGGGATTAGGTGTTCTGGTGGGAAAAGGGTGTGAGAGAGATGAAGAAATATCTGATGGAAGGGTTGAAGGAGAGGAGATATCAGATGGTGAAGAAGGTGGTTCCGAGAGGATGAATGAGGAGGAAGAGGTGGTGGAGGTCTTTGAAGAGGGAGGTGATTGAGGGGAACCGTCAAGGGGTTGATACACTTTGAGAGGGTCATAGGAGATCCTTACTCTTTTTGGTTTGGTTTCTGGTGCAGCAGTTGCCTTTCTCTTTTGTTTCCGATCATTATCTTGATTCCCAGAGCTTGACGATGGATTCATGATGAATTTGCAGATATTGGAAACTGCTAGGGTTTATGATATGAATGCAAAGAGAGAGAACGAAAAAGAAACTGAATGCAAAGTGAGAGAAATATGAGAGGGAAAAGAAACGTTTGAAGAATATAAAAAGAAAACTGAAAGAGAGTAAATGATGAAAAGCATTTAATGTTACGTGACATGAGGAGAGATAATAATGACAAAAGACGTGATTTGCACAGTTACCTAAGTAGACGTCCCCTCAACTGCACGCACGCTTGTCCAGGAATAGTGAACACGTGTTTACCATCTGGATAGCCAGTTACAGCTGTTTTGCTTTTATAGAGATTCTGAATCAACTTAGACAATAAAACGTTAGTAATAACTGAATCACAATTTCTAATTGATTTCTATCAGAACTTCTTAAAAAAAATTTCATTTCAGAAGATACTCATACATAAGAACTTCTCATCTTCTCATTCTGAGCTTGTTTCTGAAGACCCATTTTGTACCAATTATATTGAATCCATCTGGTCTAGGAACAAGATCCCAAACATCATTCCTTGTAAACTGATTCAGTTCTTCTTGCATAGCAATTATCCAGTCTGGATCTTCTAGAGCATGATCAACAGAAGTTGGCTCGATCAAAGATACAAGACCTAATTGACAGTCTGCATTGTTCTTAAGGAAAGCTCTTGTTCTGATTGGATCATCCTTCTTTCCAAGAATGACATCTTCTGAATGACCAGAGATGAGTCTGGATGATCTTCTTACAGATGGTTCTTCAGAAATGCTTAGATTCTTCAGAGAAGCTGATACTTGATCTTCAGATTCTTTGCTTCTGAGAAGCTCTGCTTCTGATGCGTTGCTTCTTGGCTCAACAACTTCCGATATATCAATATCACAATCTGCAAAATTATCAAACTGCTTTGGTTTTTCAGAACCAAGCTTATCATCAAACCTGATATTGATTGATTCTTCTACAATCAATGTTTCAGTATTGTATACTCTGTAGCCTTTTGAGCGTTCAGAATATCCAAGAAGGAAACATTTTTGAGCTTTGGAATCAAACTTACCAAGATGATCTTTAGTGTTCAGAATAAAACATACACATCCAAAAGGATGGAAATATGAAATGTTGGGCTTTCTATTCTTCCACAATTCATAAGGAGTCTTATTTAGAATAGGTCTGATAGAGATTCTATTCTGAATATAGCATGCAGTGTTTATTGCTTCTGCCCAGAAATGCTTAGCCATATTGGTTTCATTGATCATGGTTCTGGCCATTTCTTGCAGAGTCCTATTCTTTCGTTCTACAACCCCATTTTGCTGTGGAGTTCTAGGACAAGAGAAATCATGGGCAATACCATTTTCTTTGAAGAATTCTTCAAAGGATCTGTTCTCAAATTCACCACCATGATCACTTCTAACCTTTATGATTTTACACTCTTTTTCAGATTGAATCTGAATGCAGAAATCAAAGAACACTGAATGAGTCTCATCCTTGTGTTTCAAGAATTTTACCCATGTCCAGCGGCTATAATCATCTACGATGACTAATCCATATTTCTTCCCTCTGACAGATGCTGTTTTGACTGGGCCAAACAGATCAATGTGCAAGAGTTCTAATGGCCTTGAGGTAGAAACAACATTCTTGGACTTGAATGCAGGTTTGGAGAACTTGCCCTTCTGACATGCTTCACAAAGAGCATCTGATTTGAATTTCAGATTAGGGAGTCCTCTGACAAGATCCAGTTTGTTAATCTGAGAAATCTTTCTCAAACTAGCATGACCTAATCTTCTGTGCCAGACCCACTGCTCTTCAGAAACAGACATAAGACAAGTCACCTTCTGACTCATAAGATCTTGCAGATCTGTCTTATAAATGTTGTTCTTCCTCTTGCCTGTAAATAGGATTGAGCCATCCTTCTGATTTACAGCCTTGCAAGACTCTTGATTAAAGATTATATCATAACCATTGTCACTCAATTGACTGATAGATAAGAGGTTATGTGTTAATCCTTCTACAAGAAGTACATTAGAAATGGAAGGAGAGTTACCAGACTTTATAGTACCAGAGCCAATTATCTTGCCCTTCTGATCTCCTCCAAACTTGACTTCTCCTCTAGACTTAAGCACCAGGTCTTGGAACATAGACCTTCTTCCTGTAATGTGTCGTGAGCATCCAGAGTCCAGGTACCATGACATGTTGTGCTTTGTCCTTTTTGCAGTCAAGGATATCTGCAATAGGAATAATCTTATCCTTAGGTACCCACATCTTTTTGGGTCCTTTCTTGTTAGATTTTCTCAAGTTCTGATTGAACTTGGGTTTAACATTGTAAGCAATAGGAGGAACAGCATGATAATTTTTAATGTGAGTTTCATGATATTTCCTAGGTTGTGTCACATGCTTTTTGGTGTGTGCAATGTGAAAACTTTGAGCATGTGAAGTGTGCCTAATATCATGGGAGTGGCCATACTTGAACTGATCATACAATGGCTTGTATGTGAATTTCATTTCATCAACAGGTTCAAGTTTGTATGGGGTTTCACCCTCAAAACCAATGCCAACTCTTTTGTTTCCAGACACAGCATATATCATAGAAGCTAGCTGACTTCTGCCAATACTTCTAGATAAGAACTTCCTGAAACTTAAATCATATTCTTTCAGAATATGGTTTAGACTAGGAGTGGATTTTTCTGAATTAGAAGGAGATCCAACATTATTGGATAATTTTAAAAGCTTTTCTTTTAATTCAGAATTCTCCAACTTAAGCTTCTTTGTTTCAAATTCAAATAGCTTTTTCAGCTTTTTGTATTTGAGACTAATCTGAGACTTGAGTTCCAGAAGTTCAGTTAGACCGGAAACTAACTCATCTCTAGTAAGTTCAGAAAATACCTCTTTAGAATCTGATTCTGATGTAGATTCTGATCCGTCATCTTCTGTCGCCATCAGCGCACAGTTAGCCTGCTCATCTTCAGAGTCTGAATCATCTTCTGACTCATCCCAGGTTGCCATAAGACCTTTCTTCTTATGAAACTTCTTCTTGGGATTTTCCTTCTGAAGATTTGGACATTCATTCTTGAAGTGTCCAGGCTCATTGCATTCATAGCACATGACCTTCTTCTTGTCAAATCTTCTGTCATCAGAAGATTCTCCACGTTCAAATTTCTTTGAACTTCTGAAGCCTCTGAACTTCCTTTGCTTGGTCTTCCAAAGTTGATTTAGCCTTCTGGAGATCAAGGACAGTTCATCTTCTTCTCTAGCCTGAAAAGCGTTAGTGCATTTCTTGATATTGGATTTTAATGCAATAGACTTACCTTTCTTTTGAGGCTCATTTGCGTCCAGCTCTATTTCATGACTTCTCAAGGCACTGATGATCTCTTCCAGAGAAACTTCATTCAGATTCTTTGCAATCTTGAATGCAGTCACCATAGGACCCCATCTTCTGGGTAAGCTTCTGATGATCTTCTTTACATGATCAGCCTTGGTGTATCCCTTGTCAAGAACTCTCAATCCAGCAGTAAGAGTTTGAAATCTTGAAAACATCTTTTCAATGTCTTCATCATCCTCCATCTTGAAGGCTTCATACTTCTGGATTAAAGCTAGAGCTTTAGTCTCCTTGACTTGAGCATTTCCTTCATGAGTCATTTTCAAGGACTCATATATGTCATAGGCCGTTTCCCTGTTAGATATCTTCTCATACTCAGCATGAGAGATAGCATTCAGCAAAACAGTTCTGCATTTATGATGATTCCTGAAAAGCTTTTTCTGATCATCATTCATTTCTTGCCTTGTCAGCTTTACGCCTCTGGCATTTACTGGATGTTTGTAACCATCCATCAGAAGATCCCATAGATCACCATCTAGACCAAGAAAGTAACTTTCCAGTTTATCTTTCCAGTATTCAAAGTTTTCACCATCAAATACCGGCGGTCTAGTATAACCATTGTTACCGTTGTATTGCTCAGCAGAGCCAGATGTAGATGCAGGTGTAGACTTTTCACTTTCATCAACCATCTTTTACTGAAGCGTTTTTCTCTTCCTGAATCTTTTCTAAACACGGTTAAGTGCTTGCACCTTAGAACCGGCGCTCTGATGCCAATTGAAGGATAGAAAAACACTTAGAAAGGGGGGGGGGTTTGAATAAGTGTAGCTTTAAAAACTTGACAGATAAAAATAAATTGCACAATTATTTTTATCCTGGTTCGTTGTTAACTAAACTACTCCAGTCCACCCCCGCAGAGATGATTTACCTCAACTGAGGATTTAATCCACTAATCGCACGGATTACAATGGTTCTCCACTTAGTCAGCAACTAAGTCTTCCAGAGTCTTCTGATCACACACTGATCACTCCAGGAACAACTGCTTAGATACCCTCTAAGACTTTTCTAGAGTATACTGATCCACACGATCACTCTAGTTACAACCTGCTTAGATAACCTCTAAGACTTCCTAGAGTATTCTGATCCACACGATCACTCTAGTTCCTTACAACTTAATGTAATCAATTCTAAGAGTATTACAAATGCTTCTTAAAAGCTATAATCACAAACTGTGATATTTCTCTTAACGTTTAAGCTTAATCTCACTAATATATTACAACAGCAATGTAGTGAGCTTTGATGAAGATGAAGATTCTGAGCTTTGAGTTTGAACAGCGTTTCAGCAAGTTTAATATGAGTTGTTTTGGTGCAGAATCGTTAACCTTGCTTCTCATCAGAACTTCATATTTATAGGCGTTGGAGAAGATGACCGTTGAGTGCATTTAATGCTTTGCGTGTTCCGTACAGCATCGCATTTAATGTTATACGCTTTTGTCAACTACCTCGAGCCTTGTTCACGCTGTGTCTACTGACGTAGCCTTTAATAGCTTTTAACGTTCCTTTTGTCAGTCAGCGTAGCTTGCCACTTGTACTTTCTTCTGATCTGATGTTTATGAATACAACGTTTGAATATCATCAGAGTCAAACAGCTTGGTGCAAAGCATCTTCTAATCTTCTGACCTTGAAGTGCTTCTGAGCGTGATACCATCAGAACTTCAGTGCTTCTGTTCTCTTGTTCTTCTGATGCTTCCATAGACCCATGTTCTGATTCTGCTTCGACCATCTTCTGATGTCTTGCCAGACCATGTTCTGATGTTGCATGCTGAACCATTTGAGACAAAGCTTCTGAGCGCTGAATTATGCGTACTCTTTATATATTCCCTGAAAAGGAAATTGCATTGGATTAGAGTACCATATTATCTTAAGCAAAATTCATATTATTGTTATCATCAAAACTAAGATAATTGATCAGAACAAATCTTGTTCTAACAGGCCGGACCGGGTCGGGTCAGTGTGACCCGGATCCACCCAACTCACTAAACAAGGAATGGGCTATTGAAAACCCTAATCAACAAAAGAAGCAGCAGCGCTTCTTGTCTCTCCCTCACGTGTTTTCTGCAGAAAAACAAGAAAAATGGAACAACAGACAAGGTTCCTCTTCCTTCGATTCTCTCCCAACGTGAACAGCAACTCGGTTTCTCTTCCTCACTCTCGGTTGAACAACGATAACACAACAGCACTATCTTTCTCGCGGTTCTCACTCAAACTCATGGCCTTTCCCTCGCGGTTTCTCTCTCTCTCTCGGAACAACAAGAACGATGGCGGCCATTGAAGAAGCTCGAAGAATCCAGGTATGCTTCTTCCCAAATTCCGTTTTTTGTTCTTTTTAATGATAACTCAGTGACATCTCTCTCTTTCTGTTTCAGTTTTGCTTGCGTGAACAAACAACAACAACTCACGCTCTCGGTTTCTCACGGTGAAGGACTCTCCCTCTCAGTGAATGATTTTCGGCCATGGGAGGAGAACTAGAGGAAAAATCCAGGTATCACCTCTTAATTTCGTTTTCACTTTGATTTAACAGTATAATAACTCAAGCTATTTCCTGTGTTCTGTCGATTTTGTTCTAACAGGGAACCAAGTTTAACAGCAACAAACTACAATATTTAGAGAAAGAGTTGAATCAACGTACCTACAGCAAGGAGATTTTTGCGGTTTTGATGTTGAGGTAAGCTTTGATCCTTATGCTTCTGTTTATGAACTTACTGCAAATTTGTTGTTGCTGAATTTTTGTCCAAGTCAGAACACTTGCTTTGCGAATTGTTGTCGTGTTGATGTGATTTTGAACCGTGGCTTGTTTCTGTTGTGACTTTGCTGTTGAATCCTTTGATTTGCTGCAGATTGAATGATGAAGAGAACCATGCTTGATTCTGTTTTGATGCTGCAAACTTTGTGCTTTTTGTTGTAGGATCCTTTGATGAAGATCATCACCACCTCTTTGGATATTAGGGAGACTTTAAGATGGCCTTCAAGTTGGAACTCTCCACCAAGGTATGAAGAATTTCTTCTTCACTTCCCTTCAAGAACTATGTAGCTAGAAACTCTTATTTTTCAAGTAGTTTTCTTTGATTTGAAGAATTTCTCCTTCTAACAAAGAAACATGAAAACTATAAGAGAAGAGGAAGAAGTGAGAAAGCTAGTAGTATAGTAGCTTTGGTGTGATTTTCTTCAATGAGAGAACTTCCTATTTATAGGCAAAGTTAAGGGAGTGTTTGGCAATTGGTAATCTTGATTGGCAAGTTTCAATCATTGCAAGATAAGAAAAAGAATATATTCTTCATCATTGCAAGAATAAAAAATAAGAATAAGAATATTCTTATGCAAAGATATTTTTCATGATATAAGCCATGTGTGTAAATTTTTATGTCATTTTATGATATCTCTAAGTTGCATAATTTTATGACATAAAAATCTCTCTTTGGCTTTCTTTGACTTTTGCTAATTTCACCCCTCTTTTTGTTTCTTTTTTTCATGTTGCATGAGGACCTTGAAGAAAAGCATGAAGAAATTTGATCTTGAAGAATGAAGACTTGAAGAATTCAAGAATTGCATTTGAAGTTTTATCTTTTTCTTTTCCTTGTAATTCCAACTTTGTATGAATGAAACTTTGTATTCTTGAAAATGAATGGAATTTTGTAATTCTTGAATTTTGGATAAAGTCTCTATTGTAACTCATTTGAAATTTGGAACTTGTTCATGTAAAGAAACTCCACTTGTAATGTTTGAATTTCTCTTAGAACTTGAATGAAATTGTATGAACCATGAATATTGGATATTCTTTGAATGAACTTTGAATTTTGGCAAATTCAAATGATCCATGGTAGTTCTTGAAGTAATGTGAAGAATGTTCTTGCACCAATGAACTTTTAATTCTTGAATTTATGGTTTTAAACCATACTTGAAATAATCTTTCAACAAATGGACTAAAAGATATTTCTTGCAATTTTCATGAATTGTTCCAAATTTGTATCATCTTCCAAATAATCCATAAGAAACAATTTTCTTCACCACGACGAATCCATAGGCCAAAATCTTGAAATAGATTTCAAACAAAACTCTTGAATTACACAAATGGAAATGGCGCACTTTATTTGAAAACCACCATGGACACGAAATTATCTTGCAAAGAATACGTGAATGAATGAAGAATCCTAGTTTGGTCGATTCAAAGCCTTTGAGCTTATTGAAGTGAATCTTTGAGGACCAAATGGTGACTGTGGATCTTGAATTGAGATACAATTTCCATTGGATGTTGTCATAGGGATTATTTGAAGATGATTGAAACCTTTGATTGACTTCCTGGGGATTTTTAGGGTTTCCCAAATGTGATCCCTGATTTCAGTCCCTGATAGTTCAAAAATCCTAATCTGATGATCTGAGATTTCACTGTTGATCAATCCTTGTGTAGGAGATGTCTTGAGCCAATAGATTAGGTCAAAATGATGCGCTTGGGGTCTTGAGGTCATGTCCCAAGTCATTAGGTCAAATCCTGAGCAGAAGTCAGGAGTATGCTGTCTTCAGTCAAAACCCTAATCTGGTTGATTCAAAGCCTTTGAGCTTGTTGAAATGAATCTCTGAGGACCAAATATTTATTGTAGATGAAGATGATTCATTTGAAATGAAGGGAGAACAAAACCCTAATTGATTGTTACTTGTACTGATGAGTGATTTCCTGATTAAATCCTGCTGAGTCACAAGTAGCAAACACAAGCTATGCAATTTGTTAGAGATGCAAATGATGCATATGCAGATGATATGAGGCGGTATCTTAGGTCAGAAATTGGGGTATGACAGATGCCCCTATTTAAGTTTCTTCAACCTGAGACATGAAGATTGAAAATCTTCGTTTTGATAGGGTAGAAGAGACTTAAATATCAGAAGACGCGAATTTTGGACCTAAGATACCAAAATTGCGAATGATGCAAGGATGTCTTTACCGAGGGAATATCAAGAACTGACTCCACTGGGGAAAAGAGATTGGGAAGGATGTCTCAATCCGTTTTAGGAAGAGAATCCGTTTTGTCTTTTCGGGAAAGCAAGTGTATGCTTCACCGGGGAATGATAGCTTTGTAAGAAAAGCTTATCTATCGACATTACCGACTATCTGCACAGGGATAGACTTGTTAATAATGCGAAGGTGAAAGGTATGAAACTATATTACCGACTATCAGCATGGTGATAGACTTGACAAGGTAAAAAGAGTTTCAAAGGTTCGGTTAATATTACCGACTATCAGCCTTGCGATAGACATGTTTAATAATATAACCAGAACAAAAAGGTTTCCGAATACCAGCCTCGTGATAGTGGTTCTGAAGACATGATCAATTATCAGCCGAGTGATAAAATGATTCTGGAGACTTTGCTAGGGAAATTACTGGTTATTCAGCCTTGTGAACAGTAATAAGGCCCTGATTGTCAAATGGTCTTCATGATTGATTTCCTTGAGAGGAAAAATCTTTTGGAAGAGACATAAGCTGCTCAGATGATGAGGCTATTGCTCATTGTCTGTTTTTCACAATTCTGTTTGAGGAATCGGAATTTGAATTTTTGGTAAAGACAGGGTTCTAACCAAGAATGAATTGGAAAGAAACAGTCAAACAAGACTTTGTACCCATGAGGAATGAACTCGAATGGGGATTTTCTCCTTTGTTTTGAGAGGAGAAACTAAAGCAACCTTCTTCCACGAGGAATGATCTCAGTGGGGAACTGGAGAAAGAACATGTTCCTTTTGCTTATGGGTGACAATCTACTGGAGAGATGACACGCCCGTACCTGTTTATTTTCTTCTTTTTTTTCTTTTCTTTTTTTTTTGGGATAGGTATATCCTGGACAAGTGATTTTAGGCAGACATTGAAAAATGCAAGAATGCATAAATGATGCAAATATGTATGAATGATGAATGTCATGAATGTCGCATGCATGCTAACAATACTGACAGATAATGAAGTGTATACTGGAGAAGGACTGTCATCGCAATACAACCAGATACTTGGCAAATGTTCTTCAATCACGGTGTAGATAACACAGGTGATGAATGGTGTTGCGTGCTTTAAACTTCTCTGGGGAAGATGAGCATCTTTTCTTATTGAGATGGAAGAACCTTTTCACTGGAGATAGAAAATCTTCGTTACTGGGGATAAAAGACCTTCTTCACTGGGGATAGAAGAGCTTCTTTACCTCGAGGGATACTTGCTTTAAGAATTCTTTTCTGGGACAAGAATACCGTTGTCTCAATAATTTTTTCAGGGAGAATCCTTTTGTTCATCCTATGGAGACGACTGCTGATGTTCCTTCCGTTGTTCACAACTCAAAGGAAAATTTCGCTTTTATTTTAAAAAAGAAAAGTGAAGTAAATTCATTTAAAACTTATTTTTTCTTTTTTGTTTCAAAAGTGAATAACATAATTAAAGCGTCATTTTGCAAGCTAAAAGAAATTAGAGATTGCAAACAAATGGGCACAAGGCTCAAATTTATTTAATAGGATGGTAATCAGCTAAAGGCGTGATTCCATAGAGTATTTACAAAAGTTGGAAATGGTAATTATGCGGAAAAGGCTACATTGAAAGCAATAACCACTATTCCCCTTAACAACTTTGAGTTCCAACCGTGCTTGTCGCTTCAGATTGGCGATAATTTGATTGAAGATCCTTTGATGAAAAAGACTCCTCAGGTGACGAAGTACGGACTGATACAGTTACTTTGTCATTAATCCCTAATTTTTGCCTAGATTGCCCTTTCAGGTTTTCAATCTACCAGGATGAATTTTTCTGTTTATTGTCTCTAATTTTTGCCTGGACCGCCCTTTCGGGTTTTCAGTCCACCGAGACGCTCATTTTTGCCTAAGTCGCCCTTTGCGGGTTTTCAACTTACCGAGCTGTTCTTTTGTAATTTTTTTAGACAAAGTATTTCTTGACTGCATCAGCATTCACAGGATGTGGGAGTTCATCACCATCCATGGTTGTAAGAGTCATGGCGCCGCCAGAAAATGTTCTTTTGACAACATACGGGCCTTCGTAATTAGGAGACCATTTGCCCCTAGAATCTGGTTGAAAAGACAAGATCTTTTTAAGCACGAGGTCGCCTTCTTGAAATTCACGAGGTCGAACCTTTTTGTTGAAAGCTTGTTTCATCCTTGCTTGGTATAACTGTCCATGGCATAGAGCAGTCATACGTTTCTCTTCGATTGAATTCAACTGATCGTATCTGCTTTGACACCATTCAGCCTCTGATAACTTAGTCTCCATGAGGACTCTCATTGATGGGATTTCAACTTCTACAGGGAGCACAGCTTCCATGCCGTATACTAGAGAAAAGGGAGTTGCCCCTGTTGAAGTACGCACTGAAGTACGGTATCCATGTAAAGCAAATGGCAGCATTTCGTGCCAGTCTTTGTAAGTGACGACCATTTTCTGGACGATCTTCTTAATGTTCTTGTTGGCGGCTTCAACGGCACCGTTCATTTTTGGTCTGTAAGGAGAAGAGTTATGATGCTCAATCTTGAATTCCTCACATAATTCTTTCATCATTTTGTTATTCAAGTTCGAACCATTGTCAGTAATGATCTTGCTGGGAACACCATATCGGCAAATGATGTTATTCTTGATGAACCTCACAACCACTTGTCTTGTAACATTGGCATAAGATGCTGCTTCGACCCATTTGGTGAAGTAATCAATTGCTACCAAGATGAAACGATGACCGTTTGAAGCTTTCGGCTCGATCATTCCAATCATGTCAATACCCCACATGGAAAAAGGCCACGGAGATGAGACAACGTTGAGTAGAGTCGGTGGCACATGGATCTTATCTGCGTAGATCTGGCACTTGTGACATCTCTTCACGTGTTTATAACAGTCAGATTCCATTGTCAACCAATAGTATCCTGCTCTTAAGATCTTTTTGGACATTGCATGCCCATTTGAATGAGTTCCAAAGGACCCTTCATGCACTTCATGCATTAACATGTCTGCTTCGTGTCTGTCCACGCATCTGAGCAAAACCATGTCGAAGTTTCTTTTGTATAGCACATCTCCGTTCAGGAAGAAACTGCCAGAAAGTCTCCTTAGAGTTTTCTTATCTTTGTTTGATGCTCCAAGCGGGTACTCTTGAGTTTGAAGGAAGCGTTTGATGTCGTGGAACCACGGTTTATCATCGATGACTGCTTCAGTTGCAAATATATAGGCAGGCCTTTCAAGGCGCGTAATTCTGACTGTAGGAATATCATTCCAATGATTGACTTTGAACATGGAAGATAGAGTAGCCAAGGCATCTGCCATTCGATTCTGATCTCGAGGTATATGATGCAATTCCACCTTGTTGAAGAAAGTCAACAGACGTCTTGCATAATCTCTGTAGGGGATCAAGCCAGGGTGGTAAGTTTCCCATTTGTCTTTGATTTGGTTGATCACGAGGGCTGAATCTCCATATATGTCGAGGATCTTGATCCTTAAGTCAATTGCTTCTTCGAGACCCATGATACAAGCTTCATATTCTGCGATGTTGTTGGTACAATCAAATAGCAATCTGGCAGAGAACGGGATATGAGTACCCTTGGGAGTGATGATGATTGCCCCAATTCCATTGCCAAAAGCGTTTACTGCTCCATCAAAAATTAGGCCCCATCTTGATCCGGGCTCAGGACCTTCTTCTGGTAACGGTTCGTCACAATCTTTCATTTTCAAGTACAAGACATCTTCATCAGGAAAGTCAAACTTGAGAGATTGATATTCATTAATTGGTTGATGCGCCAAGTGATCGGCGAGAATGCTTCCTTTGACCGCTTTTTGAGCACGGTACTCAATGTCATATTCGGATAACAGCATTTGCCATCGGGCAATCCTTCCTGTTAAGGCAGGCTTTTCAAAGACATACTTGATCGGATCCATTTTGGAGATTAACCAAGTAGTATTGTTGATCATGTATTGGCGGAGACGTTTTGAAGCCCAAGCCAAAGCACAACATGTTTTTTCGAGCATGGAGTAACGAGACTCACAGTCTGTGAATTTCTTACTCAAGTAATAGATGGCATGCTCCTTCTTACCGGTTTCATCTTGCTGTCCAAGCATACAACCCATGGATTCTTCCAACACAGTAAGGTACATGATTAATGGTCTCCCTTCAACCGGAGGAATCAATATCGGTGGTTCTAACAGGTACTCTTTGATACTGTCGAACGCTTTCTGGCAATCTTCAGTCCATACAACCCCTTGATCTTTGCGGAGAAGCTTGAAAATTGGCCCACAAGTAGCAGTCATCTGAGAGATAAATCTGGAGATATAGTTCAATCGTCCGAGAAATCCTCTTACTTGCTTTTCAGTTTTTGGTGCAGGCATCTCTTGAATAGCTCTGACTTTGTCGGGATCTACTTCAATACCTCTTTGGCTGACAATGAAACCCAAGAGTTTTCCAGATCTAACCCCAAAAGTACATTTGTTAGGATTCAAGCGAAGCTGATATTTCCTTAGTCGTTGAAACAACTTCAAAAGGTATTCAATATGTTCTTCTTCTGTGCTGGACTTGGCTATCATGTCGTCCACATAAACTTCAATTTCTTTATGCATCATGTCATGAAAGAGAGTAGTCATTGCCCTTTGGTAAGTTGCGCCGGCATTCTTTAATCCAAACGGCATCACTTTGTAGCAAAAAGTACCCCATGGGGTGATGAAAGATGTCTTCTCCATGTCTTCAGGAGCCATCTTGATATGATTATAACCGGAGAACCCGTCCATGAAGGAAAAGACGTTGAACTTAGCGGTGTTATCAAACAGCATGTCGATATGCGGTAATGGAAAGTCATCTTTTGGAGTGGCCTTGTTCAAGTCACGGTAGTCAACACACATTCGGACTTTGCCATCTTTCTTCGGAACTGGCACTATGTTGGCCAACCATTGAGGATACTCCGAGGTGACAAGAAAACCTGCGTCGAGCTGTTTTTGAACTTCCACTTTGATCTTGTTAGCCATATCAGGGTGAGTCCTTCGTAATTTCTGCTTAACTGGCGGACATTCTGGCTTCAATGGCAAGTAATGCTGAACAATATTGGTATCCAACCCAGGCATGTCTTGGTAGGACCAGGCAAACACGTCAACATATTCTTTGAGAAGGTCTGTCAACTTACTCTTGATATCATTATCAAGCAGCGATCCAATGGTCACTTCTTTTTTGTCTTCTTCAGAACCCAAGTTGATCTTTTCTAAAGGCGCTCTGTGAGGCAGAATGGCTCTTTCCTCGTGCTTAAGTAATCGAGATATCTCGTCCGGGATCTCCTCTTCTTCCTCTTCTTCAGCTTTGAACACAGGAAACTCAAAGTTGGGAGAGGGCATAGGGTTATTGCATTCAATGGGTTTATCAATAGTAAATCTGCACATGTGATTTATATTTATTTCAGAAAATTTATGAATGCAAGAGTGTATGCAGATTTTTTTTTGAAAAAGTTTTTTTTTTATTTGGGTTTTTTAGGATTACCATTTCCAGAAAAAAGCAAAAATAAAACATATAATGTAGGGAATTCAAAATGACACTTTATTTATGATTCATTTTTGAAACAAAGCCCTAAACACAAACTCATTTGTCTTGGGCAGGACAAAGAGGGAAACTTTTAAAACAAAGCCCTATACACAAAGTTATTTGGGCGGAACATTTAAAAGCAAAGCCCTATAAAACATCTCTCTGCTTTGGGCAAGGCAGGAGGTCAAAATAACAGCGAGGTGATTACTTTGAGCGGCGAACAACATTCGGAACGTCGACAGCCTTCCAGTAGCAACGAACTCCTCTGTGTATTATGTATTCAGGAAAATTATCCCCAGAATTGTCTTCAGTATTGACATTGACCGCTGGTCGAGCAGGATTTGAAGGTCCTGGTTTGTCAACCTTGTTCTTTGTAGAGTTGAAACGGTCTTCTTCTACTTCTTGAAGAGCATACGATGAGTCACAATCCTCAGAATTTTCAGGATGTATTTCCCAGTCTTCAGGATGAAGAGACTCATTATCAGCGACACTTTCCGAGTCAACTGCGGGACCATCTTCCCCCTCATCTTCAAAAATGGCATTTATGTGATAATAACCACCTTCAGGATTATAAACCTTGGCAGGTGCGTTGAAGCTGAAATCTTCAGTAATTTCAGGCTGCTGAGAAAATTGACAGGGCTGATAAGCCTCTTTTGGTTGACTGTTATATCCAAAGGGATCTCCCCATCCAGTTGGTTGGATATCTTCAATCGCAATCTTTGAACTTTCAGGTGCAGTGTATTTCACCATATAATCAAATTTACCACTTGGTTGCCCCAAGGTGTCCCAAACCTCTGCAGGAATAGGCGGAATTTCTTTAGCACTTATTTTCTCTGAAGGAGGATATGGTTCTTCCTGAGATATGTATCCCGAGTCATTGAGATAACATTTCCATTCTTCTTCAGGATCAGGTAGATCTTCTTCGATGCATTCTTTGATAAGGACATTAACCTCTTGAGGAATTGGGTTAAGGAATCCTCCACTAATGAATGTTTCTTTGATCGGACGAAGGGTTTCATCCTTCTTGGTGCAGTTTGAGAATGTTGGTGAACATCCGAGACCTGCTCTAGTTTCATTCTTGGTCGGGATCACAACTTGCCCCCAGCCAGTGGTAGTTCCATCTTTCACTACTTTTACTGCCTCTTTGTAAGAAGAGATTGATGCTTTCTTTTTGGAAGATTCGTCTTCTAAAGAGAGACCTTGGAACTGAGTTCCTTCCACATCATCGGCACTTATGCAAGAGAAATTGGACAAATGGCTCACCATCAAGGCTTGTTCTCCACTTATCGTTACCAATTTTCCATTTGTTACAAATTTTAACTTTTGATGGAGCGTAGAAGTCACTGCCCCTGCTTCATGGATCCATGTTCGTCCTAACAGACAGCTATAAGCAGCTTGAATGTCCATGACCTGGAAGGTGATTTGAAATGTATGTGGACCAATTGTCATGGGAAGGTTGACTTCGCCGATAACAGATTTTCGCGATCCATCAAATGCTTTGACAACTACACCACTGAACTTCATAGGCATTCCTTGGTAAGACAAGCGAGCAAGAGTCGTCTTTGGCATCACATTCAAGGAAGATCCGGTGTCTACCAACACATTGGACAAAGAGTCTAACTGACAGTTCATAGAAATGTGCAAAGCAAGATTGTGATTTTTACCCTCCTCGGGGAGTTCTTCATCACAGAAGCTTAAATTGTTGCAAGCTGTTATGTTAGCTATTATCCCATCAAAGTGATCAACAGTCACATGATGATCCACAAAAGCTTGATCTAATACTCTCATCAGGGCTTCCCTGTGGGCTTCAGAGTTTAAAAGTAATGAAAGTATTGAGATCTTTGAAGGAGTCTGCATAAGCTGATCCACAATTTTATATTCACTTCTTTTGATAAGCTTCAAAATTTCATCAAAATCAGGATTGACATTGGTTCCACTGGATTGACCAACATCAGTGTTTGTATTACTGACAGGAGTTTCCACAGGATTCCCTACTGGTGTATTGATAGGATTTTGTCCGGTTGCAGGAACAACAGGCTGCTTTGGAGGTAGTGGAGTATACACACGTCCACTTCTTGTTACTCGACTCACATCAGCGATGTTTACGACAGATGAGAGAGTTGGTAAAGGAACTTCTTGTCCATTCTTTATCATTGTTGCATTGTAGTTGTATGGAACCGCCTTGTCAGAGTCATAAGGAACAGGTCCAGGTAGACAGATGATCAAAGGAGTAACAGGAACCCTTGGCTTGTTGTAGGTAACTTCTATGCGCTCGGGCATATTGAAATGAGGAATGATGACGTTAACTTTAGGCATTTCCGAGTTGATATCTGAGACTAAAAGCTCATGCGGATAACATCCTATCATGTTAACTTCATTTTCATCCCTATTTCTGTAGATCTGAATAGTACCATTGTCTAGCAAAACTTGGAGATCTCTTCTCACAATTGAACATCCGTGAGGATCTACACAACATATGCTACAGGAACCATATTGATGCTGGCGAAAATTCTGCCCTCGACAGAGAGTGGCGTGCATTTGTACCAAATCGGCTCTTGAGAAATTGATATTATAGACTCGGTATGGACCAGGACATCCGTACACCATGTTTATAACATGCCCTCCATGATTGGGCAGCGGATTTGCTTGCACATTTGGATTCAAATTTCTGAATGAGAGGAGATTAGATCTAACCAACCTCTGAACTTCATATTTCAAAGCTATGCAATGCTCAAGATCATGGCCAGGTGCTCCTTGATGATAAGGGCATGAGACCTCAGCTTTGTACCACCATGGGAGTTTCTCGGGTACTGGTGGTGGTGCTCTAGTTTGAACGAGACCTTTTTCAATCAAAGCAGGGTACAACTCTGTGTAGGTCATTGGAATCGGATCGAACTGTGGAGCTCTTTGCACACGACTCTGATTATTGTTGAACTGCTGAGCCTGTTGTTGAGGCTGTTGTTGTTGAAACTGCGGAGTAAATCCCGGATTTGGTGTTGTGTTAACGACTGGTGTGATAGCAGCAACCTGTCGTCGACGATTGACGTTCCCTCTTGACTTTCCTTGGGACACCATGTCAACACTTTGTTCCTTCTTCTTTTGGAAACCACTTCCGAACTTTTTGGTTCCGCTTGAAGATCCACCTTCTTTAGTCAGACGTCCGGTTCGGACTCCTTCTTCTAGACGCATCCCCATGTTTACCATTTCGGTGAAATCACTTGGAGCACTAGCAATCATGCGTTCATAATAAAACGGACTGAGAGTATTCAAGAAGATCTTTGTCATCTCTTTCTCTTTTAACGGTGGATTAATCTGAGCAGCAGTTTCTCTCCATCGTTGGGCATATTCTTTGAAAGCTTCATGATCTTTCTGAGCCATGGATCGAAGCTGATCTCTGTCTGGAGCCATATCCGAGTTATACTTGTATTGTCGGACAAAGGCCTCACCTAGGTCATTGAATGTTCGAATATTAGTGCTATCCAAGCCTGTGTACCACTTCAGTGCGGCACCAGTTAAACTGTCTTGGAAGTAATGGATAAGCAACTGATGATTATCTGCATAAGTAGACATTTTTCTGGCATACATCACGAGATGACTTTGTGGACAAGAACTACCTTTGTACTTCTCAAAGTCTGGGACCTTGAACTTAGCCGGTATTTGTACACTGGGAACCAAACATAGCTCCTGGGCATTCTTTCCAAACAAATCTTTGCCACGAATAGCTTTGACTTCCAACTGCATCTTGTTAAACTGCTCTTGGAGATCTCCCACAAGATTACGCGGATTTGTGCTATCTCCTTGATCATGATAAATCTCATTGCCATCATAAGGAACAGTGTGAACCGTAGGGGTCGGAACTGTCATAGTGGGTTGAGAAAGTGCCATAGTGATTTGAGAAAAAGTTACCCCTGAATGCGGAATAAATGCCGAACCTTGTGCAGCAGGTGCTTCAGTTGTAGCTGTTTGAACCCCAGAGAAATTATGGCGGAAACCTGTACCAAAGCTGAAAGGCGGGCCCCAACCTTCTGGCATGGAGAAAGATGGAATACCGAACGCAACTGTAGAAACTGGAGTAGTGACCTCAGATGTCACTGTTGCTTGACTGTTGGGTGGCGGAGGCTGATTCTGTGCGGCCATCAAGGAGTCAACCAGAGTAGTGAGACTTTCCAACTTTTCCTGAAGGGTGGTCACTGTACCACGGAGCTCAATATTCTCTTGTTCAGAGTGTTCCATTACTCTTCTTCTACTCGAACGAGTATTGTATCTGTGATCTGATTGCGAGCGCGGTCGAGAAACTTTGAGACGCGACAGCTTGACGATCTATTGGAGAAAGATCCAAAAGATAAGACTCTATACAACAGACTCGATATGCAGACTGATGTATGCAAAAAGAAATTTATGATTTTTTCCAATTATTTTAAAGATTATTTCCTTGCAAACATTTGAACACAAACAATTCTTTTATTGAAATAATGGGAAATGTTACAACATTGGAGCATAGCTCCTTACAGAAGCAAATGATACATGAAAATCTAAACAAATCCTAAACATCTTCATCAGACGAAGAACCAAATGCATTATGCAGCTTGAGCTTCATGATTTCTTTCCCATAGTAAGCTTTCAACTCGGCCTTTTCAGCTCTCAGCTTGTCAACAACATTCTTCCAATTGTCAGGCATCGGAGCGTTGCTTGTCGAGGCTTCAAGATTTTTCTTGCTTTCTTTGATGTATCTTCTGATTGCGGCATCTTTCCGACGGATCTTCTCATCTTTGTTCATGAGCCATCCATCCTGATAATAGAGAGTTTCTTCATGTTCTTTCACTTGTTTCTTCAACTTTCTATTTTCCACATCAGTTCTTCGAAACTTTTCTTTCCAAGCGTCTTTTTCTATCCTCATCTTGGTCAAAGTGTCTTGGTATTCCTCCATAGCGGGAATGTTGGGTCGTTGAGGTACCACAGGGAACATGGGTTTTTCATAATCATAAGGCATTTGAAACTCCTTTGCTCTTTTCTTCACCCAACAGGTATAGGCGTTCGTAGCGATACAGTTCTTTATCTCACCTTTTTCTTTCCATCGGATGTCGTACCAGGCTTTCACCATTTTTGTTTTCAACCCTTGAGGATCATTTCCTTCCTGATAGAAGTAGCTTTCCACTGTAGGGCCAATGGGTTTAGTTGAATTTGCATACCCGAATTGTCGTCGGGCTAGGACCGGATTGTAGTTAATTCCTCCTTGTGTACCAATGAGGGGTACGTTGGCGAATTCTCCACAACTTTCAATGGTTTCTGTACCGCAGCGAGCCAAGGTATACCACTGAATATCATTATTAGTAAGAGACATAAGTCTTTGAGACCAACGTAAACCTTCTCGGTTTTCCGTGAAAATGGGAGACTTAGGTAAGTGTGAAACAATCCATTTGAATAAAAGAGGTGCACAACATACAATAATTCCACCACCTTGGTGATTCCTATGATGGACAGAGAAATACATGTCACCAAGCAGAGTCGGAACGGGATTTCCATTCAAAAAGACCTTTATGGCATTGATATCAACAAAGTCGTCGATATTGGGAAACAGAACCAACCCATAGATGAGCAAGGCTAGTACAGCTTCAAAAGCTATCATGCTACCAGTCTCGATGAAATCAAAGGCTCTCTTTATTAGAAACTGTGAAGGCAAACCTGGAAGGTTTCCTTTGGTAGTCCAATTACTCTCTATTTCAGATTTCTTCAAGTGGGTACCTGTTGCAATGACTGGTGACTTGGGAATGGCTTCCAAACCATTGAAAGGTATTTTGTCAGACACAGGAATACCCAAAAGATTGGCATATTCTTCCAAGGTTGGTACCAACTGATAGTCTGGAAAGGTAAAACACCGGTAGACGGGATCATAAAACTGAACCAGAGTTTTGAGAAGCCCCTCATCAACATGAGTGTTCAAGATAGGCAAAAGCTTTCCATGGCTTTTCCTAAAATCAGAAGGATCTTGTACAAAAGACGCTAACTCTTTCAGTCTTTCCACATTAGGCTCTTTGAAACCGTACTTCTTGGTATGCCTTTTTACCCACTCCATAACCTAATCCTATAATGTTTGCAAAGAAAATTCTCTAATTGTTTGGAAAAAATCATGTTTTTATGGAAAAAGATTTTTTTTTTTATTTTTTATGGATGTATGAATGCATGGATGCCACATATTCAAACATGGTAAAGCGAATATGGTAACGCAAACATGGTACTGTAAACATGGCAACACAAACATGGTAACACAAACATGGTACACACAGGTTCAAAGGTCCAGCGTCACGAGCATGAGGTCAGAGAACCAAACATGGGATAGTTCTAGTTAATCACCTGTACAACATGTTCTACTGATACGTCAGAGTCTACATTTTTCTTTCGGATATTACCGGCTTTCCACAATTAAACTCATGAGCCAGCAATATTCTCAAGAAAAACTCGTCTGAGTGTGGTTCTCCGCATGACAACTAATCCAAGTCTTCACCTGAATAGTTTCTGCACCACAACCTAATAAGGCCAGGATGGGTTGGGGTTCTACAGCCAACTCAGCTTCTACAGTTCAATGAAAGCAATAATGTCTTCGCAATTAACTCGCTAAACATATATTACAAACAAGGAACCTCCACTGAGCGGAAGGATTCTCACGTGCGCCTGCACATGACTATACCCTCCACCTAATTTCTTATGTGTACTTAATCCGGGTTAGGATTTGTCCATAATGTATCACTTGTAACAGAACCACGCAAGTAACAGAACCAGAACCACACATATAACAAAAAATGAAAAATAAAGCAAATAGAATTAACCCTTCCTTTGGAAACAATAAAAAGATGGTCCCCAGTGAAGTCGCCATTTTTCTGTCGCGGGCGAAAAATCGTTTTGTTCCTCTTTTTGTGGGATGAGACACCTGATGCCTTCTTTGGGCTCGAGTGCTCAAAAAAATGATTTTTCTTTTGTACCGACCAAACTTTTTATTGTTTCCAAAAGAGGAAAAGGAAAAAAGCTGCAATAACCTAAAAGTGGGGAGAGAGATCTTGGGTAAGAGGGTTGGTTATACGAAGGGAAGGTATTAGCACCCAACGTATCTATAGTACTCTATAGGTTTCTTTGCTTTGTTTTTCATTCCATGTTATTGAGAGGTTCTTGTGAAATAGGTGGGACCTAAGGTGTTTGTTTGATTATGCTCGCAAAGATCATCGCGATCCTCTGCATACATATCCCTTAGAGGGAATCAGAGCATCTGTAGCTCGGGGTCTAAGGGTGCTAAGGTTTGAGTGGTTTGAGAGAGAAGTTTTGCTCGCCAAGGATACGACCTTGTGCCTACGTATTCTCAAAGGGATGTTGAGAAAGTCAGAGCAATCGTAGTTCCCACTTATGCTAGTGGAAGCAAAGGAAAATAGACAAATGTCGTCTAAATGCTAGATGTATCTAATCTATATCATCACATACATCTGTTTGATTTTTGTTTGAAAATCTTTTCATTATAAGCCCGGGGCCATGCCACTTATGGCGCTTAGAATGATAAAGATGTTTTTGTTTGTTTAACCAGCCTTGTGGCAAAAAACTTTCAATGAAGTCAGCCTTGTGACAAAAAGTTTTGATTAATCAGCCAGCCTCGTGGCAAAAGTTTCAATGAAGTCAGCCTTGTGACAAAAACTTTGATTAATCAGCCAGTATGGTGGCAAAACGGTTTGATTGATTAGCCAGCCTTGTGGCAAAAAGAAATTTGATTGATTAGCCAGCCTTGTGGCAAAAAAGTTTGATTGATTGATTGTTTGTGATGATATATAAGAGATACTCCTAGCATAGAGATGAAAAATGTCTAATCTCCTAGGGTATTTGTTTTGGATATTTGGGATGCTTATAAGAAGCCCGTGGGTCCTTGTACGAAGCCCAAGAGGAGGCTATCCGAGGGTCCTTGCATTGTAAGCCCAAGAGGAGGCTATGGGAGGGACAATCCAGGGTCCTTGCATTGTAAGCCCAAGAGGAGGCTATGGGAGGGTCACTCGTTTGCACAAAGCCCAAGGGGAGGCATGGTATAGTTGGTTTGAGCTCTTAGAGCGATTTCACCGGGAAACCATACTCTATGTCCTAACCTAAACTAGGGAGATTCTTTGCACGAAGCCCAATAGGAGGCTATGGGGAACCTAGTGTTGTACTAAGTTGAACAAGCATATATATAACACAATCACAAATATGAACAAGTACGAACAAATATGAACAAGTACATGAACAGATATGAACAGTTATACATATATGACAAAGTGTGTGTATATAATGGAGTTTATGAAGGAAATATACCTGTAAGCATGATCCATTTGTAAACACGGGGGCTCGGGACTCATACTCGGGGAGAGGCCCACTTGAGTTTATTCAAAAGCTATGTAAACAGGTCTTTACAAGGGGCTTGGGACTTATACCTACATGGAGGCCCATGGTATTTTTGGGAAGATTTAAAGAAACCTTCATTTTTGGTTTGTTATTCAAAGTTAAAAAAACAGATTGATTGAGATATGTACAAAAGGCGTACAATGAAATACCTAATTTCATGTACTGGAATGGGTATGTACAAAAGGGGCTTGGGACTTATACCTACGTGGAGGCCCATGGTATATTTGAAAAGTTTTGTTTCTTTGAAGTTTTGTTGTTTTGAAAATGATTTGAAAATTGTTTTGAAAAGATTTTTGTTTTGAAGTTTTATTGTTTAAAGAAAAAAAACAAACTGTACAAAAAGAAAAGAAATGGGACTTACACTCTCTAATATTCGAGAGGCCCCACATCGTTTTGAAATGAGTTGAATGATTTGAAAGTGAATTGATTATTATTGTGAAAACAGTTGATTGAGTTTTAGGCTTACCTCGAAGAATGAGAAAATTAGATTTTTGAGTTTGAGGTGTTACCGTGATCTTCAGATGTTAGGCATCCACACCAGTAGAAAGGAAACGTTGGATGAGTTCACAGCTTACAGCATTCCATGATCATCCAATAATTGTTTATGGAATTCTACAGCAAATGGAAGACCAAACAAAACAGACAAATCCAAAAGACAACAGAGAAATAATCTCGAAGTCTTGGATGAAGTTAGAAAATTCAAGTAAAATGTGCAACAGTAATCAAATAAAAATTTAAATGATTAACTACACAAAATAATATGAAAATATCAAATTCAAATAAAAATTAATTCTAAAAGAAGATATTTTTGTGGTTTTTTCATGAGAAGATAAAATAATTAGAAACACAAACTTAAATATGCATCTAATATATTTTTTTTGGTTGTTTTAATAAGAATTTATAAAAAAACATACTTATGAACATATGAAAATATTAAAAAACATATTTTTTGTCATTTTTAATAAGGATTTAGAAGATAAAACTATATCCTATATTAAAATAAAATATTAAGTCTTTTTTCTATGAAAATAAAAAGAAACTAAAAGTAAATTAAAATATAAATAAGAAAAAGAGAAGATTGGGCCAGGAGGTATTAAAATCAGATTGGAGGTGTAGGCTCAATTGGAGAGAACTGAAATAAAATAAAAAGCAAACTGGGCCGGACCGGGTCGGGTCAGTGTGACCCGGATCCACCCAACTCACTAAACAAGGAATGGGCTATTGAAAACCCTAATCAACAAAAGAAGCAGCAGCGCTTCTTGTCTCTCCCTCACGTGTTTTCTGCAGAAAAACAAGAAAAATGGAACAACAGACAAGGTTCCTCTTCCTTCGATTCTCTCCCAACGTGAACAGCAACTCGGTTTCTCTTCCTCACTCTCGGTTGAACAACGATAACACAACAGCACTATCTTTCTCGCGGTTCTCACTCAAACTCATGGCCTTTCCCTCACGGTTTCTCTCTCTCTCGGAACAACAAGAACGATGGCGGCCATTGAAGAAGCTCGAAGAATCCAGGTATGCTTCTTCCCAAATTCCGTTTTTTGTTCTTTTTAATGATAACTCAGTGACATCTCTCTCTTTCTGTTTCAATTTTGCTTGCGTGAACAAACAACAACAACTCACGCTCTCGGTTTCTCACGGTGAAGGACTCTCCCTCTCAGTGAATGATTTTCGGCCATGGGAGGAGAACCAGAGGAAAAATCCAGGTATCACCTCTTAATTTCGTTTTCACTTTGATTTAACAGTATAATAACTCAAGCTATTTCCTGTGTTCTGTCGATTTTGTTCTAACAGGGAACCAAGTTTAACAGCAACAAACTACAATATTTAGAGAAAGAGTTGAATCAACGTACCTACAGCAAGGAGATTTTTGCGGTTTTGATGTTGAGGTAAGCTTTGATCCTTATGCTTCTGTTTATGAACTTACTGCAAATTTGTTGTTGCTGAATTTTTGTCCAAGTCAGAACACTTGCTTTGCGAATTGTTGTCGTGTTGATGTGATTTTGAACCGTGGCTTGTTTCTGTTGTGACTTTGCTGTTGAATCCTTTGATTTGCTGCAGATTGAATGATGAAGAGAACCATGCTTGATTCTGTTTTGATGCTGCAAACTTTGTGCTTTTTGTTGTAGGATCCTTTGATGAAGATCATCACCACCTCTTTGGATATTAGGGAGACTTGAAGATGGCCTTCAAGTTGGAACTCTCCACCAAGGTATGAAGAATTTCTTCTTCACTTCCCTTCAAGAACTATGTAGCTAGAAACTCTTATTTTTCAAGTAGTTTTCTTTGATTTGAAGAATTTCTCCTTCTAACAAAGAAACATGAAAACTATAAGAGAAGAGGAAGAAGTGAGAAAGCTAGTAGTATAGTAGCTTTGGTGTGATTTTCTTCAATGAGAGAACTTCCTATTTATAGGCAAAGTTAAGGGAGTGTTTGGCAATTGGTAATCTTGATTGGCAAGTTTCAATCATTGCAAGATAAGAAAAAGAATATATTCTTCATCATTGCAAGAATAAAAAATAAGAATAAGAATATTCTTATGCAAAGATATTTTTCATGATATAAGCCATGTGTGTAAATTTTTATGTCATTTTATGATATCTCTAAGTTGCATAATTTTATGACATAAAAATCTCTCTTTGGCTTTCTTTGACTTTTGCTAATTTCACCCCTCTTTTTGTTTCTTTTTTTCATGTTGCATGAGGACCTTGAAGAAAAGCATGAAGAAATTTGATCTTGAAGAATGAAGACTTGAAGAATTCAAGAATTGCATTTGAAGTTTTATCTTTTTCTTTTCCTTGTAATTCCAACTTTGTATGAATGAAACTTTGTATTCTTGAAAATGAATGGAATTTTGTAATTCTTGAATTTTGGATAAAGTCTCTATTGTAACTCATTTGAAATTTGGAACTTGTTCATGTAAAGAAACTCCACTTGTAATGTTTGAATTTCTCTTAGAACTTGAATGAAATTGTATGAACCATGAATATTGGATATTCTTTGAATGAACTTTGAATTTTGGCAAATTCAAATGATCCATGGTAGTTCTTGAAGTAATGTGAAGAATGTTCTTGCACCAATGAACTTTTAATTCTTGAATTTATGATTTTAAACCATACTTGAAATAATCTTTCAACAAATGGACTAAAAGATATTTCTTGCAATTTTCATGAATTGTTCCAAATTTGTATCATCTTCCAAATAATCCATAAGAAACAATTTTCTTCACCACGACGAATCCATAGGCCAAAATCTTGAAATAGATTTCAAACAAAACTCTTGAATTACACAAATGGAAATGGCGCACTTTATTTGAAAACCTCCATGGACACGAAATTATCTTGCAAAGAATACGTGAATGAATGAAGAATCCTAGTTTGGTCGATTCAAAGCCTTTGAGCTTATTGAAGTGAATCTTTGAGGACCAAATGGTGACTGTGGATCTTGAATTGAGATACAATTTCCATTGGATGTTGTCATAGGGATTATTTGAAGATGATTGAAACCTTTGATTGACTTCCTGGGGATTTTTAGGGTTTCCCAAATGTGATCCCTGATTTCAGTCCCTGATAGTTCAAAAATCCTAATCTGATAATCTGAGATTTCACTGTTGATCAATCCTTGTGTAGGAGATGTCTTGAGCCAATAGATTAGGTCAAAATGATGCGCTTGGGGTCTTGAGGTCATGTCCCAAGTCATTAGGTCAAATCCTGAGCAGAAGTCAGGAGTATGCTGTCTTCAGTCAAAACCCTAATCTGGTTGATTCAAAGCCTTTGAGCTTGTTGAAATGAATCTCTGAGGACCAAATATTGATTGTAGATGAAGATGATTCATTTGAAATGAAGGGAGAACAAAACCCTAATTGATTGTTACTTGTACTGATGAGTGATTTCCTGATTAAATCCTGCTGAGTCACAAGTAGCAAACACAAGCTATGCAATTTGTTAGAGATGCAAATGATGCATATGCAGATGATATGAGGCGGTATCTTAGGTCAAAAATTGGGGTATGACAATCATCACCATTCTCAGCAATCGTCAATCTTCAACAAGAACTTCATCAACTCACCATAATCGTTTTCAATCCTTCATTAGCATCATCAACAAACTGCAACGAAACTTCAACAAAATCCTCTTCTCATAATCAATTTGGATCTTCATCTCCATAATCAGCACCACTCTTCTTTCTTCATCATATAAATTCCACCTTCAACTTCAACACTCCAATAATCTTCATCGTTCACCTTCAACCAAGTTCATGAAATCTGCAAGAAGCCGCAATTTCCGCGAATCTTCAATCTTCTCTGCAAACAACAACGACATCGCAGCGTCAAACATGGAAAATTAGTTCAGAAAAGAAGACGGGAAAGCGTGAGGCAGAAACGGAACATGTACACGGTGCCGAGTTGGAGAAGTTCACTGGCGGTGGCTGCTCGGAGAGGATTAACGCCGCCGTTTCATCGTGAAGCAAAAGAGAGAACAAGCTGAATAGTCACAACTCACGTAACCCTAAATCCCTCTTTGTTTTTTCCTTTCAATTAAGTGAGCTAAGGCCTTGATTAATTGTGATTAATTAAGCTTAATGGACCATTAATCTGAATAAAAATCTGATAATTGATTGACATTAATGGAAAATTAGATTGACATATAGGTTTGAATTGAACTTTGAATCATGAGAATCTGATGGATCACCATAACATTGGGCCTTACGAATTTATGTTGTTCATACCTCCATAGAAGCCCAATCACGCCTCATTCTTGTGCTGAACAAAAAGATGTGACAAAAAAAGACATGCTATTGGGCCTTAGCGCCCAAAGTGCTTTCTGCACCATGATTTCAGCATTAAATCCCCCTGTGTGCATAGTTTTACATATTAGATTTAGTTGTTTTAACTAGTTTGTTTCCTATTTCTTTTAGATAATAAAAATGTATGAAAACAATGATATTTTTGTTAGACTTTGACGTGATAATAGAATATAGAATCATTGAGTTTTGCTAATTTTTGGTTGATAAAAAGATAATACAAAAACATGTGATCTCTTATTTTTGTTAGTTTTTAGATAGAAAACGCCATGAAAAATATTACATTTGTCAGACTTTTGCATGATTAAAAAACGAATAAAAAACATGTATTCTTTTCTAGTTAGAATTAAATTTTGTTTTCTATATTCGTTTTAGAAGATCATAAAAACACGCGATATGTTCTCTTGTTAGAATTTATTTGTTTTGTTATATAGTTTAGTTCTAATTCTTTGATAAAATGCCATGAAAAATATAATGTTTGATTAAATTTTTTTGCTAGTATTTTCTATAGCGTGCTTCCTTGTTACTACTGATTTGTTGGCTTAAATGTGCGAGATACTTCGAGAGAGCCTTCGATTGCGATTCGACTTGCTTCGTGTTCCAATTTATTTTTGGGACACAAATTCGCTTCCAGTGCGATTTGTCTTACGACTTGATTTGCGTCGTGTTCCACTTTATTTGTGGGACACGAACCTATTTCCGACGCCAGTCACCTGATCTCTCATTCATTGAGATGTATACTCTTGTATTTTCTGGTTTGTTTCTCTTGCAGGTTGCTCATGTGGTTATGCTCGACATGTACCACATGTCGCTCGTGATTTATTTTCACGACGACGCTTTCTGACTTGCTTTGCTTGATGATGGCTTACGCGAAGTATTCCGGACTTCTCTGCTCACGCTTGCTAGCTCATTGCGGATTTGCTATCCGTTCGGTATTGTCTCCTTGTCCCTTTTACCGCTTTCTGCATCATCCTATAACATGAGAAGTAGGACTTAGACATGCATCTGGCCAAGCCCTCGAAAGAGGCTCTATTTTTGTTGGTGTGTTTATATTTGTGCTTTGCGGCAGGGAGTCATGGTGTAATAAGTCCTATATGGCACTCCGTTAAGTCCTCATGGAAGGCACGCGGAAAGGGTTAGCAATCAACCCCCGCCCAGTCTCATCGAGTCCGTTCGGTATGCGCACGCTACGCGTTGCTTGCTTTTGAACTAGCACAAGATCTTGTTATCGAGTATGTCAGGAAAAAGGTTCATGCAATCAGACCCCCGCATTTCCTATAGCTCGCATCGCTCGACGTTGATGCTCGGTGTACGCACGCACCGTTTTCCTTTCAGATCCGTGACGGCTTGGTTGCTGAGAGGGATCCGCTCCTCTAGTCTAGGGCCCGATCATTTTCGCGAGGTCTAATGCTTGGTTGACTCGGGTGATTCGCTCCCCTTGGCTATGGCGGGACCGCTTTTCTACCACTCGGCCAGTGTCGTTGGTTTTGTTTGCTTTACGAGCGGAGCTCTTTTGTGTGATATTATTGTTTCCTTTTGCCTTTTCCCCCGTAGGTTGCTAGTTTAGCTTAGACTTGTACCCTTTGTATGATAACATTAGGTAGAAAGCTTTCCCCTTTAGCTTAGGCCTTCCTCATGCATTCTTTAAAACACAAACCACACTCTTTGATTTTCTTTTCTTAAGAGCTTGTTATTTCCGCTCCATTTCCAAGCGTAAGACTCCAAAGGTCGAGCAGCGGAGTGTGAATGTAACTCGTTCACCTAAAAAACAAAAAACAAATAGAAACTAGTTAGCCGAGCTACGATACCTCTGATTCTGCAAAACAGATACGCAGGCAGCGGGGTAGGACCCGTGCGAGCATAATCATTTCTTTTCCCTACATTCTGCATTCATTTTAGTCCAGATTAGCGTAGATTTGTTACACACCCATAGTTTTAGACACAAGCGTGGATACCATCGAGTACGATGGGCGCGTGGGGTTCTAACACATTCCCCTCGCGTAACCGACCCCCTTACCCTCTTCTCTGGTCGTGAGACCGTTGTTTTGTTTTGTAGTTTTCTAGCATTCCCTTCCTTTTCAGGATAAATATGTTAGTGGCAACTTTGTTGATTTTCGCGGTAGCGGCAGCTGGCGACTCTGCTGGGAACGTTGACCTATTGCGGGTCTGGACTTAGCGAGTCGATCCTAGCCCTTGTGTGTTTATCTTTGGGTGTTTTTACTGCTTCGCATATTTATCTGTTTGCATTGCATTCTATGTGCACTTTTACTTTTCTGCATCATATTCTGGACTGTCTGGATTTCTGCCTATTGGGTGGGTGTTTCAAGAGGTAAAAGGCCCAATACCCCGGCCATGTGTGAACCAATGAAACCCTAGGACAGAGTGGGAGCATGGTTTGTCTCGAGGTGTACGCCTTGGGATAGATTATGTGACCACGAGTAGAGTAGTGGTTTCAAACAGAGGTATTATCGTCACCCGCATCCGCGCTGTGACGGTGCTTACCTTCAGGCGGACCGTATACTGCGTTTCATGACCTTACCTTGACCTAGATTTTACCCGTGAGTGGGGCGGGAATCAATGATCATATAACAGGTACATTGTTGGTGACCGCTGTTCTTGTTCGTGGGTTACCGTTGTTCTTGTTCGTGGGTTACCGCTATTCTTGTTCGAGTGTACTATTGGTTCCTGTTCGTGGGGTACTATGGTTCTTGTTCGAGTGATATTCTATGTTCTATTCCAGTGTGTTGGTGACTATATGTTCTAGTTCCGATGGTAAATTGTTCTATTGGTGACTTATGGTTTGTGCGGTGGTCCGAAACTATGCCGAACCTTTGAACTTGTGCCGTATGATTTCTCGGCATCCCAGATATATCCAGTATTGTGGTTCCCACCACTTTGCATCATTGCATATTTACTTGTGAAAAAAATGATGTACAAAAAATAACTAGCATACATGTTCCTTCCATTTCCAAGGAATCATATCTTTAAGCCTCGTGCCAAGCTTTTCCATCTCTTACTTGTCAAAAATCAAAACACGAGGATTCCTTGGAAATCGAATGAACATGGCACTGCATTCATATCATGCATCTCATACATTTCATGCATAACAGGTGTTCAGGATCGAGGATCTCTTATTCAGATTTGATACTCTCACCAGACCTAGAGACTTGACTCGTTTTTATTGTGAGCTCAAAGATTAGTCATATAACAACTTTGTGGGGATTTTACCTAGAAGAAAGCTCAGTTGGGGTTCTTTTTGAAGACTTGTCTTATGCTCACTTGCTTCCATGCTTACTTTATCTGCAACTGGTTAAGCTCCGTATTGTGTGGATGTCTATAGGTTCTCTGCTTGATGATGATGGCACTAGGTGTGAATTCTATTATGGGTCACCTGATCGTGATGTTGGATCTGCAAGTCTTTGAAGTTGCTTGGGGCTCCCGAACGAGGGATAAGCAAGACATTGTCTATCTTGAGCATTGCACCATTTGCATTGTTCGAATCCCTAAAGCATTACAAATTCCATGTGACTTCGCCAGAATCTTCTGCCAGACAGTAATCAAGGGTGATCCGCAAGGGCACACCTCATTCTCAAGGTTCTGCTTCATATTTTGAGTCACCTCCTCCTCTCTTGGAGTTTCCTTGTCAGTATCATTTGCTTGTCAACAGAGACGGAAAGAGTAAGAATCAAGTTGATGTATTCCCCATGCCTGGTGTTCAGTTGCTTCCCTGTTTAATGGAATTTCAGTTGGTTGAGATTCGTGTTTTGGGTCTTTCTCACCACAGATAGCTCTCATGATTTCGATGACAATACTCGGTGTTTTTCATTCTCGGGGCACCTGATCATAATGTCAAGCCTTACAAGATGTTGAAGTACAAAGAGTCCAGGACTTCCTCGATGCAGAAATGTTTGAGTTTATTCATAATGGTTCCTACTGGTCAATCCCATTTCATATGCCGCAAGTAGAATGTTTGATCTTCCTCGAGGAGTAGCTCATGAGAATCACTTGCAACTTGTACTACCAGAGGCTTCCTTCCCAACAACTCTTGTGTGTTCCAAGTAACGACTTTGATGACCAAGCGGCAGCGGCTATTGTTGTTCGCTGATAGTAATACAATGTTCCTCCATTCAGTATGGTGATTTCTGTTTCAGCAGCTATGTTTAGGGCTCCCGACCGAGGGATAAGAAAGACTCCGTTTTCTTGAGTTTGCATCATTGGCAGCTCAAATACCTAAAGCATTCACAAACTCCAGTCGCTGTTTTTTTGGGGCTCCCGACCGAGGGATAAGCAAGACGCCTTGTATCTTGAGTTTGTGCACCACTAGAACGACTCAAATCCCTAAAGCTGAGCACTTACAACTTCTGTATGGCTTCGCCAAAATCTTCTTCTGGGAAGTAATCTGAAGGGTTCTGCAGGAGCAGATACTAATGCTTGGTGTGCTTTCCATTATGGGGCACTTGGTTATCTGATTGAAGACTGTAAGTCATTCAAAGACAAGGTTCAAGACATGATTGACACCGAGACTATCACATTCGCACTTGAGGGCCAGAACTGAAGTTCTCCTTTGACTTAGCGGATCTTCTGAAGCAATAAGTCCATACGGAGAGGATCTCCTCAATGTTGGCAATTCCTAATTCATCATGCATGTTCATGTTTAAGCTTTCTTGTTTTGTTCAATATTGTTTGCATGCAAAACTTGTTTGTCTTTGAATTATAATCACAATGCATTGAATATGTTTGCCTTGAAAAAATTCATTCGCTTTTGCTCTTATATGTTTTTCTACGCTTTTGTGGTACTCAACTCTTGTTAATAAAGCATGATAACTCCGAAGGGAGAATGATGAACATAATACCAAGAATCTCAAATGGTATGTTTTTTAGTAGAACCCTGTTGGTGATGTACAGGCATTGTTTCAAATTCCCAAACACCGGAGATATAAGGGAGACAGACCCTCGATAACCCCTATGAGCCTTTGAAGTAGGAGTTTCTTTTCTATACGAAAAAACCCTTATTTTTTAACCCAGGGGTGGGTAGTATTCAGTTAACCTGATCGTGCATTCAAAATTCATCAGGAGCACACATCTAAGGATACAACAATGGTTATCCTTCAACAGATTGAGGAAATTCAAAATCACAACGATTATCCGTCACCTCAGGAGGTTGAGACATCAGGATTATCCCTCACATCAGGAGGTCGAGATCGACAGCAAAACCGCAGTGGTTATCTCTCACATCAGGAGGTCAAAGGATGATAATACCACAATGGTAATTCATCATCAATCAAGGACTCAGGAAGTCATAATCACTTCCAACAAATCATAGATTCAGGATCACACGAGTTGTTCAAAAGAAAAGAATGAATCAAAAAGAAAAAAAAAAGAAAGAAAGCCCGCTAAGTCAACAACTTGAAAGCATGTGACTTAGGCAAAAGTTAGGGCATCCCGCTGGACATCCAAATCAAAATTCAAAAGAATTTGTCCAGGCAAAAGTTAGGGAAACAAAACAAAAAAAGTGAAAGCGAAAAACAAGGATTAGAAAATAAAAATCCTCATTGAAAGAACAAAGTCGTGTGATCAGACACCAAAACAAAAGGTAAAGTGACTGTCATGCCCGAACGCCTCCTTGATTCCTCAATCATCTCAAATTCCTGTTGAAATATGAATGTTTGCATCAATTTAACTGAACTTAGGACTGGAGAACATCACGAAGGGGGTGGGCACTAAATATTTTGAGCCTAAAAATCTTTTTTTCTAAAAAACCGTGAACTTAGCCACGTTACAGTCCTCAAAAGTCCTAATTGAAGCAGGGTTAATTCGAAGGCATACAGTAACGAGAATATGATACACTGACTACTAAGAGGTTTGCTAAAATGCTTGAGTTGGTATCACACTATCTTTCTTTCACAAAAAAAATCGATGTTACGACATCCTTTCATAAAGTTTCTTTAAACTTCCAGAAAAACATACTCTTTGCATTAGAATTATATTTCTCATAATAAACATTGTTTGCATATGAACAAGTGCTTGACATCAAGAAAGTTTCCATCATGAACTTCAGATGTTATCCTCCTAAAGGACAAGTTGTCTTCCGAACTCCGTTGAGCAGAGGCAGCAATATCTCATGTTTAATCACACTAAGGGGCACAAAAGCCTTTGAATACTCTGTCAAGTTTTCACTCAATCTGAGGCAATCAGGTCAAGATTCGAAGAATCTCTCAAAATGCTAAGCAATCAGGGGCATTCACCCAAGCGTAACTGAAGCTACCTCCAACACAGGCCATGCAGGGGCACGTTTTCAAAGTCATGCTACTGGGGCAAGTTGGCTATGATAGCACAAATCTCAAGAAGTCCTTACGAGACGAATTTCTTCAAAGTACCTGCAGGCTGGGGGCAAGACACTATGCATTGGTATTTTTCCCTCATCAGGAGATGATCAGTTTAAGTTCAGGTGTGAGCTAAACAAACTTATGAACTCGAAGACCGTCGAGAAGTTAGGATCATCATCCTCAACATTCATCAGAGACTGAAAGTCTATTACTTGTTGACATCTTTACAATCAATACGAATATGCAGAACACTATGAAAGTCAATGGTTGTTTGGTCCCCTTTGAAGTCAACATTTGCTTGACCCCTTAAGCCCACTTCCTGGTGGCATTCTCTTGGAGAAACAATGCATGTTTGATGCTCCGGCCGATACTTGTTTGGTATTCTAATTACTGCTTGCCTGTCAACTCATTGAATCCATTGCTTGTATGGAAAGTTTAAAGCCTAGATGTTTGACAATCTGTTTGCCCTTGCATTTTCCCATTGTGGGTGAGCATCACTATCCTCCGTCATGTGAGGAAACCCCGTGAAGATGTTATGCTATATCCTGGGGCATTTTCATCTGTTTATCTCGCAGGTACATCCTTTTGAGCGCATCATGTGAGCGCATTGGCGGATCTAGCCAAGTGAGAGATTCTCATTCCCCAGCTGAGTACATTCAGACAAGGTTTTCTTTGTTCCAAGATTCTCGTCTCCTCAGGAGAGCACATCTCAATGCCATTTCCGTGCTTCAGAAGTCTTATTCCCCGATGGAATATCTTCTCCCCAGTTTAATCATGATTGAATGGTATCTGATTTCCCAGCAAGCTCTTAATGAGGTTCCTTGCCCGAATTCCTCATTTCCCCAGTAGAGTGTTTCTCTCCCCAACAGATTGACATGTTTCCCCTAGGAGAGTCATCTTATTCCCCAGTGGAGTAATTTTAACAAAAGGTTCTTATGCCGAGTTCCTTATCCCCAGCGGATTTCTTATCTTCTCAGTGGACCATTATGCAGAAGTATTCATCTTCTCCACTGAGTCTCTCCTCAACAGAGTTTCACTTGCATCCTCAGCAGAATCTGTTTCCTTCAAGGATTTTCCCAGCGGAATGCGTTCTACACAAACAAGTTGGTCACTTCACATCAGAGTTGTCTCCATGACTTGCCTTTATCTCTAGGGGTGTTCGCGGTGCGGTTTGGGCGGTTTTAACGCTAAAAATCATCCGAACCGCGAGAGAAAAAAACGTGTGGTTTGGTTTGGTTCGGTTGGCTTTCAAAAATAAAACCAAACCAAACCAAATCAAACTAATGCGGTTTGGATTGGTTCGGTTGGTTCGGTTTTTTTTTTTAAAAATATTGAGCTATATACATACATATAGAGATAAAATATAATTTCGTGTTTAGCCATTCATACATTACTATAAAAAATTTATAATTGTCAAAATAAGATTATAATTTGATACATAAAAATGCTCTTACAATTTTATCTTAGGTCTAAAGAATGACATACATGAAATTGCATTCATAAATAAATATTATACAAAGAATACAATAAAATATATTTTGTATTTATACATGAATAATATTTTATTTTTGATGATATATAAATTAAAATAAATATCATACAAAGAATATGATAAAATATACCCATAATACTAGTTGATTTCTCTAAAAAATTGAAGAAATATATATTGGTTAGTAAGATTTTATAAAATAATGCGGTTTGGTTTGGTTTAGTTCGGTTTGCAAATACAAACCGCAAACCGAACCAAACCGCGCGGTTCCGCTAGAAAATGACCCGAACACATCCGAACCAAATGCGTTTTTTTGCGGTTTCGATTTGGTTCGGTTCGGTTTTGCAGTTTTCTATTGGGCTGGTTTGGTTTTGAACACCCCTATTTATCTCCACATCCCCGAAGTGTCGAGAATTTGCTTCTCCAGTGAAGTTGCCAGGGTATTCCCTAAGCAGTCAATTGGGATGTTCATATCCCCAAGCGGGATTTATTCCCCAAACAGAGCTCGCATCCAGATTTGATCGTCTCCAACAGATTTCTGATCCATCTTTGCCAGCTCGCAGTTTGTGACTTCTGGTCACTCATCTTGTGCTCCCCGCAGAGTTCTATACTCTCTCTAGGATTGCTTCAGCACTTCAGTGCCCCTCCGCTGTCTCCTTAAGAAGCGTTCGAATCATGCATCATTCGCATAACATTCTTAAAAGCGTATAGCGTATTCCTTCTCAGGAACGTTATTCCCTAAACATTCATTCATGCATCATGCATAAATCATATCATATCTGTTTCTTTCTACAGGAAAGTCATCAAGATATTCTAATGCCTCCCAGAGAGCAACTCGCCTAATCGTTACAGGCGCTTATCCTGATGTCTAAATCAGAAGAAGTTTGTCTCCCTCTCCCTGACATTGTCAGACCAGATGTAAGCCATGCTTATTCCCGATGTCCCCAGATTGGTTGAAGATATCTGTTCCTATCCTAATATCCAGATTAGTTGAAGGAATCGCCTCCGGATCTCCCAAGATCTTCCTAAGGAGCTAGCCCATTGATACCTCAGATCAGTCGGAGATATCTCCTGATGATTTATTTCATCAGAAGAGGACTGTCTATTATTCCTGATATCGCCAGGTCAGTTGAAGACACTCCTATTCTCGATGTCCCTAGATCGGTTGAGGATATTTGTTCTTATCCTGAAACTCAGTTTAGTTGAAAGAACCGCCTCCGGATCTCTAAGATCTTCCAAAGGAGCAAGCTCTCTGATGCCCCAGATCAGTCGGAAATATCCATTCCCTGATGATTTAGTTCGTTCAGAAGAAGATATGTCTGCTCAGTCCTGATGTCCACAGATCAGTTGAAGACAATCTTGATTCCCGATGCCCTCAGATCGGTTGAGGAGGTCCATTTTCTTCCTGATGCCCCCAGATCAGTAGAAGGCACAATCCTGATGTTTCCGATCAGTTGAGGACTTCCACCCACCTGACGATTTATTTTCGTCGGAAGAAGACTTGCTTGCTTAGTCCTGATGTCCCCAGATCAGTTGAAAGCATTCTTTAAAATTCCCGATGCCCCCAGATCGGTTGAGGATATCCATTTCCTTCCTGATGCCTCCAGATCAGTAGAAGGACACAATCCTGATGGTTCCGATCAGTTGAGGATGTCCACCCACCTGACGATTTATTTTCGCCAGAAGAAGACATGTATGCTCAGTCCTAATGTCCCCAAATCAGTAGAAGACATTCTTATTTCCGATAATCAGATCGGCCAAAGACGTCTGTTTTGCTGTGATATCCAGATCAACCGAAGATGTCGACCTTCTCTCTGTGCCCAGACCAATTGAAGTTTTTCCCTCAACAATGGGGTTGCCTGGTCTTTCTTGTTGCAAGTAGGATCAGTTAATTATCAAGAGCGCAAATTATCGAGTTCATTCTGGTATTCAATCTCCTTTCACCTCAACGGTTCGAAACTTTCGTTTCTCGCTCGTCAAGTTCAAGAAGTTTGAATAGGGGCAGCTGTTGCACCCCAAAATTTGCCCTCTTTCTCGGTGCTATAAGTTATCAAAAATGTTTATTTCGTCTCTCAAAAATCAAGAAATATTAAAGAGTTTTCGTTGTTTCGAGATCATTAAGTATAAGGGTTTATGAGGTGACTTGCAATAGAACCGGTCTTAGTACAAGGTTATGAGCTTAAGGAGAGCATTGAGTGCAAAGCCTCATTCTTTCTAATATTTTCGACTTAACATGTGATGTTGGTCTGAATTGGTGAATTGAATTGAGTTAAGGGTTTTCATTGAAGATGCATATCAATTGGAACTGGTTCCTTGAGATTTGAAGTAAAGTTGAGTTCAAAGGATTAAAAGTTCTTAAGCATCGGCGGAGATTTCTTAGAATTCAAGTTACGAGTCCAAAAGGTGTATATCATTCATTAAAATTTCAAGGACATAGTTTTCACTTATCATTCAAACCATAGCAAGGTCTCATTACAAAAACTTCATACACTACAAAAATCCAAATTACAAAGCCCACTAAACCATACATTTTAAGTTTCATTCAAAGCCCATGTTCAAACTATCATTACAATATCATCACAAAATTCAGCCCATGTTCAAATTATATTTGCAAATCCATTCAAGTTTCATTACAAAATTACACCAAAACTCTTTACATCATGAACAAAGCAAAAACATAAGTCTAAAGAATGAATGTTCCTTTTGCATTTTCCTTGACCAAGCACCTTCTTCAGCCATTCGGTTGCAACCCTGCACCTATGTCAATATCTCACGCTTTTTTGCATCCAAGTAAACCGAGTCAGCTCATAGTAAAACTGGTTCAACACAATACAGTCCAAGAAAACTGGAGCTGCAATTAAACGTTCAAGAAAAATCCAATTGCCAACTGAGTGTAGAGTGGACATAAGAAATCAGAACAAAAATATGGAATAGAGAACTCACATAACAGAACCAGAGAAGAAAACGCAACAGAAAAAGGAAAATCGTAACAAACTCTTGAACCGGGAAAACTCTCTCTGGATCTTCATCTTTCTCTCATCATCTTCATCGCTTCTTCAATCTTCACCACATTGAATTCTCCCTTCAATCTTTAGATTCTTCTCACTGCATCTTCATTCAATCACCTTCAAAAAATTCTGCAATCAACATAACAGAAAACCAGAAAAAACTCAAAATCAATCTTCAATCCTCTTCCATTCATAACCAATCTCACTCCTCTCCATTCAAGGATTCAGCTTAGTCTTCATCATCTTCCTCAGAACCTCCATCGATAACTTCTCATCAACATCTCTTGATCGGGCATCTTCATCATCACCATTCTCAGCAATCGTCAATCTTCAACAAGAACTTCATCAACTCACCATAATCGTATTCAATCCTTCATTAGCATCATCAACAAACTGCAACGAAACTTCAACAAAATCCTCTTCTCATAATCGATTCGGATCTTCATCTCCATAATCAGCACCACTCTTCTTTCTTCATCATATAAATTCCACCTTCAACTTCAACACTCCAATAATCTTCATCGTTCACCTTCAACCAAGTTCATGAAATCTGCAAGAAGCCGCAATTTCCGCGAATCTTCAATCTTCTCTGCAAACAACAACGACATCGCAGCGTCAAACATGGAAAATTAGTTCAGAAAAGAAGAAGGGAAAGCGTGAGGCAGAAACGGAACATGTACACGGTGCCGAGTTGGAGAAGTTCACTGGCGGTGGCTGCTCAGAGAGGATTAACGCCGCCGTTTCATCGTGAAGCAGAAGAGAGAACAAGCTGAATAGTCACAACTCACGTAACCCTAAATCCCTCTTTGTTTTTTCCTTTCAATTAAGTGAGCTAAGGCCTTGATTAATTGTGATTAGTTGAGCTTAATGGACCATTAATCTAAATAAAAATCCGATAATTGATTGACATTAATGGAAAATTAGATTGACATATAGGTTTGAATTGAACTTTGAATCATGAGAATCTGATGGATCACCATAACATTGGGCCTTACGAATTTATGCTGTTCATACCTCCATAGAAGCCCAATCACGCCCTCATTCTTGTGTTGAACAAAAAGATGTGACAAAAAAAAGACATGCTATTGGGCCTTAGCGCCCAAAGTGCTTTCTGCACCATGATTTCAGCATTAAACCCCCCTGCGTGCATAGTTTTACATATTAGATTTAGTTGTTTTAACTAGTTTGTTTCCTATTTCTTTTAGATAATAAAAATGTATGAAAACAATGATATTTTTGTTAGACTTTGACGTGATAATAAAATATAGAATCACTGAGTTTTGCTAATTTTTGGTTGATAAAAAGATAATACAAAAACATGTGATCTCTTATTTTTGTTAGTTTTTAGATAGAAAACGCCATGAAAAATATTACATTTGTCAGACTTTTGCATGATTAAAAAACGAATAAAAAACATGTATTCTTTTCTAGTTAGAATTAAATTTTGTTTTCTATATTTGTTTTAGAAGATCATAAAAACACGCGATATGTTCTCTTGTTAGAATTTATTTGTTTTGTTATATAGTTTAGTTCTAATTCTTTGATAAAATGCCATGAAAAATATGATGTTTGATTAGATTTTTTTGCTAGTATTTTCTATAGCGTGCTTCCTTGTTACTACTGATTTGTTAGCTGAAATGTGCGAGATACTTCGAGAGAGCCTTCGATTGCGATTCGACTTGCTTCGTGTTCCACTTTATTTTTGGGACACAAATTCGCTTCCAGTGCGATTTGTCTTACGACTTGATTTGTGTCGTGTTCCACTTTATTTGTGGGACACGGACCTATTTCCGACGCCAGTCACCTGATCTCTCATTCATTGAGATGTATACTCTTGTATTGTCTGGTTTGTTTCTCTTGCAGGTTGCTCATGTGGTTATGCTCGACATGTACCACATGTCGCTCGTGATTTATTTTCACGACGACGCTTTCTGACTTGCTTTGCTTGATGATGGCTTACGCGAAGTATTCCGGACTTCTCTGCTCACGCTTGCTAGCTCATTGCGGATTTGCTATCCGTTTGGTATTGTCTCCTTGTCCCTTTTACCGCTTTCTGCATCATCCTATAACATGAGAAGTAGGACTTAGACATGCATCTGGCCAAGCCCTCGAAAGAGGCTCTATTTTTGTTGGTGTGTTTATATTTGTGCTTTGCGGCAGGGAGTCATGGTGTAATAAGTCCTATATGGCACTCCGTTAAGTCCTCATGCAAGGCACGCGGAAAGGGTTAGCAATCAACCCCCGCCCAGTCTCATCGAGTCCGTTCGGTATGCGCACGCTACGCGTTGCATTCTTCTGAACTAGCACAAGATCTTGTTATCGAGTATGTCAGGAAAAGGGTTCATGCAATTGGACCCCCGCATTTCCTATAGACCGCGTCGCTCGAAGTTGATGCTTAGAGTACGCACGCACCGTTTTCCTTTCAGATCCGTGACGACTTGGTTGCTGAGAGGGATCCGCTCCTCTTGTCTATGGCCCGATCATTTTCGCTAGGTCTAATGCTTGGTTGACTCGGGTGATTCGCTCCCTTTGGCTATGGCGGGACTGCTTTTCTACCACTCAGCCAGTGCCGTTGGTTTTGTTTGCTTCACTAGCGGAGCTCGTTTGTGTGATATTATTGTTTGCTTTTTCCTTTTCCCCCGTAGGTTGCTAGTTTAGCTTAGACTTGTACCCTTTGTATGATAACATTAGGTAGCAAGCTTTCCCCTTAAGCTTAGGCCTTCCTCATGCATTCTTTAAAACACAAACCACACTCTTTGATTTTCTTTTCTTAAGAGCTTGTTATTTCCGCTCCATTCCCAAGCGTAAGACTCCAAAGGTCGAGCAGCGGAGTGTGAATGTAACTCGTTCACCTAAAAAACACAAAACAAATAGAAACTAGTTAGCCGAGCTACGATACCTCTGATTCTGCAAAACAGATACGTAGGCAGCGGGGTAGGGCCCGTGCGAGCATAATCATTTCTTTTCCCTACATTCTGCATTCATTTTAGTCCAGATTAGCATAGATTCGTTACACACCCATAGTTTTAGACACAAGCGTGGATACCATCGAGTACGATGGGCGCGTGGGGTGCTAACACCTTCCCCTCGCGTAACCGACTCCCCTACCCTCTTCTCTGGTCGTGAGACCGTTGTTTTGTTTTGTGGTTTCCTGGCATTCCCTTCCTTTTCAGGATAAATATGTTAGTGGCGACTCTGTTGATTTTCGCGGTAGCGACACACCCGTACTGTGGTACCCCACCAATAACATCACTCTACTCCTATCATCCAGCTTCTTCCTTCTAGCTTCTAGAACGTGTTTGTAACACACAAAACCAAAAACCTTCAGATGACTAACACTTTGCTTCTCTTTAGTCCACTTCTCTAAAGGAACAATTTCCTTCAGCCTCTTCGTTGGACACCTGTTGAGCACATATGCTGCAGTAGCAACAACTTCTCCCCATATATTATGAGGAAGCTTCTTCTCTTTTAGCATACTTCTCATCATATCAAGCAAAGTACGGTTTCTACGTTCAGCAAGACCATTGTGTTGAGGAGTATAAGGAGCAGTAACTTCATGCTCAATTCCATTATCATCACAGAACTTCTGGAATTCTGTGGAGTTATACTCACCTCCACCATCCGTTCTGAGAATCTTTATCTTCTGACCACTCTGCTTCTCAGCCTTCACCTTGAACTTCTAGAATTCTGTGAACACCTCAGTCTTAAACTTGATAAGTGTTACACACATCATTCTTGTGAACTCATCCACAAAAGACACAAAATACCTATTTCCTCCAAGTGAAGGTTCTGGAAATGGTCCACACACATCAGGGTGCACTACTCCCAGAGCATGCTTTGCTCTTGGAGCAACTTCTGATACAAATGGCAATCTGGGTTGTTTGCCTTTCATGCATACCTCACATGACTTCTCAGGCTTCACAATCTTAGGAATGCCATGTACAAGCTTCTTAGAACTTAGATGTCCCAGACTTCTATAGTTCAGATGCCCCAACCTCTTATGCCATAGCTTACTATCACCTTCTGAGCCTTCAGCACTCAGACACTCTGTTTCAGCTGTTTCTACATTCACTTTGAATGTTCTGTTGCTTCCCTGTTCAGATTGCATAATCAACTTCTGATTGGAATCATACAACTTCAAGAGGTTGTTCTTCATAACAACCGAGAAACCTTTCTCAATGAGCTGACCCACACTCATCAGATTGCTTCTGATTCCAGGAACATACCAAACGTCTTTGATCAGAACAGTCTTTCCATTCTTCACTTTGACTTTGACATTTCCCATACTTTATGCATAAAGATACTTATCATCAGCGCATCTGAAGCCATCAATAGCACAGGTTCATCATCTGATCCTCCTCTGGCTATATTTGCTTCTTCTAGTCTCCTTCCTTTGTTTGCCAAACAGTCTCTAGCAAAATGGCCAAACTGTTTACAACAGTAACATTGAACTTTCTTCTTATCATTTCCCTTCTGATATCTCTTCTCACCAGAAGTCGAGGCTTCCTTCTGGAATCTATCACCACGTCTATGCTTTTGGTCCTTCTTGACAAAAGAAGCCTTCAGAGCTTGCTCAACTTCTCTCTCAGAAGTTCTCTCAGTCAGACGCAACTCTTGTGCTTCTAAACTGCTTTGCAACTCTTCTATTCTCATGGTTTCCAGATCTTTAGAATGTTCAATAGATACAACAATATAATCAAATTGAGGAGTAAGTGACCTCAATATCTTCTCTATGATTACTTGTTCAGAAAGGGTTTCTCCACAAGCCTTCATCTCATTAGTGATCACAATCACTCTAGAGATATACTCAGAGACTTTCTCATTGTTCTTCATGTTGAGATTCTCATATTGCTTTCTCAAGGATTGAAGCTTCACCTTCTTCACTGATATGTCACCACCGTAACACCTGACCAGTATATCCCACGCCTCCTTTGACGTCATAGAATCAGCAATCTTCTCAAACACATTCACATCTACACACTGATGAATGAAGAACAACGCCTTTTGGTCTCTCTTCTTCGTCTCTCTCTGCGCTTCTCTTTGTTCTTCCGTTGTATCCGCTGCAACCAGAACATATCCTCTAGTGACAAGATCTAGAACATCTTGAGCACCAAATAATACACGCATTTGAATCATCCATCTATTCCAGTTTTTACCATCAAGAACTGGAAGTTTGGTATTCAAATTGCTTCCACTCATCTTTAAACTTGTGCAAACAAAAATAGATTTTACTCACACTCACACAGTGTTTCCCAACCCACAAACAGCCAAGAAAATGTGATTCAACACAACTTTGTTTCCCTGAAACAAAATCAATCACACAGTTACACAAACTCACGTTCACTCGTGTTTCCCTGTGTTTGAAACCGGAGCTCTAGATACCAATTGTTGGTGCACAAAGAATAAAGATGGTGACAAAGAGAATAACGGCGCAAAGATTAATGAGAGAGAATAAAGTTGTTGTTAATAAATGATACCTACTACAAGGCTATTTATACAAAAGAAAATTCTTGCCACATCAGCCCTAATAACGTAAACTTAGTGAACAAGTCTAAAGGTACACATAGTACAAAACTAACAAATACTAAAGTACCCTTACTAATAAACAGCTATGCTAATGGGACCCAGAAGATAACATCTTCTGAGTAACCATCAGAAGATCAGCCCACATCAGAACTTCTGATGCTCATCTTCTGAATATTGAATTACTCTTCAATACAATGGACTCTCTTGCCTAGCTGCTACTGTCAATATCTCTTTTCAACAACTCTGCTATATTTTCTTTAACATCTTAGCCTGAACAATTTGTAAGATAGAATGATCCTATTGCGGTCTCTCCCTCTACTCCAAACTCAACTCTTGTTATGGATAGTCATTCTCACGGATTATACGCGTTATTTTTTATAGTAGTTCGGTTTTGTTCTATGTGCGAACACCAATATGAATATTAAATTGAAAACAGGCTGACATTAGATGAGCCATAAGCCCAATATGTTGCATATTAAATTTTAGTTTAAATAATTTTAAAATTAAAAAAAGAGTTAATTCGTCTATGAAAAAAATAATTAAGAAATTTCAACTTCTAAAGCGAATCTTTCTACTATTACTAGGAGGTTTTATATATTTAACCTAATAAAAAAACTTAAATAAATACATGAGTGTCTGTGTCTAATTCAAACCCTGCACACTCCTTTTTTTTTTTCTCATTTATTTATGCATGTATAATAGTATGTAGAATACCATATTAATATCAAACTAATAATAAAAAGAAAAATACATGATCTGATTCAAACATATATGAGTGAATTTTTTGTTTTCTCAAACAATTTTCAACTCAAGGTTTGTACATCCAGCTTTAGCCTTGTGTTTTTGGAATAGATCTCTAAGTGCTTCAACAAACTCACTATGTACTTTGGTAACCTAAAAATACAAGAAAAGAAAGATAAATTAATATGCATGCATTGATTATGAACATATGAACAATTGAGTACTATTATATAAAACTCATACCTGTTCTGTTGTTGGTTTTGGATTCTTCTTAACATGAATAGGTCTACCCACCACCACATACAATGGATTCTTGAATGGTATATGAGATCTATAAAAGGAAAATAAGTTAAAATAAATATATTAATCATATATGTTAAAAATAAAAGGGAACACAAAGGTTAAGAGATGCAGAGAATGAGAATGAAGCAATTTGACTAAGAAAATGAAGGAAAATTTCTTTGGCCACCTCCCTATGGGGGTCACCCCCAGCGAAAATACCAAAATACCCCTGCTTCGGAAGTTCATTTCCGAAAGCGTTTTTTTTTGAAAAAATTGACTTATTTCGGAAGTTCATTTCCGAAAACATTATTTCGGAAGTGAACTTCCGAAATACCGCGATTTCTGCAGATTTATCAAAACACTCCCCCTCCCCCAATCATTTACCCTAAATCAAAACAAAAAGTGGCAAAGGCGAAAATTTGTGCAAACAGAATTCCAAAGCTGCATCAAGGCTCCAATCACACTGCTAAACAACATTCAAAAGCCCTCAATCCTAACACTTTGTAAGTTTTGAAATTTTTAGATCTATTATTGAAATGCATGTTATTTAGGGTTTTAATTGCATAAATGATATATGGTTAGGTTGTTAGTAGTATTTAGGTTGTTTAGAAGCATTTTGATTTGGTTTGAAGTTTGGTTTAGGGTGGTTTAGGGGTCTGCCATGGAAGTTGCAGAAAAGTGCATCGCAGGGGTGTTTCGGAAGTTCATTTCCGAAAACACCTCCCTCCCAGTTTTCGGAAATGAACTTCCGAATTGTATCAGAAGTTCAAATTTTTTTGTTTTTTATTTTGTCTCGCATATTAATCGATTTCAACTGTTTACAGGAACATGTCAGACAACCAACAAGCACGCAGGACTGCGTCTTCTAAAGAGGGCGCTAAGGGAAGAAAGGGTTCTTCAAAGAAGGAGGTGAAAGAGGTGAAGGAGGTGAAGGAGGTGAAGGAGGTGAAGGAGAAGAAGAAGCTTTTGACTGGTTCTGCTTCTCGTCCCCTGGGAGTCCATGGCTCGGACGCGCAGGCTCAGCCTTCAGGCGTGATCAACGCTGATGGTTCTGATACTGAGTGGGATGAAGATTTGTATAATTATCTTCATTCGGAGTTCGCTCGTCGAGAAGAATAACATGTTTTTATTTTGTTTGATGTGTATTTTGTAACGCTCGTCGGGCAGAATAACATGTTTTTGTTTTGTTTGACGTGTTTTGTTTTGTTTTGTTCGGATTTCGGATTGTATCGCACAATGTTTTTGTATTGGATTTATCATGTTAATAAAAATACGTACTACTGTAAGTAACAAATGATGGAGGAGGTGTAACCGGGGTCGGAACATATGACGGAGGAGGTGGAATTTCGGAGGAAAAAGAACCGGAGGTACGTCCACCGCGAGACAAAGGAGCCAATCATTGTAAGCTATAGTTTATCATTATCATCTGGGGACGTCATTTCTAAAAAATCAAGATTAAAAATAATAAGATTTTTTTCCCAATTTTTTGTAATGACGTCCCCTGATGATAATGATAAATTATAGCTTACATTGATTGGCTCCTTTGTCTCGCGGTGGACGTACCTCCGGTTCTTCTTCCTCCGGACATCCACCTCCTCCGTCATATGTTCCGGCCCCGGTTACACCTCCTCCGTCATTTGTTACTTACAGTAGTACACCTTTTGAAATTTGGAAGCCTTTTTTTCTCCCCACCACTCTCTCATCCCCACCTACCCGTGTTCAACAATATATATATGTAACTTTAATTTTATGTAATATTATCGTTGTAATATTCACCCGATTAAATAAAGCGAATTGTTGTTGTTTTTCATTTTATTCTGTCCAGACATATTTTCGGAGGTTCATTTCCGAATTCTCCAAGGGGGTGTGTTCGGAAATGAACTTCCGAAACACCACATTTTCTGAAAATGTAACTTTATTTCGGAGATGCATCTCCGAAATCAATATTTTATATTAAAAAACACACGTTTTCGGAGATACATTTTCGAAAACACCTTTTTTAAGAAAATAAGTACAGTTTCGGAAATGAACTTCCGAAACAAGGGGTATTGTGATAAATTCACCAGGGGTTGGCAAGAAAGTTAGGAGGTGGGTGAAGAAAAATTCAAATGAAGACTTACCCGAGTATTCCCCAAAATATTATTGGATTAATCTTGATAAATCTCGTAAGATTATGAACTAACTTGGTAGAAACTTTCCACCACTTATAAGTATTTGTCTGTCACCAAAAAAAAATGCAAATCAATGACATCTAATTTATCTAGTTGTAGGATAGATTTTCTAATAGTAAAGAAGTTTTCAATTTAATCAACTATCAATAATCCAAACTTATGTGGTTTTTGAGGGTGTACAAGTGGTACAAGACTTAACATTTAACATAATTAAACAATAATTAAATAAGACTTTACGATATTTGTCATGGTAAAATCTAAGACAAAATAGAATTTATATTTGCTTTCTCACAAATAGAATATTAATATCACTAATCTATACAGAGTTTCCAAAATCTTAAATAGTCATGTTTGGAATTTTGACGGCAACTAAGGTCATCATATTAAATTAAAACTTATGAGACTTATTGAGATAATGACTTATTTGATGTTAAATTAACATAACTAATATTAGTAATTAACTTAAATTGCATTTTGATTTACTTAAGAATAAAGTTGTTCAAAGTTTTTGAAGACACTGTATAAGATAATTACGATTTAATCTTAACAAAATAATTTGAAGTCATATTTAACTATAATTTAATTTTGACAAATTCATTATAAAATCCTATTTAAATATAATTTGATTATGATAAATTTTAACTTCTATGCAGTAGTCCGCGATGCACATCCTGAAAATGACGTTCCTTAAGAACATAATTTGTATTTGACTTCTTACTACATAGTCTTAGGTAAATACTCAAGTATCCTAGAGTATTGTTGGATATATATTATAATATAATTATTTAACGATAAATTATTTTTAATATTTAATTACCTTAAAATAAATTTAAATTTAAGTTTTGATAAACATTTATAACTTTTGTTATGAGTCTCTTCGGGTTCCCCACGGCCTCCCTAATGTTCACGATGGCGTGTTTGGTTTGATTTGGAAGATGGAAGTCTCGTTCAAGATAAAAGCTTTTGGTTGGAGGCTTTTCCGTAATAGGCTTCCAACTAAGGACTTATAGGTGACTAGAGGTATTGTTCTTCCTTTAGAGAATTTATTATGTATATTTTGTGGTAATTATTTGGAAAACATGAATCATCTCTTTTTTAGTTGTGGGGTAGTGAAGAAGATATGGTGTGAAATAGCGTTTTGGATTGGTAAAGGGAATAGCTTTTTTGAAGAGTGTTTTTTGAATTTTATGGATTGGCACTCCTTTTTTAGTGGGAATATGGTGAAAGATAGGAAATTGGGTGTAGTGTGGCTTGCTACTACTTGGGCAATTTGGTTGGTTAGAAACTGAGTGTGCTTCCGGAACGATTTTTGGAATGTCACAATACCGTTTGGAACATTAAGCTTTTGGTGTGGAAGTGGTCTTTTTTGAGAATATTACACACCCCAATTATATTTTTTACGAGTTTTGTAAGGAGCCGATGTATTTCCTCTCGTAATTATAATTGGTATGTAATTTTCTTTATCGACTTTCTTACCTCTTGATGTAATCGGGTTGGAGAACCCTTAATTCTCCCGTTATAAAATTTCTTGCTTACAAAGAAAAAGGAAATATTTTATAAGAAATAAACATGATATGTACATCTACAACTCAATTTTATAAAGTTAATTTTTAGAGTAAAAAAATGTATTATGTTTTTTATAAAAAAATCAGCTTTATGATACCAGCCTCAAATAATGGTAATTTTGTTCTTATATGTATTAAAATCTCAAATGAGTACAGAAAAATATATTTCGATTCTATCAATTTTGAGTTTGTTCACAGAATTGTTCGTTAATTGATGATATATGGTCTCGTTAAGATTTTGATCATTTGTAGTTAATACAAGTTGCAAAAGGCACTAATACCAAAAAAAAAAATTGCAAAAGGTACATAAGGTAGAAATTTAGGGCCCGTTTGGTGCGCAGGATAAAAGACATGATATAATATCTATATCATATTTTATCTCAATTCAGTATTTGCTGACACAACAGGATATGATAAATTAATCCTGAAACTTATCCTATCCTGTCTCACTAGTTCAAATTGTTATCATGTTGGGTTAAAATCCGGAAGGATAGAATAAGAAAATGATTTACTAATTTACCCATATAAAATATAATTTAAAACAAAAATTAAATATGATAAAATATAAATAAAAATTAATTTGATATTAAAATAAAAATATTAATAATTAATTTAATAAAATAAAAAAATTAGAATATTTAAAAATAAAATAATTATTAAAATTTTAAAAATATGAATTCTAATTTTATTTTTTATCAAATTAAATATATGTTTTTGCAAGGGTAATTTTGTTATATATATATATATATATATATATATATATATATATATATATATATATATATATATATATATATATATATATATATATATATATATATATATATATATATATATATATATATATATATATATATATATATATATATATATATATATATATATATATATATATATATATATATATAAAACACGCGCGCGAGAGTTAATGATGTTTTTCAAGAAAAATTGATATTATTTACTCAATAGTCAATGAATTTTTTTTTACCAATTTATAAATTTTAAAATATTTTACAAAATAATTTTTAAAAAATATAATTGTTTTATTAGGGTATATATATATATATATATATATATATATATATATATATATATATATATATATATATATATATATATATATATATATACACACACACACACACTATCTGCTATCCTATGTCAACAAAACACATGATAGGATAAGTCTTATCATGTTTGTATCATATCTTATCCTTATCCTGCTTGATATCCTATCCTGCGCACCAAATGGGCCCTTAATGAGAAGTAAATAGTAGAATTTCTTAAAATTATATTCTTAGGTCTTGAAATCTTTTGGAGTTTTTAAAGGGATTTGGAAAACATTTTTAAACACTTTGGATTTGTATGATTTTTACATTGGGAGTTGGAGAGTTTGGAGGACACTTAGGGTATAAAATAAGATCTAGCTTAGTAACTGAAAATTCTATTTTCTAAGCTAAATATTTTGTAATATCTTTTGAAGTATACTTTATAAGAGATTTATTGTCTCCCCCATACGTAGATCTATTTGATCGAACTAGGTACATAATTTATTTGTGTTCTCTTCTACTATTATTTTTGCTGCTTGAAGCCATTTAGTTGGTTATCATTGTTATTTTTCCTCACACATCAAAGTCGACGTGTGCTTTAAATTATTCAATCAGTTATTCACAACCAGTGGCATCCACCATGTGGTTAAGTTTGCAAGTGAGCACCATGAGTTTCAAATGGGACATCGATATTTTTTCAGGGACAATGACTTCGGATTGTGAAAGTTGAATATGAAAGCAATACTAATTCAACAAAAGTGGGTAAAAAGAAGTATTAAAGGGAGAGGCATTGATGTTCGCAAGCCTTATATAAGTTAAGAAGATCGAGATGGTGGATAAAACTAGAAATGCCATTATCTTGTGCATCAGAGATAAAGTATTAGGGGAAGTTGTAAGGGAGAAGACTGTGGCTGAGATGTAGGTCAAACTTGAGTCATTATATAAGACCAAGTCATTGGCTCAAAAATTGTGTATGAAATAACAATATTCTTTTTGTATTGTGCAAAATAAATCTATTATGGAGCAGCTGGAAAATTCACAAGATCATTAATGAATTGTAAAATGTACAGGTAAAAATTGAAGATGAAGATAATGCCCTATTCTGGTTAAGATCATTACTCGGATCTTTTAAGTACTTTAATGATGTCATTCTTTATGGTAAGGAATATATTACACTTTGGATGAAGTCCAAAAGAATTTAAGATCAAAGGAGTTATCAAAGTTGAAATATTTGAAGGTTTAGCATAATGGTGAAGGATTAAGTGTCCCAAGAGGAAGGAGTGAGAGTGGGAGAAATCATAAAGGAAAAATATAAAGTTCAAAGTCCAAGTCTTAGTTTTTTGATAATTCAAAGTTTAAATCTTTCAGTTGTCACAAAACCGATCACTTCATGAAGGATTGTCTGCAAGAGGGTTATTCAAGGGTTGGTTCACTAGTGGTAACAAATTGAGAGACAGAGAAGAGTTAGGTTATAAAAGAATATTTTGAAACTTTAGATCTGAAAGAAGGTGGAGTCGTTTAACTAAAAAATAGTAAGGTTTGCAAAGTTCATGGTATTGGTACAGACAAACTGAAAATGTTCCAAGACCGTGAGTTCCTTCTACACAATGTGATGTTTGTTCTCTAACTTAAATGCAATTTTTTGTCCATAAGTACCTTTGATGATCTATGCTACTGCGTTAGAATTTAATGTGAGGTGTTGAAAATTTTGCATGGTGCATTTATAGTGGCTAAAGGGTTCAAAGTATGTGGGTTATATATTTTGGATGGTTCCATTCTTATTGGTCATGCACTAGTAGCTAATCAAGATATTCTTGATAAATCTAAGTCGTAGCATTCGAGATTAGTATCTATCACTGAAATAGGTTTAGTTGAACTTGTTAATTAAGGTTTTCTAGAAAGTGAGAAATTAAATAAATTAGAATTTTTGCATTCCAAGAAAATAACACAAGGTGAAGTTTGGAAATATTGTGCATAATTTTAGTAGACCTTTTGAGTATGCTCACTTTGATTTATAGGATCCGAAAGAGGTGGAAACTCATAGGTAGAATTTTATTTCCTCTCTATTATTTATGAATTTCAGAGCTTTGAAGTTTGCGCATATCAAATAAGACAAACTTGATGCTAAGGTTGTGAAGTATATCTTCATTAGTCCTAAAGGGGAGAACAGTTATAAACTATGGAAGTTGGATCCCGAGGATCATAATTTATTATAAGTAGGGATGTTACTTTTGATTGTATATGTATGGGGAATGGGGATGAAGTGAAAAAAACTGAAGGTTAAAGAATTAGAATTTGAGATGGAGGTTTCTACAAGTGTGACTATAGACGAGGAGGTAGTTGAGACTCTTATTTCTAGAACAATTGAATGGAAATATATAATGTCTCATAATTATCACTTACCTCGCGAAAGATTTAGGAGGGATATTTTACCATCTAAAAGGTATGGTTATGTTGATTTTATTTGTTATGTTTTGAACATTGCTGAAAGGTTTCAAGACTCAGAACCAAAGATATTTAGAGAAGCGACCAAAAGCAAAGATAGTCAAAGATGATTGTTGACAGTAAATGATGTAATGAATTCACTAATCTAGAATTGTACTTGGGAGCTTGTGACACTACCTAAGAAACAAAGGGTGATTGTATTCAAGTGGGTCTTCATGAAGAAAGAAGATATTCTAGAATGCAGGATGCTAAAATCTTTAACTCTCCTTTGGGCCATCATACAAAGCTTTAGGTTAACCAATGCCCTCAAATCGAGAAAAAGAATAAGATAATGGAGAGTACTCGTTATGCAAAAGGGACTCGAAGAATTATGTATGGTGTGGTTTGTAATAGATTAGACATATCATATGCAGTCAACATAGTAAGTCAATTTATGAAAATCTTGGTCAGGTTTATCATGAAGCTTTGAAGCGGGTGTTGAGATATTTTAATGGTTCTCTAAATGGTGGTTTAAAGTACACAAAGTCAACTCAATAGGAAGACACTTTGGAGAATTGTTTAGATCCAAACCATGCAAATAATGTGGACACCATAAAATCGCTATAAGGTTTTGTGTTTATGTTGTTTGTGATAACTATAAGATGGAAGGCATATCAGTAATCAATGGCCGTAGTATCTAATACTCAAGCAGATTCAAGAATGTGTGGAGATAAATTGTGATAGTTAGAGTATCGTTCACTTGGAAATCATAAAGATTATCATGAGAGAACAAACACATTGAAATCTGTTTACACTTTATAAGGGACAAGAGTGAGTTAAATGAGATCCAGGTTTAGAGAGATCCATTAGGCTAAAGTATAACAAATATATTCACCAAATCATTGCCAAGATCAAGGTTTAAAAATTGCATGAACTTGATTAACTTTGTTGAAGAGTCATTCAAACTTTGGAGATAACAATAAGGTGGTTGGTGGTTAAATTGACATCACCATTTGTTTAAATTCAAGGTTGAGAATTGTTGTAATATGTCTTAAAACTGCAAGTGAGTAAAAATATTTTGGTACCGCCAATTTTCAGACTTGTACGCAGATCCATTTGTTAATTGGTATTTTCTTTAGCCTGTTAGGGTTTTGGAAATTATAAATATTGTTCTCTCATTTATTTTTAAGTCAAGTTGCGGAAGGTGAATAAGGTAAACATTCTGGTGACAAGAAAATGGTAGAAATTCCTAGGATAATATTCTTGAAGTATTATTCTCACTTTTAAGGCACAAATTTTCTGAATTCTCTACTCTTCTATTCTCCTTCTAAAACGAGTTTTATTCACTAGACGTTGTCTTAGTGTGCTAAGAGTGAAAAACTTATCTTGAGAGTTGTGTATTTTTCTTGATGTGAATAATTTGTTTATTCAAGAGCTTAGTTATCCTATGCATTTATAATTCACTTGGAGGTTGCAAGCTAAACATGTAAACAACTTGGTGTAAAGAATGTTGTTGGGCTAAATCTGTGTAAAAGTTCAAGTTGTTGCAATTAAACATTGAGATATGTAGAAGGCTGCGTGGTTTAAGACCTAACAAGTATAATCTTTGATGTGATCTCTATATCTCTATCTCTTTTATTCCAGTCTTTTAATTTTTCCGTTGCCTGATTATTTGGTTCTACCCCTTTCTCTTAAAATAAATAACTTAAAATCAACTTTTGTAAAAAAAAGTATTTAAAATCCAAATATCACAATTCTCTCTCTTTTGTTTGGATTCGTTTGTTTAACAAGCTCTTTTTTCAATGAATGATTTAAGAGTATCATCATCCTCAACACCTTCAATCTTTTACAATAATTTATGTGTTATTACCTTACTTAAAACTTAGCATATATCATACTCATATCAAGCACCTTTCCATTGACATTGATTTTATGGGTAATAAAGAATTTAGCACGAGAAATAATATATACCTGACCAAAGCAGAAAATTGGAACAAGTGGGTGACCCATCTCTATTGCTATTCGAACAAATCCTCTTCTTTCTTTAAGAAATACATTCTACATGCAATTTATATACTTCTTATCAGGAGAAAATTATCAATGGTGTGAATGGTTACTATTAGATGTAAGACCTTACAAGTTTTATAATTTAAGTAATGTACCTCAGAATCATGCTCCATGAAAAGTGTTTCTCGAATTCCACCAGGTACTATAATGCAACTTTGTCCAGACTCCAACAAGGAAATTAAGATTTTTTTCTCCACTGATGTAAAACCCAGCCATGTCCATACTTGTCTCAAAAATGGTATATAAAAAGACTATTCATTCAAAAATAGAGATGAGAACAGTTATTATATTCTAACAAAAAACTTTTGTTAATTAAACAAAATAGTCAAGTAAATAAAATTCTTACCATGCTGCTAACAAGAAATCTTATTTTTGAAATAGGCATGAAACCTACGTTGTCATGAAGTGCAAAGATGCCGAATGGAAAAATTGAATGTGGCTCATAGCCAAAAACTGCATGAAGATTGTGATGTTATTTTTATATCAAAGGTTAAATAAAATTAATGTGAAAGTATTACATGTATATTAGAGCATGAGTTTCAACTAATGGAGAAATTGTGTAAGTTAATCACAGTTTAATTGTGTATAAATAAATAGGGGTTCTATCGTGTAATGGTTTAACCGTACAAAATACATGTATTTAATATCTTTTAAAAATGTCCTGAGGATACTCGTTAGCATGACCCTTATATTTTATATAAAATGATTTATTTGTTGCCTCCTTTTATAAGTTCTACTTAACGTGGTTATGTGGGGGAATTTTAGCCTTAATTATCTTATTAAATATTATTTTCCTTTTAATGTACTCCATAGTTAACTAGTCATCTTCCCCATAGTTGACTCATGTTTGATTGTGTTCATACTTGTCAGACCTTCTATCGAATGAGAAGAATTTGCTTATCTATTAGTCACGTGCCTTCCAATTTCTACAAACTATATAATTATTTTTAGGTATAAACATCAAGTATATAGACTAAGGCACAACAATACTAAAAAAATTCAAATGAATATTTTTAAAGGAAAAAATAACATTAATAAAAAAAGGTAAAATTCCAAATCAAGTACAAAAAGCGGGAAATTAACACTAGATGTACCAGAAGCTACAAAAATTTCGCGTAAAACAAAAGAAATATACAACTACAAGAGTAAAAATAAAAAAGCCACCACAACCCAACTATAGATAAACCACCCTTGAGGAACAACAGCCATAAAGAGGATCAAACTAGAGCTCAAGCCATATGGACCACCAACACCAGATCAAGACCACCAAGGGAAGAAGAAAAGAGACACACATAATCCCAACCTGGTTGAAATCCCATTATGATATTGGTTAATCCACATGATAGGGTTCTGAAGTCAATCTGTGAAGGGGAAAAAGCTCTCTATTGATCTAACCAAAAACTAATTTCAAGCCAAAAATACTTTTCTCCTCCACTTCTTTTACGTTTGTTGAAGAACTAGAAAACAAAATTTCATTTTGTGCCCTCCAAATTGTCCAAACCACGGCGTGCCAGATCATACAAAACCCCGCATAGACTTTTCCTACCACCTAAAAAAAGGAAACTCTCAAAGAGAAGAGTAGGATCCCTAGGAACAATAGTTTGTCACCCCAACCAATTGAAAGTCCTATACCAGACACTATTAACTAAGTCGCAAGTGTCAAACAAGTAGAAGCGAACTCAATGAAGAACACCACAAATATGATATAAGGTAAGTATAGGGTCCACAATTACCTTTCTCTGAATGAATTATCTCTAGAAGAGAGCCTATCGAGAAGAATCTGCAAAGAGAAAACAATCACCTTAAACGGTTTCCAGCTACCCCAAATGAAGGGGAAATACAAATTGCATATGGAGGAGGGTTGACTTGAAAAACTTGAAGAAACTAGAAGAGAATGATAAGAAGTTGACATCGAGAAATTACCATCCCTAGCAAGCTTCCAAGTTCACTTATATTTGTCTAAGGAAAAAATATACCATTGAATAACTGAGAGGAATTCAGCGACGAATAGTTTTGAATGAACAAAGAAAGACCTCATTCACATGAAGTGCCAAATGAGGGTCTCATCTACATACATCCCTACAATTCCCACATTTCCCTTAATATATTCAGTGATCATAAATAATAAATGGAACCAATCCTTAAGGGGTATACTCTCTATCTAAGGGTCAAACAAAAAAGAAGTTTGAAACTCTAATTCGACCTTCGTAGTGATACCATCCACAAACCAATTTGAAATGTCTTCCTATGTAGAACCAAGAAGGGAAACACCTTTCCACCAGGAGGAGGAATTCTATAAGCCTGAGTCTCTACCACCTTTTAAAGAATAGACAATAATCGCACCATAACGAGTGACTAGGATATCATTCCAAATACTAGAGGCACCTAAAATAAGACACCACCTCCACTTAACCAGGAGAGCTAAGTTGACCAAATGAAAATATCTAACCCCCAAGCCATCTTTACTCTTATGCTTACACACATCGACCCAATCGACCCAAAGGATTTTATAATCACCCTTAAATCATCCCCATAAAAACCTTCAAATCTGAACTATTTTCCTCCAAACATTTACAAGCATTTTCCGAAAAGATAGGAATAAAATTTACCTAGAGGCCAACAATAAACTTAAAACCCTTAAGCATAACCTTTATAGTCCAAAAGTTGTCAACAAATGGATCCTCTAAGATAAGGGTATCATATGCATACTAGAGATGATACATCACCAAATATGAGGCTCTTATACTAAATCTAGTGAGGAGACCCAACTTAATGGCCCTACTAACCAAACCACTTAACCCTTTAGCCACTAGCAGGAAGACGAAGGGAGCTAGGGGATCTCCTTTCTTCAAACCCATTTGAATTCTAATCTCTTGAGTGGGGAAACCATTAACCAATAATGCAAGATTCATGTTAAAAACACAGACTCTAATCCAAGACCTCTTTTGAGTTGTCAAGGTAAGGTTATGCTTAGCATTGAGAGAGCCAAAGATGGGCGGGGCCTGTCAAAATTAGGCTCCTCAGAAATCCCTGAAAAATTATTGAAACTTCTTGCCTAATCTCAGACACTCATTCCAACCAAACATCACCAACCTTCAAGGCTTGAATAACATTCCTCCTACTCCTAGTCTTGACTGAAGTGTGAAAGAAATCAGAGTTAGAATCACCTTCCTTAAGCCACTTAAATTTGGATCTCTGGTACAATTTAGAATCTTTGATCCTTAACAAAACCAAAGTTCCACCAAACTTCTAAAAATAGGTATGAATCTCCTCCTCAGATAAGGATCCATAATTAGACATAACATCCAACTTCTTATCTACCTCCCCAAAAGAGTCAATATGAAAATCTAAGTTACAAAATACTTGCTTATTCTATCCTTTCAACAACAATTTATGGGCTTTGAAGTTATTCAATAAAATAAAAGCCTTCCAACTTAAAACAGAAGAACTAACCATGAAGAAAGAACAACCACAATGAGATAACTAATGGTTGTTGAACCAAAAAGGTTTCGGCCCCTAGAATTGATTAGAATACTTAAGAATGACAGGGAAATGATCAAAAACATCCCTAGGGAGATCGAATTAAGTCTTCAACCTCCAAGAGTACAACCAACCATTAGAGGCAAGAATCCTATCCAACCTGCTAGCAACACCATCGTAAGGCCGAAACTAGGAACTTCCTACCTATAAGAGGGAGATCAATCAACTTCATATGAGAAATAAAGTTAGAAAAATCCAACCAACCAACCCCACCGGAAGAAATAGAAGAACCCTTACCCATAACCTTTCACCAAGACAAAAATATAGTTAAAGCCACCTAGAACACACAAAATCCCTCCTCCAAACTTGAACTTACATGAACAATGGTCTGTTCACATAGCCTCTCTATTAGATATGAGATACTTAGAGTAAAAATTTACCACAAAACAGATGGTCTTAGTTGCTCCCCATTCTAAACAAACGCCAAGAAAACCAGGACCTGAGAAAGAAAAAATGATTTATCTTCATAGCTACACCAAATAGAAAGAAGACCCTCGTTACTACCAATAGATGGATTAAAACTCTGGTCACAAAAAGGATTACTCTACAAAGAGGTCACAAGAGCTTCAGAAACCTCAACCAACTTGGCCTCTTGAATAGCCACAAAATCTAAGCAGTTGGCCGAGATAAGATCCCTCACCTTATTTTTCTTAATCATTCCTCTCACGCCTTTAACTTTAAAGAAATATATCAACAACGAATACGACCCCTAGACAACTAAAGGGACTTTAGCTACCTATCTCAAGTTTCTAACGTGGTTAATTTTTCAAACTCTACAACATTACTCAACTAATAAGTACAACCCAACCGCTTTGTTGACTTATGGAGCCTAGATGCTAAAATAATTTGTAAACTACCGGAGATACAAAATAAGGACTTCATGAGGGACAATAAACGTGAACAAAATTGGAGTAGAAAAACCATCTAAACACACATATAAAGAAACCCCCTAAAAACTCAAACCTCCCTATAAAATTAGTGTAAGAACATTATCCTGAAGACAAAAACTAATAAAAGTATGAGATTTAATAGTACTTGAGTCTGAGATAGAGGTGGAAATAAAAGGAGACAACTTATCCATAATAGACACCAAGACTAGGTTGGATGATGAATCCTCATAAGGTGAAGCTGAAGAGAGATTAAACAATATAGACTAATATGTTCTATTAAAAGAGGAAAAAACAATAAATAACATTATTTTGGAAAAGACTTTAAATCTTGTTGAAATTCTGGTGTTTAAATCTCAGATGTCCTAAGAGATGTCGAGACAATGATCTCTAAACAACACACAATGACAAGGTATATAAAGTGCAGTGCAGAAACTTAAAAGAACACAAGTAATTGTTCATCCAGTTTGGTATATAACAATACCTACTCTGGGGCTACCAAGCCAATGATAAGTCCACTATGAAAGTATCAGTTTGAAGTACTATGCAAACAACTTCTAGTTCACACGTAAACAACCTTCGATTTACCGCCTTCTCGCCTAATCACTATCCGTGCTATACTTCTATCTAAGACTCGCCTAGATATGAGACCCTTCTCAATCCCCCTAAATCACAACTGTGATAATCAATTACAAAACTTTAGAAGACACACTTCCATGACACAGTCACTCAATGCTTAAAGGCTTATGAATGAACACAAAACTTACAACTCAATAAAAACATCCAACTCATCTATCAAGATGATATTTGAGAGGCTCCCAATACACAAGACTGCATAAATCCTAACACAAACTACAATGTAAGGTCCACGAATAACTAGGTTTGTTACTTTCTATTTAAAACAATCTTCTGGACTAGATTTAGGCTTCAAACCGCAACAGGGAACTCCAAAAAATACTCCAAAATCTTCTCCATGAAGATAGGGCTCCAATCATTAGTTTCATAAATATTCTCCATATTCAGAAACTAATCAAATATCTTGAAAACAGAGACAACCTCTTATCCCTAAATCAAGCACCACATAGAACCCTACAAGAAATGTGTTCCCTACCCACGTGATGTTGTGACGTGGTAAAAACGTGGCTAGAAATTTGTAGTTGCGACGTGGTTAGCACGCCACAACATCTTTTATGAATAAAATATTAAAGATAACATAAAAATGGGGGGAGTCAGAGATTATTTTTTAAAAATATATATTTGCGACGTGTTAATAATGTTGCTGGTTTTAAATAAATTTTGAAAATAATAAAATCCCTAAAAACGTGATGGAGGAATTTTTGAAAATTTGAAAATTTAGGTTGTGTCGTGGTATACACGTCGCAAATCTTTAGTGGGAATATTCCCTGACCTTGAATTGACTTGGTCTGACTTGATGCAGTGTAATCAATTAATAAAGTATCCGTTGGAAATGTTGTGATATGATTTCCACGTCGCAACTAGCGACATGTTTCACACGTGGCAAACTTCTATCCGTTGGAAAGGTTGCGACGTGATTTTCACTTTGATGGTTTGCGTTATGGAAATCACGTCGCTATGGGCCATTAAATACTACCAGCACACTCAACCAGAGAGACACGCTTCGTTTCTTTCTTCCTTCCACTTTCTTCCAGAAGGAGTGGTTGGAAATGAGCGAGAGAATGATGATGATGATATATATGGACCTTGAGAATTTTTCGGATCCAGAAGACCCTTAGGATTAATTTTATTTTTATTTAAATTTGAAATTGTGTAGGATAATTTAATTTTATGTAATATTTTGTTTATTATATTATAAATTTATTATGTTTTAGTATTTTTTTATTATATTTATAAATTTAATATATTTTAGCATTTTTTATTATTATTATTATTATTTTAATTAAATAAATATTTTTATTAATATTTATTAATTTCGAATTAAAAATAATAATAGTAAAATCTTTTTTATAATAATAATAATTATATATATATATATATATATATTTAAAAAAAAATCACTTTTGTGACGTGTTATACATGTCACTAATTTGTGATATGCCTAACACGTCGCAACATTTAAAAATTAATCAGAAAGGTTGTGAAGTGATTTTCACATCGCAACCTGGTGTCATGTTTTTCATGTCACAAAAGTTCTCCGTTTTCTGTGCCTTCCAGCTTTTTCTGTGCCCTGTCTGTTCCAACAGAAAAAGTGTGTTGGTGTATGTGTATCAAGTAGGGACGTGATTTCCATGTCACTAATTAGTGACGTGGGAATCATGACACAACTCAATTGCCACGCACTCTCAAGCAACATATATGCGCTCGTCCCTAATTCTGTGTTGTGACGTGATTTTGCACTTTGTGGCATGCAATTCACGTCACTACAGAGCTTATTTTTTGTAGTGGAACTGCATAATATTCCAAAATATTCTGCACCTGTAAATAAAACAGACTTCAATAGATTCAGCTGTACTTTAATAGTCACGATGTCGGATGATCTTGCATATGACATCTTTCTTGATATGTCTCTTCAGTTGAAGTGGATAGAACATCTTATCCAACATGTTCCCATAAATTGTTTTACCAAACATAATGTCAACTATAAAATAAAGAATTAACACTTGTTTTTAAAATATAGCTCTAATAAAAATAAAGACTCAATTTAAAAATAGAAAAATAAAATATATAAACTAATAAATAAATGTTATAAATTTTATTTTCTTTTTTGGAAGAAAAGAAAAGTTATAAATTTGTAAGAATTTTTGTTAGCAAGCGGATCTAGTTTCACCAAATGAACTTTATAAATTATAAATTATCGGTTATGTTATATGTTTGAAATTTTGCATTGCCAAGCATAATAAGAAATGATTTAATCCATACTATTTAGTCATATTAACTGTTAAAATAAAATAAAAAGGTTATTTTATTTAATTAAATAAAAATGTTCTTTCTTTAATAGAGTCACAGCTTTTTCTGGTTACAATTTAATAAGAAAGCAAACTTTACGAGATGATTTTGAAAATTTTGAAAAGAATGTAAATAAAATTTAAAGTTTTAAACTTTTAGTGGCCAACAATATATGGTCCCCTCCACTTCATGAATTCTAATTCGAATCAAGGTTAAACATGGAAGAGCCCTACCAAAGATCCATGAAGATCTGAAACATTCTTGGTGCTATCTCTATTTTACCAACAAATCATAAAGGAGAAAAACGTGTGTCCTCATTTGGTTGTACTTAAATCTGCTTGGTAAAGAACTTATCAAATAGTATAAATTATATAGTTGGTGTATTTGATAAATTTTTAAATTTAGAGAGTGATATATCAATGAGTTGTCCCACAAAATTTATTCATGGTGGATTCTATGCTTAAAAGTAGGGTAGATGCTCCTTGAAGCTCTTCCCAATAATTTTCTCGTTCGAGCATTAACACATTCTTGTAGCATTTTGTTCTCCCTCTAAAGATGGTCAAATAGGAAAACTTCTCCTCGTCCAGCAGCGCCAAAGGCAAAGAAAATTGATTCTTGACGAGTATAATAAGTTAAGTCTGATAACTCCTCCTAGCGAGCTTCTTCGAATTTGTTATAGAAGTAAGAATGATTTTCTTCAGAGATAAAAGACCAGAACTCCATAACCGTCCTCAAACCAGAGCGGGCCATCAATGTAGGAGGCAACCCGGTCAAAGTAGGCACACAATTCCCCACGGAACCCTGTTTCCCTAAATCCCACGCTAAAAGCTGGGGACATTTAGCAAGCAACCTCTCCACTTGAAACTCCTCAAGATTAGGAAAAAGGCCTAGGTTTCCTCCATCATCAGACTGTGAGGAACACAAAACACCTTCCATCGTAACCCGATTAGATGAATCCCAAACTTCCATCTGTGCTAGAGTAGACATGCCTTGGGTAACCAAAATAGCATGGCACCTGTAGTCAAAACCTTTCCAATGGTCGTGATATTGGTAACACCGACCAAGATATTGGTAACTCGGGATTTATTCCTCATTTGTTGCATTATTTTCTCACATTGCATCTTATATGCATTGAAAGAACATAAAGGTTATAGAAGAAGTCATCAAAGAGTACCCGACAAAGAGAAAATCCCTTAGTATGCTCACCAACAATATCCTTCCTAGCCTCTTTCGAGCTTACTTCCACCAGCAGACGCGTTTCTATATGGCGTTTAAATTTTTTTCTTCGATGCTGTATCGGGAGGGATAACAACCCCATTGTAACCTAGAGCCCCGTAGAAGGACACCCGCTGCCTCTTCGGAAAGATGTCTTCTTCAGTCAAACATATCATCTTGTAAACATAGGATAGTGATTCAGCCAAGAAGTGACTTTATCTCTAGAACTAGAAAAATATGTATGAACATTTGTAAGGTGGCCCGTGATTTATTTAACATATTAGAGCATGAACGTTTTCATGGTGAGAGTTGACTAGGGAAAACTGATCCTTGAAATGTTTCATGCTATCTGAATAAACATCAAACATCTTGGCACACTATTGAAGACATATTAAGTATTGGTCCTTTCATGAAGCAGTCGAACTATGCTGAGCTTATAGAAGGTGAAAGAAGAGTGTTCGGGTTGGCACGTACCCCTTGTATTCACACTAATACAGGAAGACTTTAACATAAGCATAGCTCACTGTATGCAATTGTGAAGGGGTGATTAACATATTATTAACGACATCAATCTCCAAATTGTTAAAAGTGAGACGTAAACATATTAAGGAAAACACACACTCGTGAAGAGGGATGACACATTTGTCATACTTGTTGCACACCCACTTGTCTTCCTCAAGAATAAGTACTCCCAGTCATATTGAGGTCCCACCTCGATGAAAGCATAATCTACGTCGCCCTCAAAGACAAAATTGGAGGCAGTGTCCAATATCTCCTAATCCACCCATACCGATGAATTGTACCTTTTTTCCTTATGAAGCAAAGTATATGGAATTTCCATTCTAAAGGATGTTGCCAACACATAAAAGGCGAGTATGAATAAATGAAACTCTGATTAAGCATATAAAGGAAGCTCAAACATCAAAGACGTCAAAAATACACTTTCTACAAACTCTAACAGATAAGAAAACGAAAGCAAGAAAATAATATTGAATTTACCTTATAAAAATGGTTTGGTTGCCTATGCAAATTGAGTACCACTAAACGAGAATCACAAATGAACTTGACCAAAGAATTGATGCAGAAGAGCTCACGAGAAAAAGCGAAGTTGGTAAGACAAAAGAGAAGATCTTTTGTAGGTTGCAAATGTCAAAAGGGGGTAAATGATGTTTCAAAAACCTTTTTTGTGTGCCTCAACCACAAAGGACCACATGATCTATTGTGCACTACCAAAGGTTGAGATTTCAACGAAGATTATTCAAAAGTACTGAAGTACCTTAAGGAAAAGGAAGCATCATGGTCAACTAATGTAGGGACATGTGTCAGAGATTCCATGCAAAATGTTACATATTACAAGAAATGCATTTAATGTGCGTGTTCCTGATGGTGGTGACATCCCATCAAGAGCTCTTCATCTCCTTAGGGCCGATCAGTCAGTCTAGGGCATATACGACGTACCCTTGTCCTGCAAAATAGAGACAAGGGCTTGAGGGGTATCTATTTTGTGCCCCTCACAAGGCTCAAGACGAATGCCCAATGACAAAGCGAACGCAAGGAATAGGTGTTTCACCATTCTCTTCCAAGTTAGACAATTCGGCCCACCGAAGCATTACTAACAATCCAAATCGATCAAATGGTTGTCTGCACAAAACGCCACACTCATCGTAGACGATTTTAACTGCTCCCTCTATATAAGAGTCAGGAATTCAAATTCATTCTCACTTTGATATTATATTTTATTCTCTCACTAACTTAAATGGTAAAAGACTAACAAGTCAATTCACCGCACAGGAATCTCATGTCAACCTAGAAAAACACCATTTAATCGTTCAACATCTATTATTTTAAAAGCGTCAAATAAGTATAAAAAAGAAAAAAAGGAGCATGTCCCATGCCATTTCAATAATAATAATAATAATAATAATAATAATAATAATAATAATTATAATAAAAATAATAGAAAAAGTTGAAATGATAAAAAATATATATAAAAATCATTAAAAATTCTATATATATATATATATATATATATATATATATATATATATATATATATATATATATATATATATATATATTAATTTTTTTAGATTAATACAAACCATAAGATTGGTTAGGATGGAAAGCCTCTGCATCCTCCAAGTGAAGCGTGATAGGAAAATAACTGCAAACATGTTTACATATGAATCTGAAATATAAACAAAGAAAAATAGTAAACTTATGCATTTTCCTTATATTACTATTATCATTTCCAACCAAAATTGGAAACCATTAAGGTAAGGAAAATAAGGGACAAAATAAATTACCTGGACAATTTCTGGCCCAATAAACTGTTCTTGTTCACAGGAATCACCACAAACAGTATCATCAAAGCAAAAACCCTGACATGCAAATTACTGTTCCAGTTTAACACCATGAATAAAAAATAATTGAATAAAAATAAAGAAAAGAAGAAGAAATTAAAGAAAACATACAGAAGTGATTTTGAGAGAGGAAGGAAGAAGAGAGTGAAGAGTATGAACACAAGATTGAAGTGAATTGCTCCAACACATAATGCTAATGCAACAACAGATTTGAAAGAGTTACTTGATTCAATTCTCAACACTTTTTCCATGTTTTGGTTTTGTTTTGGTTAATGAAAGAGTGTTTTTTTTTTTTTTTTGTGGTACTAAGACACTGTCTGTACTGTTTTCAGAAAAAGAAAACACACTGTCTGTACTAAACTCCCTCCTGACCAATTTCTTAAATCACTAGGCCATCTTGCTTTTACATATTTATGATTTCTGACAATAAATAATACGAATTTTCTTTTTTGGTATGGTTAGTAACACCACTACTCAATAACATATTAAGGTGATAAAAAATATGAATATGTTTGTTTTGTAGCTACCAATTCTATCTACAAAATATGGATAAAGGATAGTTCAACACATTTCGTAATGTGAAGATAGAAAAAAATTACATTTGATGCACACAAACAAAATATAAACGAAAAACGCATGAAAAGCTAACATAAATTTGAAGTATTCTAGTTAATCAAGTTAATGAAAATTAAACTAATTTGAATGCCCAGGAAAATTAAATTAATGTACCATTAATATTAAAATACTAAAATTAACATTTATTTAATTTTATAGTTTGGCTGTGATGTTATATTAATTATGCTTTATTACACAAAAAAAAAAATATATATATATATATATATATATATATATATATATATATATATATATATATATATATATATATATATATATATATATATATATATATATATATATATATATATATATATATATAAAAAAGAATTGTCTTTCATATCATTTTATCTGTGAAATAAAATTCAGATTTAAGTCTATTTTATTTTATTTATGAAAATGATGTCTCAACAAAGATTTAAATTATATGAATGGACAAATGTTTAAACATGAGGCCAATATTGTTCAAGAGCTGGAGGTTGGGGTGAGCAGGGGAGTAGGGGTCAATTAATTATCGCAGGGCCGTCTGGGTCAGGAGCTGCTAAATGATGTTTTTATTATGTCCATCAGATTAATCAGTTATAACATCAGAGGTCTTGGGGGTTTGGCTAAAAAGAAAGAAGTGCAAAATTTGATAGGTAGGCAGAGACCTACATTCATCTGTATCCAAGAAACAAAGTTAGAAAATATAGACAGGAATTTATGCCTATTTATATGGGGCTCTAATGATTTCGACTTCGCGTTCAAACCATCGAATGGCAGGTCCGGGGGTATTTTGGCTATTTGGGACAAAAACTTTCTGTCTATAAGGATCACTCATGTTTTAGAGTATGCTCTTTGGTTGGAAGGAGAATGGGGAATGGGGCGTAACGTTGTCAGCCTGGTTACCGTATATGCACCGTGTGACATCTGATTCTGTTAATTTCGACATCTTAGGAGATGAATCTGATAGAATAAATTGGAGATTAATTCATGGGGAGGCTAAAGAAATAGCAAAGGATGTGTGGGATTTAGGTAAAGATTTCGGTCTTATTCATAAGGGGGAAGAAGGAGAAATTGTTCAAGAGCTGGAGGTTGGGGTGAGCAGGGGAGTAGGGGTCAATTAATTATCGCAGGGCCGTCTGGGTCAGGAGCTGCTAAATGATGTTTTTATTATGTCCATCAGATTAATCAGTTATAACATCAGAGGTCTTGGGGGTTTGGCTAAAAAGAAAGAAGTGCAAAATTTGATAGGTAGGCAGAGACCTACATTCATCTGTATCCAAGAAACAAAGTTAGAAAATATAGACAGGAATTTATGCCTATTTATATGGGGCTCTAATGATTTCGACTTCGCGTTCAAACCATCGAATGGCAGGTCCGGGGGTATTTTGGCTATTTGGGACAAAAACTTTCTGTCTATAAGGATCACTCATGTTTTAGAGTATGCTCTTTGGTTGGAAGGAGAATGGGGAATGGGGCGTAACGTTGTCAGCCTGGTTACCGTATATGCACCGTGTGACAGAAGAAGTAAATCAGCTCTGTGGTCTGATCTTCTCAACAGAATTAATCGAAATAGGGAGGTTAGTATCTGCATATTGGGGGATTTCAACGCTATCAGAGATATATCGGAAAGAAAAGGAGGAAATGAAACTTACAATATGAATGAGATAGAGGAATTTGATAATTTTATATCTGATGCGGAGCTGATTGATATTCCCATACTAGGCAGAAGCTTCACTTGGCAGAGACCTGGGGGTTCGGTTATGAGCCGGTTAGACAGATTTTTATTATCAGAGAAGTGGAATAGAACTTGGCCGAGCTGCACACAGTGGTGTCTGGACAAAGGGTTATCTGATCACTGCCCTATCATGTTATGTGAATCTTCACTCGATTGGGGGCCAAAGCCGTTTCGTATGCTAAAATGTTGGAGGGAGATGCGAGGTTACCATGATTTTGTCATTAAAAATTGGAGAGATATTAAGGTGCAGGGGTGGGGCATGTATGTTCTGAAGGAAAAGTTTAAAAAGATCAAAGTTCGTCTTAAAGAATGGCATAAGAATCACTTTCAAAACTTGGAAGGTAGAATTAAAGAAGAAAAGGAAAAACTTAACGGTTTGGAGGTCCTTGGAGAAAGCACAGGCTATTCCGTGGAAGATTTGCAAGCCAGGAGCGAGATCTCATCTACAATTCACAAATTATCTAACCTCAACTGTAGCATCCAATGGCAAAAGGCTAGATCAAAATGGTTGAAGGAAGGGGATGCAAACTCTAAGTATTTCCATAGTTGCATTAACAAGAGAAGAAAAGACAATGAAATATTATGCCTTGACGTCAACGGAAGAAGGGTTACGGAGGTGAAGGATATTAAAGAGGAAATTTTCGACCATTTCAGCCGCCAATTTGCAAGTAGAGGAACTTATGCAATTCCGGAGAACTTAATCTCTAACTACATCGATGACGTTCAGAACGTAGAATTAGTGCGTGAATTTTCAGAAGAAGAAATCAGAAGAGCGGTGTGGGAATGTGACAACGACAAAAGTCCAGGGCCAGACGGTGTTAACTTCGGGTTCGTGAAATAATTTTGGGAGGAAATAAAACAAGACTTCTTGAGGGTTATGACTGAATTTCATGAACACGGTAGGATAGTGAAAGGAGCGAACAGTTCGTTCATTGTGCTGATCCCTAAGAAGAGCAACCCCTTGAAAATTTCAGATTATAGACCGATAGCATTAATAGGTTGTATTTACAAGGTGCTATCCAAAGTCCTTGCTAATAGACTAAAGAAAGTTATTGGATCAGTAATCTCTGAAACTCAGTCAGCCTTCATATCTAGCAGGCAGATCCTTGATGGCATCCTAGTTGCGAATGAGATTGTGGATGAGGCGAGGAGAAAGAAAAAGGAATTGATTATGTTCAAAGTAGATTTCGAGAAGGCGTATGATTCAGTGGAATGGAGTTATTTGGACTGTATGATGGCAAAGATGGGTTTTCACGAAAAATGGAGGCGTTGGATAGCTGAATGCTTAAAATCTACAGCGGTGTCTATTTTAATTAATGGCAGCCCGTCTAAAGAGTTTAGGATGGAAAGAGGATTACGGCAAGGCGATCCGTTGTCTCCATTCTTATTCCTCATTGTCGCGGAAGGCTTCAATATGTTGATGAAAAAGGCGGTTGATTGCGGCAAGTTCCTAGGATTCAAATTCGAGAAAGGTTCTGATCGATTCACACATCTGCAATATGCTGATGATACTTTGATTATTGGGGAGAAAAGATGGTCTAATATCAGGATTATCAAGGCAAACTTATTGCTGTTCGAAGCAATGTCAGGTCTAAAAGTTAATTTCAACAAGAGCTCGATTGTAGGCTTAAACATTAACGACATATGGCTTGAAGAGGCGGCAAATATTCTGAATTGTCAAAAAGGAGCTGTTCCGTTCAAATACTTAGGCCTTCCCATTGGCGCCATCCCGAACAGAAATGCAACATGGCAGCCAGTTATAGAGGCGGTTAGAGGCAGACTTTTGAGATGGAGAAATCGGTTCATGTCTTTTGGTGGTCGTGTAGTGCTTATCAAATCTGTCCTTCATGCGCTTCCGGTCTACTTTCTCTCGTTCTTCAAGGCTCCGACAGGTATTATTTCTAAATTAGAATCTTTATGTAAACAATTCTTATGGGGTGGGAGCGAGAATGATAGAAAAATCAATTGGGTCAATTGGGAGAAAGTGTGTTATCCTCAAGAGGAGGGAGGGTTGGGTATTAGGAAATTGAATTTGTTTAATCTGGCTCTATTAGGAAAGTGGAAATGGAAAATTAAATCGGAAAGACACGGATTGTGGTTAAAGGCGTTGAAGAATAAATATGGAGATTTAGAGGTCTCGAGGGGGATAGCTAGTGGAAAAGACTCAATTTGGTGGAGAAATCTCTGTGCTTTAGAAATAGGGGAATGGGAAAACTCTAGTTACTTTTCTGTGAAAGAGATTTATAAGGATTTTACATTTTCCAGGACTAATCATACAGCGTTTACGTGGAATAAGATTTGGCACAAAGCGATACCATCAAAAATTTCTTGTTTCGGCTGGAGGTTGTTTCATAATAGTTTACCTACTAAGAACAACTTACATAGAAGGAATGTTATAGGTCAAGATTCCACTAGCTGTATTCGGGAATGCAGCGCCGATGAATCGATATCTCATCTGTTTTTCGAGTGTCCCTTCTTTTCAGGTATTTGGCAATCCATTTGCAAGTGGCTCCGGATCTGCACAGCTCTCCACAGAGAAAGTATAGCTCATTTCACCCAATTTGAAGGTCTGATTGGTGGAGATAAGGAAATATCGTCGAAAGCTCGTGTGATTTGGTATGCATGTGTTTGGAGCATTTGGAAAGCTAGGAACGCCAAAATCTTCCGCAACATAGAAGTGGATATTGTAAAGCTGATTGATGATATTATTGAGTGTTCTTGGAGATGGTTGTCTTCAATTGATGGGAATGTACAACTAAACTATGCTCAATGGAGGATTAATCCTAGGCCCTGTCTCGGCCTAGATTTTTAAGCTGTTTTTTCGGTTCCGCTTCGGTTGTGGCCCTGTTAATTTTCTGTCTTCCCAGGTTCTGCTATATATTGCAAAGCACCACTGGCAGCATTCCTCTCTGCTTTGGTGGTTGAAGTTTCTGGTTGTTGTCAATCATTTAGATCGGTGCGGTTCGAGGCTTTTTGGAATCAGCATTGTTTTTGGTTCTATGTAGCAGTTTTAAAGTTTTATGTTCTTTGTTATGGGTGGTCTGCTAGTAAGTGGTGTTTGGGACAAGGATGTATTGTTGCTGTTTAGTTTTGGTGTTTCCTTAGTTACTATCTTGTTTAAGTTTTGTAGCAATTCAGTGGCTTCTTGGCTGGGATGTTTTAGCTTGATACCACATCTCTTTATTGTAAGGATTATGGCATGTCTCATGCCTTGTCATTTTTATATCATTTTGCTTTGCTGTTTCAAAAAAAAATTGATCTCTTTCCCACCATCTCATTTTATTTAACGACAATTCACAAAATGTGTCGGGTTAAATAGGGGTAGTTTTCACTGCTCACCACATATAAGCTCAATAAATGCAAATTTTAGTTATCTTTTTCATTTTCACTCTAAATTGCTTCTATATAATACTTCACTAAGTTATGTGTTAAAATGTTAACCTTGCATGTCCATCTTATTCCATTGTAATGGAAAATTCACCACGGCATCAAAAGATCTTGCTTCGATCTTGTTCCTTACTCCTAGTTCCATAGCACATCATTGACACTGTTTGTGAGAATCGACATCTAATTCCCTCGAATCTTTGTGAGTAATCACTATTTTCCAACCGTAATTTAGCAACGATCAATTTCATTCTTATTTAAACAATCAATCGATCTCGTAAAATCCATGGCCGAATCAAAATATGCTCGATTAGCCGAACACAACACTGTCGCCGCAAAAGTATGTGGAACAATGTTCACTACTACGGAAAAGTGATACCACAATGGTTGAAGAAGTCTTACCACAACGACTGACCAACCATTGTGAGGTAAGATGTGATTGTATGTACGATGATTTCCATTACGATTGCGCGTCCGTTGTGATAAACTATATATGTAGCGTGCTACCTATCACAACGATTAGTTTAAACAACTGTTGTCATAAATGTAGGGTCATGGGTTCAATACCTAGCTGCAACCAAAATCAAAATGCTTTAAAAAATTACATTTCACTACAGGTGTATATCAAAATTGTTGTGGTATACATAAGAGTTTATTATAAAATATGGGATTGATTATTTTTCCTTTACCCTCATTAATCTTATACAACAATTCAAATAATTGTTAAAAAATTGTCCAAACATATCCGACCCAAATGCGATTTTTTGCAGTTTCGATTTGGTTTGGTTCGGTTAGAGAATTTCTATTGGGCTGGTTCGATTTTAAACACCCCTGTTTATAATTCTTTTATTCAAAAAAAGTTGTGAACAAAGCCACATTACAACCCTTAAAAAACCAAATTGAAGCAAATTTTATTTAAATACTACATCAAAATTATGTTAAATTGCTATCAAAGATACTTTCTAACCATCTTCAAGTATATCATGTTCTTGCATTACCATTTTCACACTTTGATTTTATAGACCAACATTGTGTTCTGACCATTGATCCATTCACTGTACATCACAATGTTGTCTCAATAACAAATTTTGATTCCAAAACTTGCATGGACATTGCATTAGAATTACCATATTGAAGGAACAATTTTATTTGCAAGTCAGCATTTAGCATTAAGGATGTTCCAATAATGATAATCAGTTGTGGAATTTGATTATTCATAAGTGATCACATCATGAGGAAATTACATCAAGACTTGTTTAGTCAGGGGAAAACCCTTCAAGACTCAGCTGAAGAAGCTCCTCCATTCCCAGATCACATATTGGGGATGGACGGAGAAGAGGAAAATAAGATAATCACTGAGGAGAGTGAGAAAACAAAAGGGAATAAGGCTAAAGAGGTGAAGAAGCTGAAGGAGCCAAGTGGGTCAGCATCAATCATGTCTCAGGGTATCTTTCCTGAGAAGCTGAAGAAGAAAGGTAAGAAAGAAATGATACCGAAGAAAACCAATGATGAAGTTGAGGATGATGAGGACCTTGATGAGTTGATTAAACAAGCAGCCAAGGATCACAAAGAGATTCATGCAGAAGCACCTAAAAGGGAGAAATCCCTTCCCTTGGCTGAGGAGGAAGAAGTTAATAAGGCTGGAATGAGTGGAGTGATTAAAGAGGTGAAGGTGAACAAAAAGAAGAAAGATGGAGAGACTGAAAAAGAAGGGTAGAAGACTTATGACTTGACTGTTTATGACTCTTCAGAGGAAGAGGAAGAAGAAAATGCAAACTCTGTGGACGAGGAGGTGGAGGAGAATTCAGAGAATAAGGAAGCTGATGATGAGGAGGATCAGATGAAGAGGAGGTAGAAGGTGAGGGTTCTTCAGCCAGTTTGAAAGAATTGGAGCTGACTGAAGAAGTTCCTAAGAAGGTGGCTGAAGTGATGATTAAGGAAGTCACTCCTAAGAAGGTTTTGGGAACTGAAAAAATCGGCACCCTTCTGTTAGAACATAGTTTGGTTCTAATCATATTTTTAGTGTTTTAATGATAACAAACAAATAAATTTTGTAGAAGCAAACATGGTACTTTAATTATATATTTCTGATTTCAGAAGATGTACCAGTACCAGCACAATCAGAACTTGGAATAAATGTAAAGCTGGATAAATGCAAGAGATACTCAAGTCTTCAAGGAAACTTCTAATACTGCACCAAACCGCTGCGAATATACCTACAACAGAACTTGAAATACAAAGATGAATAGAAGATCACGAAAGAATATATCTACAACAGAAGCTGAAATGCATGGCTGATCAGAAGATCACGAAGTCTGATTCAAAATAAAGCCGTTAAAGACATAATCATTAGTAAAACGGCTACAACACTCCAAAAGCGCAATTCCCAAGATTGATTGAAGAAGCTATCCACATGCAAATCCTTGTTAGAAAACAAAAGATGAGACAAACACGCAAACCATTTAATGTTGCAAAAAAGAGTTGAAGTTAACGGGAAAAAAGAGTTGAAGTTAGCGTTGTAATTTAGGGTTTGTGTTGGTGATGGTGGCCGCCGTTCTTAGAGGTTGAAGAAGGAAGGGTTAGTTGACTTAGTCAATTATTCCTAAATGTTAATTAAAAGAATATATATAAACCTATATTATATTAACTAAGTTAAAATTATAATAATAACCAATAATAATATAAATAATAATAATTTTTAATAAAAAAATATTATTGATATATGATAAAAAAGTTGGATTTGTATAAAGCATTTTTTTTTACCGTAACTGTAGTATAAAATGGTTAATAATATAATATAATTATAGTGCAATTAGATATTAATACAATTGTTAATTAATAATAACCATATTTGAACTTGATAAATACAATTGTTAATTAATAATAACCATATTTGAACTTGATAAATAGAGGTTGAACCGTTGAAGAGATTAAAACAATTATAATATTATTTGTTTAATAATAATTAATGTAATTACTTAAAATAATATCACAATACTAATGCTAATTTTTATAGTAGAAAAAGTCATCCTAATTTATATTTTTTATGTTGGTTTATTATCATAAAAATAAAACAAAAAAAACTAGCCTAAAAATAAGGATAATAAGCGCCCCTTTGATACTAAATTTTGACACTTTTTTTTAATTAATATTTATTATTCAAATTGATTAGATTTAGGAAATTAGTTTGTTTTAATTTGAAAAGGTAAGGTCATGGTTTCTATTTTTTTAATTAACTCTAATGGGCTTAAAACCTAATATAATTTTCTAAAGAAAATAAACTCCCACCTTTGAATTATATGATTCTTAAGAATGGGCTTTAACAATTACAATGTTAAGCCCATTAGCGCCCCCATTTTTTGTACACGCCTCTTATAAAAAAAAAGTCACTATATTAAAATAAATAGGGTAAATTTTGGGATATGACACCACTGTCAGACAAGATTGACTTGACTACTTGGCCAGAAAGGCCGACCTGCTCGATACCAATTGTAACACCCTGCTTCCCCATTACTCAATTATAATTAACAAAAATAAATTTTCACGAAATAATCAGAGTTACACAAGTAGGAATGTCACATCCCGTAAAACATCATGAAGTATTAAGTCACTTCATCTTTTATTGCTCAGTAATTTAATCAACTAGGGGAAGTTCAAAGTTAAATTATTTCAATGGCTCCATGGCCTAAACTAAATAAACGCCACCAACCCATGGTTTAACACAAATCCAACAAAACAAGATACGTAACAATGAAAAAAACAAAACAACACAAGTAAAATAATCCCATGTTTCCTCGTGTTACGTATCAGAGCGACTTCTAAGACTCGACCGAACAACACAAACTCCCTACTTACTCAAGTACCTGGATTATCTGTACTTCCGAAGAAGCACAAATACAACAACAGAAAAAGGGTTAGAATTTGATTCAAATAATTATTGGTGAATATCACATGCTAAGGAGTAGTATTCACAAAACAACACAGCAAATAACATACACACTTATATCACATAACAACATTCCACACATTCACTATGCACAATTCAATCATTTATGCAAAGTGATTCATCCATCACGACACTATGCATGCGGTACTAACACAAACAATACGGTTCAAATATATTAAACCTGATTACCGTTGGAATCTGGATAAGTCTTAAGCGTTCCCCTGAACTATGACTTATCTCAACATGACTCTATCCTGAGAGTCTGGAAGAGACTAGGAACCCATCATGGATTTCCACCTAGACTGATCTCCACATAATGATATGAATGCATGACACATCACAAACACAAGCATAATAATATTATGCACACCATGATCCTCCTGATCACCGTAATTCTCCTTCTGAATTACTCCAAGACACAAGAAAATCATACAATTCAAGTTGTCACAATTCACCACAAAATAATCGCAAAAACATCAATTAAATATCACAAGTTCATCACATGTTTGTACGAGTCAATTTCGTACCCAATTCACATACTCGTCGAAGTTCACAGAATACGATAACACCCACAAATGTGTCGAAGCGTTGGAAATCTGACATGAAAATAATTTTAGAGGAAAGTACGTTAAATCAGCTTTCTAATGGTTTGTACGGCGTGTCACTCTGACACACACAACTCAATATACGAATTTTTAAAGTTTTAAAAATATTTGTTTTAACTCAGTGATAATGGGTTACCTCAAAATTGATAACCAGTTACTACCCATTACAGTAGCCAACCCACGCAAAAAAGCTTATGTGGTAACCGGTTAATTCATTTCAAGTAACCAGTTACTTGACTCCAAAAATGTTAAATTTTAATGAGGTAATCGGTTACCTCAAAACTGGTAAACGGTTACTACTGAATCAGAAGGAGTTTTCTACATATTTACCAAGTACGCTTTTAGTCCCGACATGTCCCAAAACCCCGATTTTATCAAAACAAAACACAATTTCAATTACCGGTCTATTTTCCTATTAACACACAACAATTATATAATCATTCATATATCCAATTCATCATGCTTTGCACTTACACAACATCAATTCCATCATATCAATAGGAACAACATACAATTGAAATTCAACCACAATTCATCACACCCACTTAACACAATAATGGAATTTATCCAACAATCACACAAACATACAGACAATTTTAGAATTCATATAAAATACCAAAATCCTAAGAGGGGAAGGAACCCTCACTATCCTCTCATGTTCAATCACCATTAAAAGAACTCATTCTCCCCCTTACCTCAATTCCAAGCTTTGATCCCTCGGAAATAGTGAAAATAGTTGCTTCTCTCTTCCTTTCCCTAGCACTCCTCTTTCTCTTTTCACGTAGAATAAATTCTAACTTTTCTCTTCTCTCCCTTTTTTCTCTAATTCCTTATTATTCTAATATTTAGTTATTTATCCCAATAATACTAATAATAATATGAATAATAATAATAACAAGAATAATAATAACTTATATTATTCACTATTAGTATCCCCTTACTATTATTTTATTATGGGTTAAATAAGTTTTTGGTCCCTATAAATATTGCAGTTTTCATTTTTAGTCCTTCCTGCCTTTAGGCAACAGTTTTTACAAAAAAAACCGTTGCCAAAACCAATTAAAACCATTGCCAAAACTAAGGAAGGACTAAAAATAAAACTGCAATATTTATAGGGACCAAAAACTTATTTAACCCTTTAGGGAGCAACACTACCTTAATAATTAGCTAACCCCTTAACTCATAGTATACCCTCTTACTAGTGCCCGTAGCCTTATTACAACCCAATCAATAATTATAATTAAAACACAAATGACTAGATATTTAAATGGTGTGTTACAATCAACATTATCATCATTCATCTCATATAAAATCATTCATGGATCATTTGCTAACTTCAAAATATACAAAAAAAAATGTGTTTGCTTATTTGCTTGTTTCACAAGATAGGTGACTGATCAAGAAGGCTCAGTAAATTAGGGTTTTGAGATTATCAAAGGGGTCTTAAGCTTCTCATATGCTCAAGTGTTTCCCATCATCAACATTCAAGCTCAAGAATGCTTCAAATCAAGATCAACAACTTTCAAATTCATCCGGTACACCAATTAAGGTTTTGACATAATTCTTAGAGGAAGTTGACTTTTGGTCAAAGCATGGTCTTATGGCTTAAAAAATGATTCAGGGATCAAAATTACTTCATTATAACCCAATCATATTATTCATTTATTAGAAGAACTTGATTAAATTGGTATTGGGAAGAATGCAATTCAACTGGCAAAAGTCAACTGTTCAAGGTTTGCCTTTGACTTTTGGGAATTTTGGTCAACTATGGACTTCTAATATCAAGGATCATGAAAATATGATTATTGAAGTCATTTGATCCAATTTAATCAAGAAAACCAATCAAAAGTCTTTAAAGTCAAAATTAGGGTTTACGGAATTTTTTCTAAGTTATGAAGATTTTACATGTTCAAGTGCTCAAATTTGAAAGCTTGTAACTTCTTCATCAAGTCACCATTTTTTATGCTCCAAAGATTGAATTGAAGAGAAAAGTTCATACAATAGCTTTGTCCTTGAGGATGAGTTCCCAAAAAATGAAGGATTCAAAGTTATGGAGTGATCAAGTTAGGACTTCAAAGTTGTCAAACACTTAGAATTTTTTCTAAGTGTTAAGACAAATTTTTCTCCAAAGTTTATGTCCATTTTTTCCTATGATCCAAGATGAATCTCTTCAAACAACCAGCAAGGAAGTTGAAGTATGCAACCTCAACTTTCCAAAAAGTCCAAAAACTCATTCATAGCATGTGTGAGCTGGGAGATTCGAATTTAAAAAGAAGGCACCATGGAATTGCATTAGAGGTCCATCTTCATGTTCATAATCAAGTCCAAACCAAAGCCATACCTCTACAAATCTCTTTTGCAGCCTATATAACCTCTAAATCTCTCCATAATCTGATACTTACACAAATACTTCATGAGTTACGCAAAAATTTGAGATATTGTACATTGCATTATACCATTTGTGAATGAAATTGCAAAAAGCCACTTAGCCATTTTGATAAAGATCAACTTTTCTCAATCACTCTTGATTAAAGTTTGCTAAACTGATTTTTCTTGGATATTGCTCCATTTAAACCTTAGAATTAGTCCCCTAATCTCAACAAAGCATGGTGTAACACTTCGATATTTAAATTATAATTTTATTTGATTAATTATGGTTTATGTGTATTTTAATTTAATTATTAGTTGTGATAATTAGATTAATATTGACAATGAGTGTGTATGAACCCGAGATGAGGGTGTAAAGGATAACTAGAGGCTAGTAGAGTCTAATTAAAATTATTAGAGTTTATTTTAATAATTAAAATAATAGTTTTTTACTTGATTAAGTGTAAAATAGAAGCTCTATTAAGTCAAATCGTGATTTATGAGAAATAGAGGAGGGAAAGCAGTAAAAGTGTTAGTAAATGAGGGGAGAAATTATAATTATTACTATATTTACCCTAAGTATATAATTAGGAGTATAACCTAGAGTTATAGTTTTTTTTATCATCAGTACGTAGAATTTGGAAAAAAGAGAAAGTTGCAGAAAACCCTAAGGGAAGCGATCTAAGAAAGAGAGTGAGGTACGATCGATTTTGAGGTAAGGGGAGAATAACTTTTAATAAAAAGGGCATATGCATGACAGGTAGGGTAGATGAGTCCTTAACCTCCAATAGGGATGATGATTTTGATGAATTATATGTTTTTATTCTTATTTTGATCGTATGATTGTGGCCAAAAGGTTTATCCTAAAACCTTTTTAATGTGATTATTGAGTGCTTTTGTATTGTATTGTTGTTTTCTTGAACCTGTTGATATTTGTTAATATTGTGTGATGATATTGATAATTATGTGTTATATGAGAAATTGATGTTTTGATGATTTTAGTGGGGTTAATTTTGTATAATTTGATGCATATAATTTGGTACCGATATTTGTAAGACGGTACTTTTTCAATAGCGTCACTTTTCATTATATGCTGCTTCGTTATTAGTATTGTCGTTATATATTTGAGTGTACTGTAGTGCTACACTCTCATCAATATATATTGCATCATTAATACACATGTTGTTTCTCTTTTCCATCTGAATCCTGTAGCGCCAATGCTCTTTTGATAGACATAATAAAGTGGTGGGTAGGGAGCAAATTGATAGAATCTACTAGAGCTGTCAATATGGGCTACCCGGCCCATATGGGCTTCGGGCTTTTTAGGGCCGGGCCCAAAAAACCCATTTTTAAATGGGCTCTAATTTTACTACCCCGGCCCGGCCATGTCTGGGCTGCGGGCTACCCGACCCTAAATGGGCTTCGGCCCTAAACGGGCCCATTTCTATAAAAAATTAAAATTTTCTCCTTATTTTTGTAAGTAACCATATCATTGCATGCAAGAATACATTATATATATATATATATATATATATATATATATATATATATATATATATATATATATATATATATATATATATATATATATATATATATATATATATATATATATATATATATATATATATATATATATATATATATATATATATATATATATATATATATATATATATATATATATATATATATATATATATATATATATATATTAAATTTTATATCCAAAATTATAATTTCTAAATACTCCATATAAGTTAATAATTAAAATGTAAAATAACACATTAACTTAATTTAAACTATCCAAAATACATCACAAATTATATAATGTAGCACAAATAATTAAATAACTTGTTCCAACAAATTTTAAGTTATAAATATTCATGACAGTTATAATTTTATGATAATTATAACAAGAAAATGTTATAAATTTTTATAATAATTATAATTAGGAAAGGATAAATTTAATTATATTAAAAATATTTAATTTTTTTTGGGCCAGTGGGCTACCCATGGCCCATACGGGCCGGCCCATATTTTTTAGGGCTTTTTAGGGCTGGGCTAAAAAAGGCCCGGATGTAAATGGGCTCGAAAAATGAGGTCCAGGCCCTAAAATTTTTCGGGCTAAATGGGCTGGCCCATGGGCTTCGGCCCATTTTGACAGCTATAGAATCTACCAATGAAATGTATACCGTAGCCGCAAAATATAAGTTAATTGGAAACCAATGAAACGTATATTGTAGCGGCAAAAATAAGTTAATCGAAAATCATGTTGCAGGTTCACTAGTATATAATTATTCTTTAGTATATTTAATAATAATAATAATAATAATAATAATAATAATAATAATAATAATAATAATAATAATAATAATAATAATAATAATAATAATAATAATAATAATAATAATAATAATAATAATAATAATAATAATAATAATAATAATTTAGCATTATCAGTATAATAATCTTGGAAATTTGGAGTGAGAGATGAATATTTAAATTATTTGACCAATTTAAGTTATTCTCAAGTCCGATAGAATTGTCAATAGAGTTGTTAGGGTTGTCAATAGAGTTGTTAGAGTTGTCAATATGGCTGTCAGAGTTACTTCCGAGATGTTTAGAGTTAAATCTGATGCGTTAGAAATATTAAAATTGAAGGTATTTGACCCTTTAGAGTTGTTTTATTATTACTTGAGTCATATCATTAGCCAATTAGGTTCATAAGAGTTACCCTTATATGTAGGAGTTGTCAGTAGAGTATTTTTGGACACTTTAGAGCTGTAGGGATTATTGTAGAGTTGTTTATAGTTTCTTGGAAACTCAGTCGAATTATAATTATATATTGTTATAACTTTTTACAAGTTAATAATATAGAATAAATTAATGAAAATATTTTGTTGAGATGTTTTGAATTTATAAAAATGTTATTTTCGATTCTTTTGAGTTTTCGAGATTGTTGGCTACTGTTGGGTAGTGTTAAGGGTTGCTTGGAGTGATTTAAAGGATTAAAATTATTTTTGTTGATTTTATTAATTTTGATGAGAGATGGTTGTGTATAGGAAAATGATAGTGTTGTGCCTGATTATTATGCTTTCTAATTGAATACTTGTTGATTTTATAAGTATATTGTTATGGTGGTTGACTGATGATGAGTATGTGATGTTGAATGATATTAAAGTTGCTGTTGTGTTATGGGATAATAGTTCAAGTAGGGTGAACTATTATCGTGGGTCAATGCATGTTGTTTATTGTCGGGAGGAGACTTTAAATCTTATTTTGTTGTTGCATTGATGTGTTTTGACATGCATTCATGATGTCGTTGTTGTTGATGAAAAAGACGAGTTGTGATCTGAGCAGTGTGGATTGGTGACCTGTACCAAATCCGAGCAGGGTGGATTAGGGGTTCGAGTAGGGTGAACCCGATTCTTGAGTGAACAAATTTTTGATGGTATGGTACCACATGCATATGCATAAAGTTGCATAGACAAATTGCGTTACATAACGAGTCATGTGTATATTTGTTGAATTATAATTATTGAGTTGTGATTGATTGGTGTGTTGGGCACGAGAGTGTAATTGATACATTGTGATTGAGATTATGTAGAATGTATTATGTGTTGATATCCTACCTTGCAGTATTTGTCTTTGATTATTGATTATGATTTCTCACCCCTTATGTTTGAATGTTACCCCTATGTTGGTAATGTGCAGATAATAAAAAATGAAGGTTAATTACCTTTGGCCGTTCGATTCGGTGTTGTCGCTCTGATACGTAACACTCGGGGGATGAACACTAATTGTTTTTGCTATTTATATTGTTGTTGGATTTTTAAATTGTCCGTTGAAGTATTTTTACAGCTTGAAACTAACTATGTTGGATTAAGATGCTATGATGTTTTTGAGTTGAATTATGATGAATTCCACTGCTTAATTAAAAGTTGTTTTTGAAGACTAATTATGTCGTGTTCCGTTCATCCGAGTTAATAGTGTTATGTATCTTTTTGCATGCGATAATTGCCGTTGTTTTAAGAAGTAAAATGTAGCATTCTGTTTGGATGTTGGGATTTTATAACTCTAATATTTATAATATTCGCCGTGTAGAAATGAGGTGTTACACATGGCACATTCCTTGATTCACTCCTTTCTTCACCAAGAAGCAATCCATATTTTTTGAAACTTGTAAAAACCAATTGATCAAACCAGTCTTCCAAATGAATTGAGATTGATTTCTGCAAGTTATGTAAGCCATATGGAACCTTTATAAATAAAGAACCAAGCCTCAGAACTCAACACACCAGAATTTGCTCCAAAACTCCATTGTTGCAAGCTCACAGACCATTTCTTCAAATTTCCTTCTCCTTGCAAGTTCTTTGCAAATTAATCATTCATACACATCCCATATAGCATATAGAATCTTTTGTAAGCATCAAACCTCAACTGAAACACCTCCATTAACATCTCAATATCACACTTGTTCATCTCTACAACTCGAGTTGTCCAGGAATTGAGGCACTTTCAATCCAAAGTAGGCATTGCAAAAGCTTCCTAGGAGTCCACTAAAGCTATCCAAATCATCACAACAGAGCCATAAGTGCTTTAACGCAACTTTCGGTTCTCACTTCAGAGGTAAGTAAACCTAACTTTGAACTTCATGTTAAGAGTATCATTTTGAGTAATTCTCGATTCTATCTTGTTTAGCATGATGTGAGGATCATTAATCCTCAATTAGTTATTTATTGTTAGTGTACATCAATTAATTTGATTTTGAAAATTTAGGGTTTATGTAGTTTTCTGGAAAACTAGAACACTGCAATTTAAATAAATGAATGAAAGATATATGGTTGGATTCGTCTTGAAAAACTGAGAAACTTTCATGTTTAAAGTTTTGAAAATGGTTGAGTTTTGAAGGAAATCTTTTTTTGAAAAATCATGGTTTCTCAAGGTTGAAGATGAAGTCTGAAATTTGAATTTTGGACATTATTTATATTATATATATTTGGAAGCGTTTATTTAATGGATGAGAGTGTAGTACCGCTGGTCAAGGATAAACACTGAAGGCACCTCATGATCACCATATGCGCGTGGCCTAGTGGTCTAGGGTTTGCTTGTAAAGAGAAGGGTGTGCGTTCAAGTCCCCCTGGCTGCAAAAGCTAATTTTTTATCAGTAGTTTTATTTTTTTTCTTACAACTTTGATTATTTATTCAACCTATCAAGCTAATTTATTTTTGCTTTATTTTTTATACACTCTTCACTTATGTTATATATTTTATGAATATACTTTAAAAATCTAAAAATATTATTTATTTAATCATCTTTTAATTAAATCAAAATAGTATCTTTTATACCTTTTAAAAGGTCTTTTAATCAAAAAAAAAATTCAAATGTTTTCTTTACCAAATGTTTTAATTAAACTTGTGTGATTCCCTTAGGTTTGAGTTTAGCCTCCTTGGAGGACAATAACATGATCTCCATTAATTTTCACCTAGGATTTAGTTGCTTCTACGTAAAGAAGTTTAGGGTAAAAATACTAAAACCCTAATATTTTGATCCATTGATTTTTCCTTTGATTCTTGATGCAACACCATGATAATATTGACTTGTTGCCATGATTATACCTTGTTATTTATTTGTGTACATATTTGATTAATCCATATACATGTGATATATACCTTTGTTATATACTTTTGCCCTTAATATATATACATTGTTGATTAACCCCACATACATGAGATATTCATTCATTTGATCATTACATCATATTCATACATACATGATATAATTGACTTTGAGGTATGTCGTCCCTTTTATTCATAAGACTTTTATACTTGAGTTTATTTGTATACATTTGATATCCTTAACTCACTTTGATTGTATCAATGATACACACACCATGTCTAACCCACCACTTGAGATGCTTACCCTTAATGCTTACTTGAAATGTATGATTTCTCATTGTTATTACTAATCCAGAGGAATGAGATAGTATTGTTGTCAAGTACTCACCCTCTTTCCCTTCTCTTTTACTTTGTGCTATGTATTGTTAAAGCTTAGCACTTTCCCCCTGTTTTAAAACCTGGTTTTGTATTGTTAAAACTCAACCATTTTTTTAAATCAACTTGGTTTTGTATTGTTAAAACTCAATCACCACTCTTGTAAATTATCCTTGCCTTGTATTGTTAAAGTTTAGCTCCTTTTAAAACTTGCTTAGTATTGTTAAAGCTTAGCATTTTAAAAACCTGTTGTGTATTGTTAAAGCTCAACACCCAAAAAGATTTTTGCCACTTTGGCTCTTTATTTTCCTTATAAGGGGAACTACAAATGCTATGACTTGCCTATTGCACAAATGGGGTATGTAGGCACAAGATGTGATGTCTTACCGAGCACACTTTTAAAATTCTTTTCTCACCATCCCGCTCTATTTCACAAAACAAAAACAATAACAATAAAACAATAATATATATTTTCAAAGAGGTTCTTGTAGAGTACTACAGATGTGAGGGGTGCTAATACCTTCCCCTTGCATAACCAAACCCTGAACCTAAGATCTCTGTTTATTTTATTAGTTTTGATTTAGAAAATTCTTTGGGTTTTATTTCGTTATTTTCCTATTTCCTTTGAAAACAATAAAGCGCGGTGGCGACTTTCACTAAAATACGAGCTGGGACAATCCAATGGCCTCGGTCTCAATTTTTCACCGCTACAGACTTCGCCTCGTCATGTTTGGCTACCAATACCTTCTTCTATTTCTTTAAGGTCTTCATTATCGCTTGATCTTTGGTGTAATTCCTTTGGGAGAAAGCGAGCTTCGACTTTAACTAGTTCTCAATCTAGGCATGTTTTTCCCGATTAGTTCGTTCCATTGGCAAGACCCTCAGTAAGTAGTTCTCCTTTAGATCATGAAACTTATGAGGCGCCTTGTTACCAATTGCCTTATAGTCTTTTGGTAAATATTTATTGAAAGGAAGGATGGTGCTACAAAATTTTATGGCGTCAAGTGTGGGATCATTCCACATGGAGGATTGAGGAGGTGGATCGTTCCTTGCAGGTGACAAATGCTCACCAACCCTATTTTCTTTTTTTGAATTTTAGGGGTTTGAAGATCATGGGGCACGTTTCCATAAGCTTGTCTCTTGGTCCCTTTCATCATCAAGTCGTCTAGAAAACTCTAGGGGCTATTTATTCTTGGGCGCTCAACTTTTCTCTTGTCCATACGCTTCTTCATTTCGGTCAAAGGTATTTTGTACAGTTTCTCTATAAAAAGAGGAATTATAAGTATAAGTAACCTGACCAGCAGAAAATTCCAAATAAAGTTCATTACAATATTAAACTTATATATTTGTTTATGTTACTCTCATCCCCTACTCTAAGAACCTCATGGTACAAAAACTCATGATCTTGAATTCATCCAAAAGCTAAACAAACTCCTCCCATCAGGTGTGAGGTAGTCAACGTCTTTCTTAGTGATCTCCTCTAGATTATTTGTCCAGGCTAGAGGAAAGCAAGGGTTCCGTCTGTCCCAGTTGTGACCGTAAATGTGCTATCTCACCTTCTAACACTCATAAACTCATCTTTCCAATTTTGTTAAAGATTGAAGTATGGTTTGAACATGGATCTTCCAAGCAGGTAGCTCAAGGCATTTAACGTCACCGATCTACCTCTAATGCTCTTCTTGGTTCCAAAAAAAAGTAGAAGAACATTCATATGGTAGGATGGACCTTCAACCGCTAGTATATGATTCCAAATTCCCGAATCAAGCTCTAGCCATTAGGTGGGATCTAGGACGAGGCAATGTTAATCACCTTTAGAACTTCTGCCTCAAATGAGGAGAAGGAGACTAAGACCCCTAGGTCGGGAACAACGGGGAGAATTAGGTAGAAATAGGGGTTGGGAAAATTGTCCAAAGCATCCATATTATTCATCTTACCATATAACACGCTTCCAAGAGAACCTTTTACTTATCACCTGAAGAGGAGAGGTTGGCATATTTCGGAAAGGAGGTTATCCCTTCCTCTCACTGATGTAATAGGTCTTGAAATCCTTGATGCCCTTGTGCTCAGGATTAGAGACAACTATTAGCTTCTTGCTTCATAAGAGAATAGAAGGGAAAAAGGAGTCACTATCGCTACCACTGCTCTTATTGCGATTGGAACTAGTAGAGTTCTTGCAACTACCGAACATATCTAGCTCCATTAATTTGTAGTTAGGGTTGAACCCATTTTATAATGGTTTAATGACTATGGGTAATCAAGGGTCTCTTCCTAGGTTCCCTAGCATTCATAAAAGGTTCTTCATGTTTCTGTTACGTGTGAGAGATTAAGACCAGGTTGGCTTTCCGAGACTAAATCATCATTGATCACATTTAATGTTGCGTGTGCGTTTCACCTTAACTGGCGTTTGGGGATTTCGCTAAGCTGGCGTTTGAGAATTCATCTCATTGATATATGGAAGTCTACCCTAGGCCATGCCTAAGAAACGCGCTCCAGATACGAATGAGAGACTCACCCTAGATAATCCTGAGGGACTTGCCCCAGATATGACCGAGGGACACGCCTCGAGTATGCTTGAGGGACTAGTCCAAATGAGAATAGGGGATTAGGCTTAATCACTTCTCCCTTTCTAATCCCTAATGCTTAAAGGACTATGTATCAACATATTAGTAAAAAGTCCACAAGAAGCGACGTAGAAAGTTCTCAAAGGGGAGCAACACAATATATCATCCCTACCAGTTTCCTAACCACCCATTTATTAGAACGTATATCCATCATTTGGTTATGGCGCCCATTTTCTATATCACTCGCCTTTTTATGAAATGTGGGAGTGATGTGTCCCTAGTATGGGAAAGGAAGTCAAACAGATAAGTCATGTTCTCCAAAATAATAAGTGAGGTAAGTGTCAGCTTCTCACGCTGTTGTGGGTGGGCATTACTTCCTTGGAATCTAAGATCCAGACCCAACCCTGAAGTTGAGAAGATGACATTTAATTTTCTCTAAAAACACCATATACAAAACATCTCACCACTCTTGTGTGAGCTTGCGCTAACCTCACAACATTCCTAATTTTTTTTTTGACAACACTACACTACAAGGATATTGTTTCGTATTATTATTTTAGAAAATACAAATATTTAACACATTTATAAATTAGTTATATTATCACAGTGAATAATGTAATGATAATTATACTTAAAAAAACAGTATAAATTAAGTATATTACCAATTATCAATTTATACTTTTTACTATACCGAGGTGTCAATTTATTTTAATTCTAAAATAATACTAAAAAAAATTATAGGAAATAAAAGTTAAAATTATATTCTATAAAAACTAAATAAATTTAAATATTTTATCAAATGAAATATTAAATCTATATTTTAAAAAGGAAATTTTCTAAATTATTGCTAGAACTTATCCAAAATGTATACTAATAAGGAAAAATAAGCTTTAACACGTCATGTGATGATCCAAATCAAATTATACAATTTAGGTAACCGAATTCCACAATTACTGCATAAACATTTTTTGTTCCTAAGGTTCAATGCATGTATTGTTCATGCATTTTGTCTATAAATAATGAGTCAATGGAATTTTATAAATTGAATAAATAGTGAAAAAAAAAATTAAAAACAGTACCTACAATAATGGCTTCTTCCATGAGGATCTCAAGGTTCATCTCTAGATCAGTTTCTTCTTCTTCATTGTTCTCTCGAGGTAGAAGTTGTTCATTATTCTCTGGTTATTTTTTCAATTTTTATTCACTATTATTAGTTTATCTGTTATGTGCTGAAATAATAATAAACTTCTCAGGTTTGAGTGCTAGAGTCTCTAAATACAGCACCGATGCTTCTTCCATCGAAGAACCGATCAAACCTACGTTTCAAGTTGATCATACTCAGCTTTTAATTGATGGAAAATTTGTAGATTCTGCTTCTGGTTTGTATTTTCTTTTTGGTGTTAATCTTGATTAGTGTTTGTTTGTATATATATTTAATGCTTTTGTGGAATTCTGTGTCATCATCATTAGGTAAAACATTTCCAACGTTGGATCCAAGAACAGGCCAAGTGATTGCTCATGTTTCTGAAGGTCAACATGAAGATGTTGATCGCGCTGTTGCGGCTGCTCGCAAAGCATTTGATCATGGACCATGGCCTAAGATGACAGCCTATGTATTGCATCTTTTTTACTTTTTTTGTGTCTTGTGTTCTATCAGTATCCACTGTCCAACATGTCCATGTCTGGTATATGTGTCTGGTATCCGTGTCTGTGTCAGTGTTTCACTAATTTTTTTCTTTTGTTATGATTTTATAGGAAAGGCAAAGGATATTGTTACGGGCTGCGGATTTGCTTGAAAAGCATAATCATGAGCTTGCAACACTTGAGACTTGGGATAATGGGAAGCCATATGAACAGTCTGCGGAAATTGAAGTTCCAATGCTGACACGCTTAATTCGGTATTATGCTGGTATGTGAAATGTGTTATTTTAGTACAAGATTTTATACTAGGGTTGTAAGGAAACATTGATGTTGCGCCCGAGATTGAGTGAATGCAGATATCTGATTGACTGCAGGGAATCCATTTTCACAAAAGTGCTTCTCTCTTTGTTTTTGGGAAAGTATACTAACTAACACTTGTATTTCTGAATCTTTCCTCAGGTTGGGCAGACAAGATTCATGGTCTCACAGTTCCAGCTGATGGGCCACATCAGGTGCATACATTGCATGAACCAATTGGTGTTGCTGGTCAGATCATTCCATGGAATTTTCCTCTTCTCATGTTTGGTTGGAAGGTTGGACCGGCATTGGCATGTGGCAACACTATTGTTCTAAAAACATCTGAGCAGACACCACTGTCTGCTTTGTATGCAGCAAAACTATTTCATGAGGTAACTAATACATTCACCAATCTTGAAAATGACAGATAACTAGAAACAATTTATTCCTAAAAATTGACGATTGAAAATGAACAGAACGAGTGGCTTATATGCTTTGTTGCTAATTTGTAATATTTCTGGCAGGCTGGACTTCCTCCAGGTGTTTTGAATATAGTATCTGGCTTTGGTCCAACAGCGGGTGCCGCTATTGCTAGTCATATGGATGTGGATAAGGTAACAATACATTTGGAGGGCACTTTGTTTAGGAATAAATTGACAATTTGTAATGATTTTCAGAACCATCTCAATTTTTCAGAGGGCACTTTGTATATTTGTCACAGTTCAATGACAAAATAAATAGATGCTTTATTTACCTATGTGACAAATTTTATGAGCCTCTATTTAATTATGGTTTAACCGTGACAAATTTTGAACCCTGTGCAGTAGCATGTCTTGCACGTAGATGGTCCTGATAATTTTTTAGTTTCTTCTTAAAAATAAGTTACCTTTGTATTCATAGTGGAATTATTGAGTCTCTTGCAGATCGCTTTTACAGGTTCAACTGTTACTGGAAAAATCATCCTTGAACTAGCTGCTAAAAGCAATTTGAAGGCCGCAACTTTGGAGCTTGGTGGAAAGTCTCCCTTTATTGTATGTGAAGATGCTGATGTAGATCAGGCTGTCGAGTTAGCACACTTCGCCTTGTTCTTCAACCAGGTAACTACAAGCATAGAGTTCTTGTTGTCAAACAATTATCCCTTTTGTGTAATTCTGAAACATTGATTGGTATTCTTTGTGACATTCAGGGACAATGTTGCTGTGCTGGCTCTCGAACGTTTGTACATGAAAGTGTGTATGATGAGTTTGTTGCGAAAGCAAAGGCCCGCGCTTTGAAACGCGTTGTTGGAGATCCATTCAAGGCTGGAGTAGAACAAGGTCCTCAGGTAAAATTGCATAGCATTTGAGATAAATCGTCGTGTTAAACCTTGATGCATTAGTATTCTGAAATATCTGAATATTATAATGAAAAACTAGTTATGATACAAATAATCAGATTGATTCAAAACAATTCGAGAAAATACTCAAGTATATTAACTCCGGTGTTGAAAATGGCGCTACACTGGAAACTGGAGGAGAAAAGATTGGCAACAAGGGCTTCTATATACAACCAACTGTCTTCTCAAACGTTCAGGTGTGTGTTTGTGCGCGCGTGTGTGTATTTTTTAAATTCCCATCTTTGCAAAGAATTATGCAAATACAGCTCCTAATGTTTTTAACTCTGCGGTTAACAACCACCAGGACGAAATGCTGATTGCAAAGGATGAGATTTTCGGTCCTGTGCAAACCATATTGAAATTCAAGTGAGAGCAATTAGTCTAATTTTTCCGGAAACGTTATTTCTACGTGCTTCTTTGTTACTAGTGACTAATTTTATTGTTGATTGTTCACAGGGACATTGATGAGGTGATTCAAAGAGCAAATAACACGCGTTTTGGCCTTGCGGCAGGGGTCTTCACGAAGAACATAGACACTGCTAATACTTTGACAAGAGCATTGAGAGTTGGATCAGTTTGGGTGAATTGCTATGATGTATTTGATGCTACAATTCCTTTTGGTGGGTATAAGATGAGTGGACAAGGCAGAGAAAAAGGAGAGTATAGTCTTAAGAACTACTTGCAAGTGAAAGCAGTTGTTACTCCCTTGAAGAATCCAGCATGGCTTTGAGGATTATGAATATAAGATCAATAAATCAGAGGCAATGATAATGATGATAAAATCTTTGTGTACTTGTCATCCAGTCATTTGATGTTTTTATGTTTTATGGAATGCTTGAATAATTTATATAGTTAGTTGTATCATAATCTCTTCTTTATTTTAAAACGTTGAGCCGGTCCCTCTTAATAAGATAAGGTTTGATTGTTCTTGTATATCTTTTTGTTGTGGCACTCGTAAGGGATCCAACTAAAGCTGTCAAATAAGTCCTATAACTAAAAGTCCTAATAATTTGACCCCATTAAAGCCCTAATATATTGAACCTCCAATTATTAAAATTTATTTTAGGGTCTAAAACTTTAGGCCCTTTACAAATTTCTTTTTTTTTGGGCCTATTGAGGGGGTCTTATTTTATTCTCAAAACCCACATTGACTTCAATTTACTTGTTATATAGAGCATACCACACACTGCATTGTCATAAGCTGCCTTCAACGATGCATGTCCTTGTATGTCCTTGTCATATAAAACAAATAGTGAAATCTATAACTTCTCTATCTAAAAGGATCAGGTTATTGCCTTGACAAGGTCACTAGACTATAGACAAGTTAAGCTACTTTGAACTATGAACTTTTTTTAATTATGTTTAGAACATGAGAAATGCTATAACACTAAAGCTTACATCAACTTTCTACACCGTATGAATTTATGTGAGGGTTAGATACAATTATATACATATGCACATGTTTTTAGGTGACAATAAAATATAAAAAAAACTAATAAACCGTATAATATACGGTGTAGTGTTAACATTTTGTGTAAACTTAGCAAACCTCTTAGAACATTATGTATGGAGGAATGTAAATCAATTTTAAAAATTTAATGGATTTCTACTTTAAACTATGAGCTTTTTTAATTAAGTTTAGAACATTATGTATGGAGGAATGTAAATCAATTTTGAAAATTTAATGAATTTCTTGTCCACTGCGATATGTTTCCTTCTATTCTGTCATGTGGGATAATAAAACATGGCTACTTTAGTATATTGGATTTTGTTATATAAAAAACAAAATATATATATATATATATATATATATATATATATATATATATATATATATATATATATATATATATATATATATATATATATATATATATATATATTGTTTTTTATATATTCAAATATATTTTTTATTTTTAAAGTTTTTTTTGGAAAAACTTTTTTTTTATTTTTGAAATTTTTTAACATAATTTTTAATTTATTTTTTGTTAATTTTTTTAAAAAAAAACTAATTAAACAAGTTGTTTGTTTTTTGAAAATTTTAAACATATTTTTAAATTTATTTTTTGTTAATTTTTTAAAAAAAAACTAATTAAACAAGTTGTTTGTTTTTTGAAAATTTTAAACATATTTTTAAATTTTTTTACTTAAAAGTTATTTATTTTTTTGATTTTATTCTATTTTTTAAAATTAAGTTTTTTATTTTATTTGGGGCCTTATAGCCCTCTTTCAAATTTTAGGGCCTTCTAACATTGGACACTATGTATTTGAGGGTTTACTATTTTAAAATTATTTTAGGCCCTCTTATTATAGTGGCTAGGGCCCAAATTAATTGGCCCCTTAAATTGACACTTCTAGATTCAACCACTCCTGTGGACATGTTATTCAAGGCTAAGTAATACGCACAATAGAATTTCCTAAAAGCCAAGGGTGGTGGAAACTCGGCTAATGTTACATTAGTAATGTATGAAGCATGCAAATGACCAACACCTTGCATGCTTAGGCAAAACATGTCAGTAAAATGGGCTTGATGGCTTTCTCATTGCATTTGATACTATATATAAAGAATTTCTTTATTGACCCCCCTATGGGGGTGACCCCAGCGAAATTCTCAAGTTGTCCCTGCTTCGGAGTTGTATCTCCGAAGTATTTTTTTTATAGACTTTTCCAGACTTCGGAAATGCACTTCCGAAAACGCCAAATGGGGGATATTTTCGGAGATGCACTTCCGAAAACACTTTTTTCACATTTTTGGGGGTTTTCGGAAGTGCACTTCCGAAATATGCAGAAATTGTGTTTTTTTTATGTTTTTCTAAACAACGCTTAGTGCCATATTTTTAATTAAACGAAAACGCTTATTATAAATAAAATATAACCCAAATAAAATAAGCGACATATCAACATAAAATACTAATATTATATATACGAGCCGAATTATATATACAAGCCGAATAAAATACTAATAGTGTGTGTAAATGTACGTAAATATCAAAAATACAAACCGAATACAATAAAGTCATAGAAAAATAAGAACCCCTACTGTGTATGCCTAACCCTAACTCCTTGGGACCTCCTCTGCCTCCTATATGCCGCCGCACCGCCCGCATCACCGGCCATCCTCTCCACCACGGCGGCTGCCTCTGGACCGCCCTGATCAATGATACCTCGCTCCAACGCGTCCCGCCCAAGCATCTATATCTGCTGGCATATTGGCAAGAGATCAATGGCATGGTCATCCTCGGCCTGCTGTTCTCTAGGATCTACTCGTATGCTGGCCTAGGAGCGCCGGGAGCGCCGGGAGCGTCGGGTGTCATCAGAGGATGTGACACCCGATAGAACCATGTCACGTAGTGTGGTGTCGTTTTTTTTACCTCCCCGTTTCACTTGGGAGGACGGCATGCTAGACCCTTCACGCGAAATTTGGAAGGAGGAATCACCCGTGGCGGGATGAATTTTGTTTCAGTTCTTCCTACGATATCACACGAACTTTTTAATTGTCCTAACGAGTAGGAGAGGGGAAAAAGATCTCAAATTAACCCTAGGAGTTTGCTAAGTGTGGGGATTCACCTAAACTAGAAATTCTGGAGTTCGGGGGGTCGGTTATACATAGGGAAGAGTTTAAGCACCCTACATATCCTTAGTACTCTACGGGAACCTTCTCTGTGTCATTGTGATTGTGTTTACTGCTAATGATTGGGAAAGTTTCTCCTTTGTGTTAGGAGAAGGAATTGAATTGATTAAGAAAGACAGACAGACTGACTATTTTTGGTATTTTATTAGCTCGCTGAGATTCCTTGTGAACCTCATGCCTACATATCCCTAATGGAAGTCAGAGCTTAATGTAGTTCGGGGAACTAATTAGGGAAATTAATTATTTTTGGTGCCTTGCTTGAAGCTCAAGGTTGAAGCTTTAAATTAAATCTCTGTTTATAGTAAAGAGACATGAAGTCATCTTTATAGAGAGGTATTTCTACTATTCCACCACAAACATTTTAAAGTGACAGAAAAGCTGAATTCATTTCATTAAGATAGGGACCTTACTTGTATGTTTGCAAGTATGCCAGTCGCGTTCTCTTAAATGAAAGAAGGATTCTCATCCAAATTAGGGAAAGTGTACAAGTCTGGGTTTGTTTGCCTCAGAGCATGCCTTTCAGAGTCCTAAATGGGAGAATGTTTGAAATTCAAATTGAAATTGAAATTGAAATGTTTGTTTGAATGTGGTGAGATAGGAGAAAGATCTCTTTATAGAGATAAGCTATGTCTATCTATTGTTTGAAAGATTTGATTTTTTAGCTGGCTTGTATGAGGCCCAAGCTTGAGGCTTTTTGATTATTTTATTTTATTGACTTTGGGAGATAAATTTACTGGGGATTATCTACAGGGAATTTGTGTTCTGTACAAAGCCCAGAATTGAGGCTGACTCTAGTTGGAGAGTATTTACTTGGTGTTCTGTACAAAGCCCAGAATTGTGGCTGACTCTACTTAGGGAGACTCTATTTTGTGCCTTGTATGAAGCCCAAGGTTGTGGCTAACTGCTGAGGAAACTGAATTTTTGAAGACTATGAATGACTCTATTTTGTGCCTTGTACAAAGCCCAAGGTTGTGGCTGACTCTTAACTGAGGAAATCATTGATTTATGCCTTGTATGAAGCCCAAGGTTGTGGCTATTTTGGCTAGGGAAAACATTATTTTCTGCCTTGTACAAAGCCCAAGGTTGTGGCAGACTCTTAAAGAAACTGAGTATGCATGACTCTATGGGGAAAAGATCCTAGAGATTAGGAATCTTTGACACAGGAAAATGTGTTTTATCTGCCTTGTACAAAGCCCAAGGTTGTGGCTACTTAATGATGAAGGACTCACTGGGGGAGTTTTATTATGCTAGAGGATTTATATATTAAAAGACTGGTTTTTTTGGAAACTAACCCTTTCCAGGGATTTTTGGCTTAGTTGGGGAAATTATCTTTTGAAAGAATGAATTTTTGGAGGCTGACCCTTTCCAGGGGTTTTTGTTAAAATGAAGGAATGTGTGGAGGCTAACCGTTTCCAGGGGTTTTTATTAATGGCAGAAAGATTATCTAATTGAGACTTCTTGTTTAAAGCCCAAGATTAAGGATGACTCTTGCTGAGGATAAGCAAATATGGATCCTAGACTCTGCTAAGGAAGATTTATGAAGATAAGGGTGACAGAGACTGTCCATGTCTCTCATTCCAAAAGGTGTACTCAATATGAGATTGAGATTAAACTTGGCTTGTTTAAAGTCTGGTTTAAAGTGGAAGAAATTCACCAGGATAGGCTAAAAGGTAACTAAAGACCTGTTCCTATGTTTATAAGAAACCTGATGGGTCCTTGTATACAAGCTCAAGAGGAAGCTGGAAATGCTTTTAAGAAGCTTGTGGGTCCTAGTACAAAGCCCAAGAGGAGGCTAATCGAGGGTCCTTGTTATAGCACAAGAGGAAGCTATGTAGTTTTGAACTTATTTTGGCTCTAAGCAAATGGGTAAGAGGTTTCACCGGGAATAATTCCTCTTTGGGTGGATGTGTCCTATTTTGGGTTCTAAGGCTTTTTTCAAGATGTTTCACCGGGAATAATTCATCTTGAGGGTTTGAACTAAAGATCTTTAATTAGGAAAGAGCCTTCACCGGGAAGACATTCTCAATCCTAGGCCATATTCCTATAATATATATATAGTTTAACTGTCCTAAGGTTTCACTCAGACGTAGTTCTAATATATATAAACAGTTCTATATTTGACAGTAATTTAAATAAAGACTGTAAATTGAAAGCTTGTAAAGCCTAACCTAGATGGAGTGGAGGCCTTTGAAGAAGTATGTACAAAGCCTCACCAGCAATTTTATTGATAACAGTTGAATATTTATTATAAACAGTTAAGGGTTTTTTGAAAACAGAAGAAGTGAAGATGGACAAAGGTCACATAGGTATCTGAAGAGTTTCACCGGGAATAATGCCCTTCAAATACCAGAAGAATGTTTTGAAAACAGAAAGAAGATTTTGTAAATACAGTTTTTGAAAACAAACTAAGAAAAGAAAAAGGTGCTGGGACTTACACTCTATTAGAGGCCCATTGAAATGATTTACTGTTTATGAGAAAAAGTTGAGAAGATGCGAGGTTCTGTTGTTTGAAAATCACGATCGTCTGTTTATTTTGAAGTTTGAAAACAGTTTGAATTTTGACAAAAAGTCAACTTAATTGGAGTAAAGATAATATCTATACTTAATTAAGACCTAAATGATTAGGACTTTATTACTAAAATATTTATGAGATATTAGGTTTTGAAAATTCAATGAAAACATGTATTAAAATATATTTAAAAATACTTAAAATAACACCATTTTTAACCTAATAAAAATATATAAAATAAATAATATTTTTGTGATTTTTTTATTATTCATAAAATATATATATTGATTAACAAGTGTGTGAAAAATGAAGTGAAAATGAATTAATTTGATAGGTTAAATAATTGTGTGAAGTTGGTAAAAAATGGAAGAAAAATAGTAGTAAAAAATATGGTTTGGTCTCACCAAGGGTTGAACTCACGCCCTCTTGGTTATCCAACAAAACAATTACCAACTGAGCCACGCGCGTGGACTGATTACCAGAGGTGCCCATGTGATTATATGTGAAAGAAAAGCATGAAAAAGATTTGAAAAAAAAATAAAATGGACAAAAGGTCTGAGGGGGGGATCGAACCCCAGACCTAAGGCATGGCAAGAGTTTGGACGCGCGTTGTAACCATTGGGACACTACGATGAATTCGTAAGTGACACACCTATCATTCAAAATAAAATAAACTCGTTTTTGGGAAATTCAAAAAATGGCGCCACCATCTTCATCTTCAACCTCAAGCTTTTGAATTTCTGGAAATCGTATCTCTCTCAATTCTCAACCAAATCCAAAGATGTAAAGATGGGTTTTGCTCGTTTTTGGATGAGGATCATGATGGCATACTTTAATTTCATTTTTTCTGAGTGTAACTTAAAATTCGCAAGCATGAACACTAAGAACCCTAAAACTGAAATTAAACATGAAATACTCTATATGCATGATTTGATGCAATTGATTGAGGGTTAATGATCTATGAAGGTGCAGAAACCAACTGGTAACTTCATTTTAGATTTATCATGCGTAAATTATAGAGTTTGAAGCTTTTGAAACTTACCTTAAAAATGGAGATCTGGCTCTGATCAAAGTGTGTTACAGAGTTGTTGCAACGATCCAGATAGCTTCAGTGATCCTCCTGGAAGGTGTTGAGATGCTTAACTTGGATTGAAAGTGCCCAGAACCTCTTGCTCGACCCCAACTACAACAACTCCAAATGAGAGGTGAAGATGATGATTCTCCACGTACAGAAGTGTTTCAGAGGTTTGGATCACCTCTAAATACCTCCCTTAATGTGTTTGAATACTTAATTCCAAAGGAAGAGCTTTGGTTTGAAGAATCCGAGTCTTCTTGCCAAAGAACCTTTGAAAAACTTAAGTATGAAAAAAGAAGAGAGAAATCAAGAATTCTGTTGCTTTGGTGTGTTTTATTATAAGGAAATGCACTTGTATTTATAGGCAAATGATGCAGAGCAATTGGAGTTAGTAAGTTTGCTTAGTGAAGTGAGTTTGGTTTCCTTGGCTATGAAGAAATGTGAGAAAGATCCATTATGCAATGATGATTTCTTTGATACCACTCCCCTAGCCATCGGTTTTGCTTGATCTTAGGGGAAAAATTTGCTGCAGAAATGAGCTCCAATTGGTTGGGAGAAGATTCCTTTGATGAATCACCACTTGGCCATAAATTCTCAAAATGCAATCATTACATAATCACATGTTTTGGTTTTGGAATATTCTCTTCAAAAATTTGTGCAATGATGCAAATGATTCTCTCCTATCCTTGCAATGTTTCTGAAGTTTAGAGGCATCATTTAGTGTAAGCATTTGTACAAAATTGCAAATTTCATACTTAGGCATGACCTATAATTTCACTTCAAATGCCTAACTTTGATCAATCATATCTCTTAGCTCAAAATGAATTTGGAGGAGGTTGAGCACAATTTGGAAAGCCCTTAACATGTACTTCAATTCATTAGTTTGGTGTTTGCCCAAAATCTTTAGGGAAATTAGTGAAAAAGTCCCATAAAGTTTGAAGAAAACTAGGGTTTTCTTGCAAATTTTGTGAAGGCAGTCACTTTGAAGCTCCATATCTCTTCAATGGTTGATTTTTAGCCAAAAAATTATATGTGACAAAATTGTTCATTGGATCAAAATTAGTTTGTAGGTGAAATTTTGAGATATTCTCTTCCAAAGTTTGGTAAAAACCACTTGAAAATACTTAGAAAATTTTCTAAGTATGAAAAGTCAAATTTTGACTTTTTGATTCTTGATTGATTTTCTTGATTTTTCTCGATCAAATGACTTTAAATATCACATATTGATGATTTAAAACTTCAAAAGTCATGGTTGACCAAAATTTCCAAAAAGTCAAAGGTGATCTTGTACAGTTGACTTTTTCAAGTGAATCGCGTTTCAGGAGATTTCAAGTGAAGTGAGCTATCCTCATCAAATGAATGATATGAATGGATCATATTGAGTTGTTGGAGGATATTTAGCTATGCTTTGAGTTGTGGTACCATGTTCTGATTAAAAGTCAACTATCTTGGTGAATTAGGTTAAAAACCCTAATTGTCGACCAGATGAAATTGATGGCTGTAGATCTTGAATTGAAGTGTAATGCCTTATGTATATTGTCACATGAGCTATTTGAAGATGATTGATCCCTTTGAGTGATGCCCTGGAGCTTTCTAGGGTTTCCCAAATGTGATCCCTGATTTTAGTCCTTGATGGGGCTCAAAACCCTAGACTGGTGAAGTAAGCAAAACTTGGGTCCAGGTGATGGGTGTCTAATCAATCATAGGTGAATAGAATGAAGTCTTTGAATCCTATGTTTGTGTTGGAGACCATCTCTTTTATTGATTGATCCTCTGCCTGACCTCTTTTGTTTCTGAACACCCTCGATTAAGCACCAGATGAATAAGTGATTGTTCTGAGTATCTGTTTTGATTCTGATGAAAAGCCTGAAAGTATGACATCTCAGGGGGGGTCAAAAATTAGGGTATTACACGTAGCCCTCTACACAATGCCACTCTTGAGTGGCCTGCATGCGAAGATACTCCTCCGGGACCAAATGATACTCCTAGTCCTCAAATATGACAGTGAGCTCCACTCGGGTAACTGTGTCGGGAGCAGCCTCAAACGGTGACCTCGGTATCATCTACACATGTCTAAATTGTCGCATGCACCGCTCAGGGAGATACCTCACCGTGGTGTTGGCCCCGCATGCCAACCAGTCAGAGTATAACGCGATGCGGTCAAAGGGGACAACAACAGTGTAGTCACTGAATGGCCTCCAACGAATGTCATCGTGAAATGTGCGGTCGAGGTACCCGCGATATGGTCCCACTGCATTGTTCCACCTTTGGAGAACGTATCGGGCGGCTCTAGGCATGGCGTCATCGTACGCGGGATCAATGGCGAAGCCGCGGATGCGGAGGAAGTAGGAGATGATCCATCCCTGAAACACAAACACGATAATGTATTAAAAATAAATACGAACCATAAATAAATGTGAAACAATTAAAATGAAACGTACTTTCAGGAGTGTGGCGGATCCAGTCATCTGCCTGGTCCTCCAGTTGGAGGCTTCATTCAGCTTCTGGTATAGGTATACCAGAATAGCTGACCCCCAGTTCCACTGGTGAATGGTAGTCACGTCCATGAAGTAGCGGAGGTAGGTTACGTCGACGTATCTTGCACTCTTGTCCACAAAGAGTGCAGTGCCTACCAAAAATATGAACCAGCACCGGAGAGCGCAGGCACGGTGATACTCCATAAATAGGTCACTACCCGCCTCCTCGGAATCGGCCGCCGCCACCAAGTGGTGCTCATACAGATCGCTCAAGGTGGAGAACCGGATATGAGGCCCATTTGTTGTCCGGCACTCATAATCAGCCATATAAGGGTCCATACCTAGATAGATCCCCATCCACTCGATCGCACCGATCCTCTGGATCCGGGAATGGTTCAGCAGCATCCCCCTAATCGGCAAGTGGAGAAGACAATGCACATCGTGCAAGGTGACCGTCATCTCCTCAACCGGTAAGTGGAAAGAAGACGTCTCCCTATGCCACCGCTCCACAAAAGCCCCCTGCATGCCGTGGCTGATGGTGGTATACCCGGTCATGCACAACCCACCTAGCCCGGAAGCATTCACTGCATCATTAAACCACTGCGCCTCTAATTTAAAGAGAACTAAAATCTTTCGCGCGTGGTTCACCATTTTTAGGGTCGGCCTTTCCTGTTACAACAAAAACAAAAACAAAAAACATTGTTAATTAGACCGTGAAGAAATTGTGAAATAAAAAGCTAAATAAAAAACAGTTAAATTATAAAAAAAATACCTCTCCCTCCCAGACACGTCGAGTGAAGTGCTCGTGGTAGGAAATCAACACGGACGTGTCCCTAGGCCGTCCTGGGTATCCCTCCTCCTCCCCGTGTGGAGGATCAGCTTCAGGTATCTCCTCCTCCGCCTCCTGGTATCTCACCTCCTCCTCCTCCTCCTGACGGGAAGAAGATACTCGGGCCAGCCGATTCCTCGATCCAGACGAGGAACCAGGCTCATCTGTCTGGACGGATGCTCGTACTCTACCCCGTCCCTGCGTCGATGCCAGCTGCGCCGCCCGCTCGCATCTAGCCGATCCTGTCTGTGTCTCTCTCCCCTGTCTAATTTTAGCTAGGTTGCCTGCCATATTCCTGAAACAATTGAAATCCATAAGCGAACAGGTTAGAAGGCGAAACAATCAAGAAAATAAAAAAAAAACTTTCTGGGTCAACTTCGGAAGTGCATTTCCGAAACTGGTCAGGGAGGTGTTTTCGGAAATGCACTTCCGAAAACACCTGCAACTCCATTTTTGCAGAAAACTCATTTCTTCCCCTAAATGCTTCAAAATTAGAGTTTTCCTATCTAAACAACCTAAGTGACTAATAGTAACTTAACCCTATATCATTATCTTAATTTCTAACAACCCTAATTTGGATATCAATGCTACAATTTAAGTTTGTGAGAACTTACAATTTTGAAGCTTTGAATGTAGCCTTTGAGTAGTCTTTGAAGGTTGTAGAGCAACTTTGTAGAGCAAGTTCGTGTAGTAGCAACCACAAATGGGAAGATTTTTAAAAATATTTCAGTTTTAGGGTAAAATGGAATTGGTGGGGGGGGGGGGGGGGGGGGGGGGCTGTTTTGTTTAAACAGCAGAACGCGCATTATTTCGAAAGTGCATTTCCGAAATGTTGTTTTTGGAAATGTATTTCCGAAATATATTTTTTACGTAAAAAAAAGGTGATTTCGGAAATGCATTTCCGAAATCAGTCTTTTTTTCAACTTCGAAAATGCATTTCTGAAGTAAAGGGGCAATTACGGAATTTCGCTGGGGGTCACCAAGAAGATAGGGGGTGGATAAAGAAATTCTCATATATAATAGTGTCAGTAATTACAGGTAAATTACAATTCATAATGACTAATTACAACTCGTAATAACTAATTTCCTATTCTATGAAAGTAAATTATTCACAATAAATGTAAAGATTATTTCCTGATTAACGTACCCTCTCAAATTGATGCGGGTGGTCAAGGAGCATCAATTTCCTAACAAGAAACTGATGTCGTGAGCATGGAAAAACCTTGGTAAGAATATCTGCAACCTGTAACTGAATACTGACGTGAGGAAGCGATATTATTTGATCATCATAGGCGTCGCGTATTGAATGATAATCAACTTCTATATGTTTGGTGCATTCATGAAAAACAGGATTTGCCACAATTTGAATGGCACTTGTATTATCAGCATAAAGTGAAGTTGGCTCTGTTTGGGGAAATCCAAGTTCAGCCAAAAGATCACGAAGCCAAAGTATTTCTGAACAAGCAGCAGACATTGCACGATACTCTGATTCAGTAGAAGATTTAGAAACTCTTGCTTGTCTCTTACTATTCCAAGAGATCAAAGAAGAACCAAGAAACAAACACCACCCAATAACAGATCGACGAGTATCAGGACACCCTGTCCAATCAACATCACTATAAGCACTCAATGAAGAGAAATTCCAACAGAAAAAAATAATCCGCAGTGAGAGGTTCCCTTTAAGTAGAGAATTATACGACAAACCGCGGCCAAGTGAAGATGGCGAGGAGAATGCATGTATTGACTTGTTGAACAACAAAAGATATGTTGGGGCGAGTAATAGTCAAGAAGTTTAGGTTCCCACTAGTTGACGATACAATAAGGGATCAGGAAAAAGATCACTATCATCACGATGATATTTAACATAACCTCAAGAGGAGTATCTACCGGATTAGCCGATTTAAGACCGACCATAGAAATCGAATTTGTAGCATACTTGTGTTGATGGAGAAAGATGTCCTTGGATGTAGAATGAACCTCAAGACCAATAAAATAATGTAGATTACCCAGATCTTTCGTGTGAAATGAGGCATATAACTGTTGCTTAAGTTGCTGAATGGAAGTATGATCAGAACTAGTAATAACCATATCCTCAACATACAAAAGAAGTAGAACAATACTCACAGATGTACTATGAATAAATAAAGAGGAATAATATTGACTCTGAGTAAAGGAGAATCCAAGTAGACTGGAGCGAAATTTCTCGTACCATGCTCTATGTGCCTGTTTCAAATCATATAAGGAGCGTTTGGGCTTGCACACACCTTTAGATGAAGAGAATAAGCCTTGAGGTGGAATCATATAAATATCTTCTGTCAGGTCACCATGAAGAAAAGCATTCTTCACATCCATTTGATGAATAGACCACCCACTAGAAGCAGCTATGGAGATGATCGTGTGAACCGTTGTCATTTTGGCAACCGGTGTAAATGTCTCATCATAATCAATTCCATATTCCTGCTTGTTTCCTAAGGCAACCAAACGAGCCTTGTAACGGTTGAGGGACCCATCAGAATTCAATTTCACAAAATACACCCATTTGCAACCTATAGGTTTAACATCAGGAGGACAAGAGAAAATATCCCATGTGAAATTCTCTTGAAGAGCTTGAAGCTCTTCATCCATTGCTTTTATCCATCGCACATCTTTAACAGCCTGTGAGTAACAAGTAGGAATAGATATGCTAGAGAGTGTGGCAGTCAGAGAAGTATGTGAGGAATCATACCTGTTTAGTGAATATATATCTGGTGTGTGAGATATTCGACCAGAACATCGTGGTTCAATCGGTACAGGATCGGGTGGCGGTTCAGCGTCGGGATGGGGTAGGGATGCTCATGGACGGTTTTTGTCCATAACCAATTCATATCCATATATTATCCATTTGGTATAACCGGATTTTAAAACCAATTTTCATAACCGGATTTATTTTTTCAAAACCGGTTATAAACTGGCTATATCCATGACCAAATTTTATAACCGGTTTTAAATTTAAAAATTTCATTTTAAAAATTTAATTTAAAATGAAGTTATTAAAATGTTATTTTTTTTGGAAAATTGACTTTTCATATTTTTTAAAGACATTATTTTTCAAAAAACTCGAATTTTTCGTTTTTTCAAAATACTCGATTTTTTGTTTTTACGGAAAAAAAACTCGATTTTTTTCGTGTTTCCGAAAAAAACTCAATTTTTTTGTGTTTCCGAAAAAACTAGATTTTTTTGATTTTTCAAAAAAAAAACTCGATTATTTCGTTTTTTCAAAAAAAACTCGATTTTTCATTTTTTTTCAAAAAAAAACTCGTTCTTTCATATTTCTGAAAAACTCAATTATTCGTGTTTCCGAAAACTCAATTTTTCATTTTTTTTCGAAAAAAACTCGATTTATCATCTATTTTAGAAAAACTCAATTTTTTCGTATTTCCAAAATATTGAATTTATTCGTATTTCCAACCAACTCGATTTTTTCGTATTTAAAAAAAAACTCGATTTTTCAATTTTTCAAAAAAACTCGATTTTTTCGTATTTCCGAAAAACTCATTTTTTTGGTATTTTCTGAAATTTCGATTTTTTCGAACTTTCGAAAAACTCGATTTTTTATTTTTATGGTTTTTTTTCTTTCTGCAAAATATTTTAAAAACTTATATTTTTTTGTGATTTAAAAATAATAGACCAATTAAATTTTGGGTTAAATGGCTTTCACCCCACTGCAATAGTAGCGAGATTCGGTTTTCCCCCTATTAAATAAAAAATTTGTCCTGGCCCCTTAACAAAAATCCTTGTTTGGATGACGTGGCTGCTGCATTTAGAAATCTTGAAAAATTGCAAATTAATAAGTTGTAAAACCTGGGTTTCGAACTCAGGTCACTAATGTTACATTCCTACAAGCTTACCACCAAACCATGCATGTTTTGTTGATTATATTTGTAAAAAAGTTCTAAATAATAATATTCCATTCTTTTTCAATTAAAAAAGTTGTACATATTAATTAATTTTTTAATTAACTTTTTCAATAATATATAAATTAAAAAAGTTGTATTTAGTTTTTCAATAATACTCCATTCTTTTATTTAGTTTTTTAATTAACTTTTTCAGTAATATATAAATTAAAAAAGCTGTATTATTTAGTAATTATATAATTATAAAATGTTTAAAAGTATTTTAATTAACGTTTTTTTATAAAATATTTAATTAACGTTTTTAATTAGTTTTTTTTATAATTATGTTTAAATGTATTTAAAATATTTTAACGTTTTTTTATATAATTATATAAATGTATTTTAAATATTTAATTAACGTTTTTTTTATAATTATATAATTATATAAATAAAATGTTAATTAAAATTATTAAAAAAATATAATTATATAAAATATGTTATATGTACAGCTATTTTATATAAACATTATATATTAATAATTTTAAATAATGATTTTAACATTTTAATAAACATTTTTAATATTTAAATATTTTATAAAAAACCGTTAATCAAAATACATTTAAATATTTTAATAACTATTTTAATTGCCCAGATTTTTTATAATATATACAAATTTGAAAAATAATAAAAATATATATTGTTAAAAAAATTATTGCCCAGGTTTTTTGAAAACGTTTTATACATTTTTTTAACATTTTATAAACATTATTAATGTTTTTTAAAAATAATTGCCCAGTTTTTTTAAAATGTTAAAAAATTTATAAAAAAAATTTATTAACGTTTTTACTTACATTTTTATTTTATTAATATTTTTATAATTATTAACGTTTTTATTTTATTAACGTTTTTATTTTATTAACGTTTTTATTTTATTAAAATGTTAGTTTGTAAAAAACATTAAAATGTTAATAAACGTTAATATGTTAGTTTATAAAAAATAGTTAGTTTAAAATGTTAGTTTATAAATAGTTAAAAGGTTAATATAGTTAAAAAGAATTGTTAAAAAGTTTTAACGTTAAGAAATTATAGATTTTGGGTATTATTTTTAATAGTTCAGCTATTGCTTGCAATTATAATAAACAAAACATGTATGGCTTGGTGTTAAGCTTGTAGCAACTTATCCTAAGTGACTTGGGTTCAAATCTTAGGTTTTGCAACTTATTAATTTGCAATTTTTCAAGCTTTCTAATGGCAGCAACCACGTCAGCAGCCAAACATGGATTATGGTGCCCAATCAGCAAGATTCTCCAGGTCCAGTCAGCCAAACATGGAATAACATGGAATAGGGGGTGTCTGAAAACAGAATCTTTTTTGTTAAGGGGCCAGGACAAAAAAAATTTAATAGAGGGAAAACCGAATCTCGCTACTATTGCAGGGGGTGAAAGCCATTTAACCCTTAAATTTTTATGTTGGATATGGTTATCCAAAATATGGATTTGGTTAAAACCATATCAATAATATATCCAAAATATGGATTTGGTTAAAACCATATTGATAATTAACCGATTTTTAATAACCGGTTATGGATATGGATATGGATAAATCCAATAACCGGTTTATTTGAACATCCCTAGGATGGGGGTGTGGGAAGCTGCTGTCTGTGTTTTCGCACATATACATGACCTGGTTTATAATGTTTTATAGATTGAGGCATAATAGAAAACTTAGGAAGAGTAGCAATATCATTAATGACAGGAGAAACACATGGAAACATAAATTGATTATCAAAAAACGTCACATTCCTAGAAATGCGAAAATGATGGTTAGTGACATCATAACACACAAATCCCTTATGAGAGTGACTATATCCCATAAATGCGCATTGAATAGACTGTGCTCCAAGCTTATGCCTTTCAAAAGGAGGTAAGTGAATAAAACACACACACCCAAAAGTATGTAAAGCACTATAATCAGGATGAATTTTAAAAAGACGGAAGAAAGGAGAATCAAGATCAATAACTGTAGAATGAAGATGATAAGAAGACAACTGTGGAGAGAGCCTCAACCCAAAATTGGGATGGTACAGAAGCTTGGAGAAGTAAGGTGCGTGTTACATCAAGCAAATGACGATTCTTACGTTCTGCCATACCATTTTGTTGAGGGGTATTGGGACAAGATCGTTGAGACAAAATTCCTTTTTGTTGAAGGTATTCTTGAAACTTATGAGACATGTACTCACCACCAGAGTCAAAGCGAAAAAATTTAACACTTGCTTGAAATTGAGTTTCCACAGGTCAAAATTTTCTGAAACCTAGAAAACACTTCAGATTTAAAACGGAGAAAATAAATCCAAGTAAAACAACTATAATCATCAATAAAGATGACAAAATATGAATTATCTCAAAACAAATAGAGGCACGGTGAGCATCAGACGGAAAAGGAAGTGTTTTACTTTTAGCCAATTTGCAACCAGAACATGAAACAGAGGCATTAGAAATAACATTTTGATTTCCCAACAAACCAGTTTTACATAAATGAGAGAAAACAGAAGAGTTTGGATGACCTAACTTTCTATGTCAATCCTCATAAGAATTCAAAACGTTATTACACGCAAGAGATAAATGATTAGAAATAAATTGTATTGGAAATAATCTTCCCACTTTATGCCCCTTCGCGATCACCTTCTCTAACACCTCCTCTTGCACAAGACAACCAGTACAAGAACATCTCGAAAGTCAGAGTTTATGTCGCCAACATCAGTGATAGATAAAGTTTTACCATCAGCTATTTAAATTTTCTGATTACCATGATAAGATTGTAAATTGTGCAAGTATTTAGAGGAACCCGTCATGTTATTGGATGCACCAGAATCAATAAACCATGGGCGAGAAATATTAGAAGACTTACCCTGAATTCCCAAGGCCGAAAGAGCAGAAAGTACCATTTGCTGAATTAGTTTAGGCTGTAGAGTACCATCATTAGATGCATTAGTAACAGAAGGGCCAGTTATAGAATTTGTATTTGCATGAAATGCCTGCACTGAACGTTGTGGTTGTCGTGGATGACGGGTGGGACAATCAGATACATGACCTTGTTGCCTGCAATAATTGCAGAACTTTTTATTGCAACTCCGGGAAATGTGACCAAATTTTTTACAAGAGAAACATTGAACCTGTCTCATATCACGACCTTTACTTACACTCTGAGCAGCAAATGCAGCCACTGTAGGCTTAGAAACAACAACTTCATGTGACATGGTTTCTTGAGTATCAAGACGTTGTTCCTCTCGGAGAAGTTCACCAACACATGTATCTAAAGAAGGAACAGGATTCCTGTTCAGCAAAGCACCTCTAACAACTTCAACTTCTGGATGAAGTTTCATAAGAAATAGATCTCGCCTACTTGTGTTGTAGACCTCCTGGACATCCGCGAGAGAACTCTTGGGAACATCCACATGTATAATCGCAGAGTGTTCTGTCCACAAATTCAAAAAACCAGAATAATATTCTTGAATTGACAGATTACCTTGTTTGTAATTGGCTAACTCGAGCTCCAACTGGAAACTTTTTGCCGCATTGTCTTGATTATAAATATGCTTTAAATAGTTCCACATTTCTTGAGCAGTAGAAAAAGATCGCAAATTATTAATCATCTGAGGATCAATAGTACCAAGAATCCAAGTGATAATTTGAGCATCTTTGATTTCCCAGGCATCTAAATTGGTTGTCTCTAACGGTGCCATAAAGATATCATCCAATTGATTCCATAATCCCTTCCCTTTGACATACATTCGGAACTGAAATTCCCAAGCCGGATAATTTTTTTCGGTAAAACAAACACAAAAAATTTCTCTTTTTTTTTTGAAGCCATAGTACAAGTGGTAATTTTTTTCTTTCCTTGAAATATAAAGCAAAGTACTAGGAGTAGTTTTTTTTAATACTACACCCACCGCTAGAAATTATATTGCAAAAGAAAAATTAAAAGGAAGGAACACAAAATAACATAACAAACCTAAATATCTAGCACCGTAAAAACAAAAGGAAAACAACCCATACCGTCACGATTTTAGAGTAGTAAATGGCAACAATGAATCAGAATCGCGAGAAGTTACCGAACCAGAATCACATATCAAAATCGATTGCAAAATACTAAATTACGATCACAAAGCAAGACCGCCAATCGTGAACAAAAACAACGTCAATCCAGAACAACACCAAGAATCAAGAGACGACAACATAACTCAGAATCACACACAAACAACGACAATCCAAAACAATACCGAGAATCACGATATCAATCCTTCAAATCGAGAATCACGAAGACAAAATCAAGATACGCACGAAATCCCAAACAACAGAACAAACCAACAACGAACTGGAATGGAAGAGAAAATTTCGAGAGCGACACAGTGGGTGTCGCTGGACAAGCTCAAGATAACACGATTTCAAAGGTTTGGTTTGATCGAACCTTCTTATGCCATGTCAGTAAAATTGGCTTGATGCCTTTCTCATTGCATTTGATACTATATATAATAGTGTCAGTAATTACAGGTAATTACAATTCAGAATGACTAATTACAACTCGTAATAACTAATTTCATACTCTATGAAAGTAAATTATTCACTATAAATGTAAGATTATTTCTTGATTAACAAAACATCATTTCACCATTAGACAAAATGAAGAGCATAGGAAATAAGAAGGCAGAGAAAGATGAGAAACACATGTACTAGTAAATAGATTCCAAGATGAAGTTTGATAACAATAGTGTTTAAAAACAAATCACAGAAATTTGGAAGTAAAAAAGGGCAGAGCAGGCAAGCAATGAGCGAGAAACAATGCAAAAATTCCAAAGGACTACCCAAAAACTAGTAAAATACAAGCACCGGAGGTTTAAAGTTTAAAATGAAGAAGTAAAAGAGAATGAGAAATGAGAACCCTCCTGTCATAAAAATCTTTGGGAAAAGAATACAAAGAGATAAGACAAGGCCTCAAATCCCATACACGGAGAAACAAGCAACCAAGACATTCTCGTGTGGTAAATTGATGCAGCCGGAATTACAAAAGGTTAATAAACGTTAAGTCTAGAACAAAACACAAATTTGCAAGCGACAAATTTATAAGATCTCTAGCATCCACCAAAAAAGAAAACTCACAAATTTTATTTAATAAAAGATAACAGACAACCATATCCCAAAAATCTTAAATATGGAAAGGAAACTCTGATAATAAAAATATTCATAAACAAAAAATAAAATATAAATTATTAAAATTGCCAAAAATAAAACAAAAATTGTTAAAATTGTGGAGGTCGACGCATCGCAACACACGAAGTATAAACATAAGGACATATACAAGATCCAACGCAAAAATTACAAGAAGCCTAGAGGAGCTTACGTAACTTGGAAAAGTGACAAATTTTCAAGGAAAGATAGCTTAAGAGGTAAAGAAGAACCGAAAAACTTATGTCTTATGGCTCAGCAACACAAGAAAAAGAAACATGTAAGTCACTTGAAACCCGAGCTTGTAGATAGTGTGTCTCATTCTAAATTAAAATTAGTTTTTGATGAACTACATAGAGATGCTATTGAAGCTTTTAAAAGATTAGCTTCCAACAAGAAAATATTTTCATATCTTGAATCTAAGGTTGAAAAAATCAAAAAGAATATGGAAGCTTTAAAGCAATCTATTTTAGACATTCAAAAGGATGAAAGTGAGGATAACCAATCATCTTGGTTTGGTTGTGAGACTTTCCATTTTTGGCAAAAAGAAGTAAAAACTTTTAAGGCCAAATTAGACAAAGCTCTACAACCTAAAATAACTTTTGTCGTTGATCCTACAAAGTTAAAAAATTCCTTTACTACTTTGTACAAAAATTTTACTTTTGTTCCAAAGGAATCAACTAGCAAAAGGAAACATGTTCATCATCTTAATTGCCTATATTGTTGCAAGAAGGGTCACATCATTGCAAAGTGTCACTTTAGAAGATTTTTAGTTTCTAAAGGTATTTTCCAATGGTTGCCTAAATGCAACCAATATGTCACTAACAAGTAAGGACCCAATGAGAATTATGGACCTATTCCATTGTTTAACCATGTAGGTGGAATGTCTTGTGTCTATAAAGAGAGTATGGGATCTCAATGGTAGATGTTCAAGACATATTACGGGTCACGCTATCTTAATCCTTGACTTTATGCCATAGATGAAAGATTTTGTAACATTTGGTGATAATGACAAAGGATAAATATTCAGTAATGGTAGTTGAGGTAGCTCCTCACCTTTTCTATCTCATATGCCCTTTTTTTATTTTATTCTTAAACTTCATAATGGTAAAACATGTGTTGTTTAAGAGCTTGAGATTGGTATGTTTAATTGTCTTATTCTTGAATGATATACATGTTGCTCAATAAGAGAGTATGATTGTGTAATACATATATGTTCTTGGTGCTTTTGATAGGTCTTATCCCAAAAATGTTGGAAAAGGTGTTTCGTTTCATGGTATAGGTGTATCTTTATAAGACATACTCAAAGACACTAAATAGGGAATTGATCGGCCCAAAATGAGTGAAACTTGAGGAGAAGGAAGATGACAATCATGAAAATAACAAGGAAAATAATCCAATTAACAATGATTACGTTCCTTTAATACATTACAAAAATAATATCAACACATGCCAAGATAAGTTTGGTTATCTCGTCATCACATAGATTTCGTCCCTCACATTGCTTTAAAAATCATGTATGACTACCTTACTTGATGAGTTAAATAAACCTTGATTTTTTCTAAACCTACTTCAATTTTATGATTTATGGTTTTTCATCCCACATCCACGAGATCATTGGGTAAGCAATAGAAAATGAGTTTTTAGAAGCGATGAAATAATAATAATATTGATTTGTATTGTAAATTGTATTCATATATATGAAGGATAGAAAAACACTTAGAAAGGGGGGTTTGAATAAGTGTGACTTTAAAAACTCTTAAGATAAAAACAATGAACACAATATTTTTATCCTAGTTCGTTGTTAACGAAACTACTCCAGTCCACCCCCTTAGAGTGATTTACCTCACCTGAGGATTTAATCCACTAATCACACAAGATTACAATGGTTTTCCACTTAGATACCCTCTAAGTCTTCTAGAGTATTCTGATCACAACCTGATTATTCTAGGAACACAATGCTTAGATACCCTCTAAGACTTTCTAGAGAATCCGATCACAACTTGATCTCCTCTAGTTCTTTACAAATGAATGTAAACAAATTCTTACAAGAGTTATACAATGCTTCTTAAAAGCTATAATCACAACTGTGATATTTCTCTTAAAGTTTAAGCTTAATCTCACTAAGATATTACAACAATAATGAAGTGAGGTTGAAGATGAAGTTTGAGAGCTTTTGAATTTGACAGCGTTTTTGTATATTTGCACAAAGTGTTGTATTCAGCTTCTCATCAGAACTTCTATTTATAGGAGTTTGAGAAGATGACCGTTGGGAGCATTTAATGCGTTGCATGATCCGTACAACATTGCATTTAATGTTTCACTCTTTTGTCAACTACCTCGAGCCTTGCTTTTCCTGCTTTAAGTGACTTTGCCTTTAATAGCTTCTAACGTTCCTTTTGTCAGTCAGTGTAGCCTGCCATCTTGTACTTGCTTCTGATCTGATCTTTGTAGATACAACGATTGAATATATCAGAGTCATACAGCTTGGTGCAGAGCATCTTCTTGTCTTCTGACCTTGAAGTGCTTCTAGCGTGATACCATGAGAACTTCAGTGCTTCTGCTTCTGATCTCAAGTTCTTCTGATGCTTCAGTAGACCATGTTCTGATTCTGCTTGACCATCTTCTGATGTCTTGCCAGAGCATGTTCCGATGTTGCATACATGAACCTTCTGAGTCAGTGCTTCTTGCGCTGATTTTGTGCATACTCTTTATATGTTTCCTGAAATGGAAATTGCATAGGATTAGAGTACCACATTATCTTATACAAAATTCATATACATTGTTATCATCAAAACTAAGAATATTGATCAGAACAATTCTTGTTCTAACAATATATATATATATATAAATAAATATATATATATATATATATATATATATATATATATATATATATCTTAATCTTTGTTTGAAAAAGTGTAAGTTATAATACCATATGTGAGTGCTATCTACATTCAAGATTTGTAGGTAATATTGTTTCTAACTCTCGGCTCCTAATCTCTCTTTACTATTGAAAGAATAGATTGTCTTTTGTCTCAAATATGTGATACATGTTGAAGCTTGATGATGATAAGTGTTGTTCACTTCCAAAAATCTCATGGATTTCATAATCAAGCACATTAAGATTACATTGACTTGTTACCTATTGCACGCCAACAATTTGTGAAATTGTTTGTGCATAACAACATTTGCACAATAACTATTTGATAAATTGACCAAGTTTATTTATCAATTATATTTCATTGTAAGTAGGTGCTTGAGTATTTAAGTTTTTCAAACGAATATTTTTTGTAAAATCAATTGATTCAAGCTACTTCTCATCTTTAGTAATTCTCACATTTATTAAAGGTTTATCTGCATATCCGATTCTACCAATAGCATTTCAGAATTGATGCGAGTCGATCCCGAAGCGCTTCCGCAAGCCATCTTTGAAAAAAATTTAAAAATAAAATACTTTTTTAAGGGATCTATTTACACCCTCTAGATCCTAAGCCTAGCATCTAACAGCCACCACATAAGCATTATCGTTGATCTTTTGAGTCACTTTGAACGGATCATACTTGCATGGTTCCATCTTGCTTTGAGTACCAACTGGAAACCTCTCCTTATTTAAAAACACCATCACATTATCTCTCGCATTGAAAACTTTAACTTTCTTGTGTTTATCTCTCATAGGAGAAAATCGTTTGGTAGTTCATCCAGGATCAATTCCTTGAAATCATCAGAGCATCTCTACATCCTGAAATGTTTCATAAACAAACTTAGACAACAAGAGTCAAGGCATGAATGAATCAGAACATAAAATATGTATCAAAGCATATTGTATGTATCAGATCACATAAAAATGTATCAGAACATATAAGGGATAAGAATGTGTTGGAGCATATTCTATCACAAGAATATTAGAACATTCTTCCTTCTTGCTTCTGATCTTGAAGCTTCACAGCACCCAGCTTGCTTCAATTTCCATGAGCATGTTTCTATATAGAATTGCTTTTCGCCATGTCTTTGCGAGCTTTTTAGAATGTCTTCAATCCTGCAAAAAACTCAAGGAGATAGAACTTGCAAATTCTGTTAGAAATGTGGAGACTTACTCCTAGCAACTGATATAGTTAATCAAATCAATTATCACATTTTCTCCCCCCTTTTTGTCATAACATCAAAAAGCATAAAAGATTCGGATGAAAAAAAACAAACGATATGAGAGAGAAGAAGATTTCATTGATCATAAGAAGATATCAGAAGATACAAGAAACAATGCAAGAAAACATATGTAAGAACAAGAGACAACTAAGACTCAAAAGACTGCGACTAGCCTAGTTTGGAAACTATCTTGGCCAGCATGTTGTGAATCCCAGCAGTGCTTTCATTCTGTTTCTCCATGAAGGCTCTGAACTCTTCATGTGCTTTATCATGCTTATCCAGGCGAGAAGCAAGAACATCTTGATTATGTTGAAGAGCCTCCAAAGTCTTCTCCAGACGAGAGGGTTCACCAGAAGTTTCACCACCAGCATTTAGTGGGATAGCATGTCCAACAGAAGCATCCAATGTAAGAACATCTTCTTGAGTTTCTGGAACAGGACTTTTCGCAGAAGAATGATTCTCAACATCTTGTTTCTCATCACCAGCTTCTTCCATAGAAGCATCTTCATCATATTCTGGGGTAGGAAGATCAGAATCTCCATTCTCCAGAGCTTGAAGAATCTCAGCCAGATTCTTTGGAGGAATGGGAGCAGCAACTACTGGATGGTAGACAACCTCAGGAACAGACATGGTAGGAGCCTGCTCAGAAGAATTCACCCTAAGCCAGTGGAATAACCATTAGGAATCTTCAGTCAGAACAGGAAACTTAGGCTTCCACACAACAATCTCCCAAGAGTGTGCTTCTTGTTCAGCTTCTGAAGCTTCTGCCAGTTCATCAACAAGGGGTTTCTCTTCAACATCATCCATCTTGGCATGATGTGCTGCCTTCAAAGTCTCTAAATCTGTCTGCAGTCTCAGATTTAACAGTTTAAAACGTACACCAACAGAAAATTCCTGACGGGATTTGAGTCTGGTGATAGCAAAATCTGGATTTAGAAAGAAGTAGGGTTGAGGTTCTCTATCGAGACAAAGAGATGATTCTGCTTCATTCTCAGAGTCTAACACTACTAGCTCAGGTTCAGGACGAGGCTTGGGTGTCTAGTTGCAGTCACGAAGCAATTGCTCATGTGATGCAGAATCTGGAAGGTCAGATAAGGAAGGATTATTTTGTGAGGGGGAAGAAATGGGTTCATAGTTAGCATGAGGAGGAGGTTGAGAAGTTGAGATATTTGAGTGAGGAGGAAAGAGGGTTTGAAGAGGTTGGATATCAAGAACAAGGGTTTCAAGGGGTTGGTCAGAAGCAATGTTGGTTGTGGGTGGAGAGGGAGGAATGAGAATGTTTGTTTGGGGAGAAGGAGGTGTGAGAACATGGGTGAGTTGAGGTGATTCTGTTGGGGCTGTTTCTGGTAGAATTTCTGGTTAAGGGGTAACCGGAACTTCTGTTGGTACAGATTTTGAATTTAAAACAGAGACAGAGACAGGTTTAGAAATATGTATACCTTTGGACATATTCTGAAGAGTTTCAAATTCAGCTTCAAGTCTTTTCTGCTTCTTCTTCTCATACATAGTCTTCGCCTTCCCAAGAGAAATTTCTCTTCTTCTGGCAGTTTCCAGTCTCTCTTTCTCTCTATCCACAGCTTCTTGACCTTCAACTCCTTGAGTTACTACTTCTTGATTTTCTTCTTCTTGCTGATTCACAGCTTCTGGAATCTCTTCTTCTTCATCCGAATCTTCTATTATCAATTTCCTTTTCTTTTTCTTCTTCTTTTCTACTTCCTTTCCATCTTCTACATTCTTATTTTTCTTCAGCTTTCTCTTCTTCTTCTTCTTCCTCCTCTCGGCAGCTTCTTGTTCAGTATTTTCATTTTCAACTAATACTTCCTGATTTTCTTCAGCAATAACTTCTCTTTCAGTAGCATTCTCATCAACTACTGCAGCAGCTTCTTCTTGGGTTTCCTTCTCCTGGTTAACAGAAGGACGATCAAACTTACACTTTGTCCTTCTTTCTTTATTGGCAACAAATTTTGGTGCAGCTTCTGAATCATCTTCTGAAACTGCAGGCCTGGTAGTGGAAGCTTTCTTACGACCACCTTTAGCAGGAGCATCTTGAGCACCACCTTCCTTAAGAGTGTCAAGATAAAGAGCCTTAACTTCTGGCACCTCACTTCTGAAAAACATTTCAAACTCAGCAAGAACAGGACTTCTTCTGCTTCTTGCTCCAGGGAGAGGTTGAGGAATGACTCTAACAGCTTGAATAAGATTCATCTTTCTCAAGGTGTAGGCATTCAAGCAGCTTCCTGTATCAGTAACGGGATCCTTGATAATTCCTTGAGCTTCCAAGTCTTCAATAGTCTTGGTATGAACCAGAAGATTGGTAATTATTCTTCCAAAGGGAATAATATTACCTTTCTTTGTTCTGAAAGCATTTCTGGAGTCCCTAACAACATTCCACATATGATTGAAAATTATGTAGATAATATCAACCTTCTTCTGAGTGGCAATGCAGTACAGAATGTATTGTTGCTCTTTGTTGACGAAATCTGGAGAATGGGTTGCTTTCCTGTGATAGAAACACCCTAGAAGAATCTTGGTCCAGACTTTGTAATATCTTTGACACGCTTTATTTTCTTTACATCTGTGTATAGAACAGTCAGAACGGCATCCCAATCTGTTCTCTGATCAGATTCAAAGACACCTTCAGGGTTTCTTAAATCGAACATCATCCTCAGAATGTTCTCAGTGAAGACAACCATTCTTCCATGAACAAAAGATATAATAGCTTTAGGGGCTACTACAGCATGAATTCAAATTTCCTTTACCAGTTCTGGGTAAACCGGTCCACAGAACTCAGAAAACAATGATGTCCACCCTTGAAAGAGCATGTCATCCTTGAGATGAAACTCATGTTCTTCAAGACTGTCAAAATCAACCACTAATTCACAAATCACTTCCAACTCATTCCTAGGAATCGAGCAAGTGGCTACAGGAACAATCTGTTGATCTTCTCCTTGTTGACGTTGCTGAGAAGATGAACCAACGACTTGTGATGAAGAAGCATCCATTTTAGCACAACTGAGATTACTGGATTTCTTTTTGGTTTTGTGTTTAGGGTTAGAGAAAAGGGCAAACAGGTTGCAGAAATGCATGCAAGAAGAGAGAGAATGAGAGCGAAAAAGATAAACATTATGATTTGAAATGAATATATAGAGGCGGATTTGAAAAAGAATGCAATAAATTTATGAGAATGAACAGTTACAGAATCAATTGAAATCAAATGCATTAAATGATGAGTGACGTTAGGTGAGAGAACGTGATATTTGAAATGATTTACACAGTTACCTAGGGCGGCGTCCCATCAGTTTCACGCACGCTTTTACCTATCATGTGAACACGTGTTCACCATCAGAAAGCGCTTGGTGACAGCTGTGTTACATAGAATTTGCTTCTGATGAAGGATAGAACTTCTCATCTTCTGATTCTGATCAATTGTTCTGACTACCATTCTTTAGAAAGGGTCTAGTTTTGATAGGATCATCCTTCTTTCCAAGAATGACATCTTCTGAATGAGCAGAGATGAGTCTAGAAGATCTTCTGACTGTTGGCTTTTCAGAAATTCTGAGATTCTCTAAAGAAGCAGCAACTTGATCTTCTTATATTTTACTTCTGAGATCTTCAGCTTCTGATACCTTGCTTCTTGGTTCTTCAGCTTCTGATATATCAATATCTAAATCTGCAAAATTCTCAAACTGCTTTGGCTTTTCAAGACCAAGCTTATCATCAAATCTGATATTGATTGATTCTTCTACAACCAATGTTTCAGTATTGTATACTCTGTAGCCTTTAGAGCGTTCAGAGTATCCAAGAAGGAAACACTTTTGTGCCTTAGAATCAAACTTACCAAGATGATCTTTAGTATTCAAAATAAAACAGACACATCCAAAAGGATGAAAATATGAAATGTTGGGCTTTCTGTTCTTCCACAATTCATAAGGAGTCTTATTTAGAATAGGTCTTATAGAGATTCTATTATGAATATAACATGCAGTATTTATTGCTTCTGCCCAGAAATGCTTAGCCATATTGGTTTCATTGATCATGGTTCTGGCCATTTCTTGTAGAGTCCTATTCTTTCGCTCTACAACTCCATTTTGATGTGGAGTTCTAAGGCAAGAGAAATCATGGGCAATACCATTTTCTTTGAAGAACTCCTCAAAGAATTTGTTCTCAAATTCGCCACATGATCACTTCTGACCTTTATGATTTTGCACTCCTTCTCAGATTGAATCTGAGTGCAGAATTCAAAGAACACTGAATGAGACTCATCCTTGTGTTTTAAGAACTTTACCCATGTCCAGCGGCTATAATCATCTACGATGACTAATCCATATTTCTTCCCTCTGACAGATGCTATTTTGACTGGTCCAAACAGATCAATGTGCAGAAGTTCTAGCGGCCTAGAGGAAGAGACAGCATTCTTAGATTTGAATGCAGTTTGGAGAACTTGCCCTTCTGACATGCTTCGCAAAGAGCATCGAGTCCTCTGACCAGATTTAGTTTGTTAATATGAGAAATCTTTCTCAAACTAGCATGGCCTAATCTTCTGTGTCAGACCCATTGCTCTTCAGAAACAGACATAAGGCAAGTCACCTTCTGCTTCTCAAGATCAGAAAGATCAATCTTATAAATGTTGTTCTTTCTCTTGCCTGTAAATAGGATTGAGCCATCCTTCTGACTTACAGCCTTGCAATAATTTTGATTGAAGATTATGTCATAACCATTGTCACTTAATTGACTTATGGACAATAAGTTATGCGCTAATCCTTCTACAAGAAGTACATTAGAGATGGAAGGAGAGTTACCAGTACTTATGGTTCTATAGCCAATAATCTTGCCCTTCTGATCTCCTCCAAACTTGACTTCTCCACCAGACTTAAGCACCAGATCTTGGAACATAGACCTTTTTCCCGTCATGTGTCGCGAGCACCCAGAGTCCAGTACCATGACATGTTGTGCTTTGTCTTCTTTGCTGCCAAGGATATCTGAAACAAAAATTATCTTCTCCTTAGGTACCCATAACTTCTTGGGTCCTTTCTTGTTAGTTTTCCTCAAGTTCTGATTGAACTTGGGTTTAGCATAATAAACAACAGGAGGTATAACATGATATTCCTTAGGTTTAGCAGCATGATATTTTCTAGGTTGTGTCACATGCTTCTTAGTGTGTGTAGCATGAAAGCTTTTGGCATGTGAAGTGAGTCTAATATCATGTGAGTGGCCATATTTGAACTGATCATACAATGGCTTGTATGTGATTTTCATATCATCTACAGGTTCAAATTTGTGTAGGATAACACCCTCATAGCCAATGCCAACTATTTTTTTTCCAGAAACACCATATATCATAGAAGCAAGATGACTTCTGCCAATACTTCTAGATAAGAACTTTCTAAAGCTCGAGTCATATTCTTTCAGAATATGATTGAGACTAGGAATGGATTTTTCTGAGTCAGAAGGAGATCCAATATCTTTGGATAATTTTAAAACTTTTTCCTTCAGTTCAGAATTTTCCACTTCCAGCTTCTTAGTTTCAGAATCAAATAGCTTTTTCAGCTTTTTGTATTTGATACTAAAATGAGCCTTGGGTTCCAGAAGTTCTGTTAAACTGGAAATTAACTATTCTCTAGATAGTTCAAAAAATACCTCTTCAGAATCTGATTCTGATGTAGATTCTGATCCATCATCAACTGTGGCCATCAGTGCAATGTTTGCCTGCTCGCCTTCAGAGTCTGATTCTGATTCTGAACCTGAATCATCCCATGTTGTCATAAGACCTTTCTTCTTATGAAACTTCTTCTTGGGATTCTCCTTCTGAAGTTTTGGACACTCATTCTTGTAGTGACCAGGCTCATTGCATTCATAGCATGTGACCTTCTTCTTGTCAGATCTTCTGCTTCCAGAAGATTCTCCTTTTTCAAGCTTCTTAGAACTTCTGAAGTTTTTGAACTTCCTATGCTTGCTTTTCCAGAGTTGGTTTACCCTTCTGGAGATCATGGACAGTTCATCTTCTTCTTTTGATTCTGATTCTTCAGAATCTTGTTCTTTTGCCTCAAAAGCGTTAGTGCATTTTTTATAATTGGATTTTAATGCAATAGACTCACCTTTATTCTAAGGTTCATTAGCATCCAGCTCTATTTCATGACTCCTCAGGGCACTGATCAATTCTTCAAGAGAGACTTCATTCAGATTCTTGGCAATTTTGAAAGCAGTCACCATAGGACCCCATCTTCTTGGCAAGCTTATGATGATCTTCTTGACATGATCAGCCTTGGTGTATCCCATATCAAGAACTCTTAATCCAGCAGTTAGCATTTGAAATCTTGAGATAATTTTCTCAATGTTTTCATCATCCTCCATCTAGAAGGCTTCATATTTCTGGATCAAGGCAAGAGCTTTGGTCTTCTTGACTTGGGCATTTCCTTCATGAGTCATTTTCAGTGACTCATATATATCATAGGCAGTTTCCCTATTAGATATCTTCTCATATTCAGCATGAGAGATAGCATTCAGCAAAACAGTCCTACACTTGTGATGATTTTTGAATTGCTTCTTTTGATCATCACTCATTTCTTGTCTTGAGAGCTTTACACCACTAGCTTTCAGTGGATGTTTGTAACCAACCACCAGAAGATCCCATAAATCACCATCTAAACCAAGAAAGTAACTTTCGAGTTTATCTTTCCAATATTCAAAGTTTTCACCATCGAATACTGGTGGTCTAGTGTAGCCATTATTACCATTTCCATTGTATTGCTCAGCAGAGCCAGATGTAGATGTAGGTGTTGGAGTTTCAACCATCTTGACTTACCGTTTTTCTCTTCTAGAATCTTTTCTAAACACGGTTAAGTGCTTGCACCTTAGAACCGGCGCTCTGATGCCAATTGAAGGATAGAAAAACACTTAGAAAGGGGGGGTTTGAATAAGTGTGACTTTAAAAACTCTTAAGATAAAAACAATGAACACAATATTTTTATCCTGTTCGTTGTTAACGAAACTACTCCAGTCCACCCCCTTAGAATGATTTACCTTACGTGAGGATTGAATCCACTAATCACACAAGATTACAATGGTTTTCCACTTAGATACCCTCTAAGTCTTCTAGAGTATTCTGATCACAACCTGATCACTCTTGGAACACAATGCTTAGATACCCTCTAAGACTTTCTAGAGAATCCGATCACAACTTGATCTCTTATAGTTCTTTACAAATAAATATAAACAAATTCTTACAAGAGTTATACCATGCTTCTTAAAAGCTATAATCACAACTGTGATATTTCTCTTAAAGTTTAAGCTTAATCTCACTAAGATATTACAACAGTAATGAAGTGAGGTTGAAGATGAAGTTTGAGAGCTTTTGAATTTGACAGCGTTTCTGTATATTTGCGCAAAGTGTTGTATTCAGCTTCTCATCAAAACTTCTATTTATAGGCGTTTGAGAAGATGACCGTTGGGAGCATTTAATGTGTTGCGTGATCCGTACAGCATTGCATTTAATGTTTCACTCTTTTGTCAACTACCTCGAGCCTTGCTTTTCCTGCTTTAACTGACTTTGCCTTTAATAGCTTCTAACGTTCCTTTTGTCAGTCAGTGTAGCCTGCCATCTTGTACTTGCTTTTGATCTGATCTTTGTAGATAATACGTTTAAATATATCAGAGTCATACAGCTTGGTGCAGAGCATCTTCTTGTCTTCTGACCTTGAAGTGCTTCTAGCGTGATACCATGAGAACTTCTGTGCTTCTGCTTCTGATCTCAAGTTCTTCTGATGCTTCAGTAGACCATGTTCTGATTCTGCTTGACCATCTTCTGATGTCTTGCCAGAGCATGTTCTGATGTTGCATACATGAACCTTCTGAGTCAGTGCTTCTTGCGCTGATTTTGTGCATACTCTTTATATGTTTCCTGAAATGGAGTGCTATCTACATTCAAGATTTGGAGGTAATATCGTTTCTAACTCTCGAGAATTGAGATGTCTTTCATTATGATTGAAAAGAGTTTATACAAAGAAGATAACAAAGTAATAACAATAAACCGAATATGTTGATTCTTTGTATCTTCTTCCCCTTGATCTTGAGCCAGATCAAGTATCTTCCAAGAGCTTATCTTTGATTCCCTTTCTGCAGTGTTATGAATTGCTCGAACCCTTGTTCTTCAACTTCTACACTCAGCTGAATCGTTGATGAAGCCTCTTGACAAAAACCCCCAAAATTTACCAATCTTGGAGGACAAAATCCGCAGATTTTATTCACCAATAACCCCACAAATCTTCACCCACTGGGAACCTTCAATTCCTTTCCATGGACGTTATCGATCTTGATCACAAACCCTCACCACAAGAATTGTTGTGTGTAATTATGTTGGAGTTGAGAAGAAGAAAGAAGATGAGAAGACTTTGTGTATCTTTCAGTTGTTGGTGTCCAGAACTTCAATAATGAATTGAAAATGATATATATAGGTGTAGTATAGTTGACCCAGGGAAAACGCATAATTTGGCAGGTTTTGAGGTGATAGGTCGACCTACTTCATTGATTGGGTCGACCTAAATGGAACAGATTCAACAAATTAATATTTGTCTTCAGTTGGGTCGACCTGTTGGGGCTCTGGGTCGACCTAAAAGCAGTTGGCTTTGGTTCTTGTGACTTTTCTTCATTTTAGGTCGACCTAGGCATATGGTTGAGTCGACCTAAATGGAACAGAGGTGAAACTTCTCTATTCACTTCAATTTGCGTCGACCTAAGGGCATAGTGGGTCGACCTATTTGAGACAATTTCTTTTGCTGGATGAATGAAGCATTCTAGGTCGACCTAGGCTTGTGTTGAGTCGACCTAAGATGTCTTGGAGTTCCAAAATCATGCTTTTCCTTATGTCATTCACTTGTAGCTTGATATTTGTTCAACGAAGATGTTTGCCATGAATCGAAAACTCTTGATGAGTGTATGCTTGCACTTACACTTAGTAATTGTTTGAACGCACTTGGGAGGCTTGTTTCCAATGAAACGACAACTAACAAATTTTGAGATGTTTGAACAGGGAATGACAACCTAAAGTTACGCATAAAGGAAGCTAATGATCTTGCAATTTTGGACATCACAACACTCTTTGGCAAGCTTGAAGAGCATAAGCAACATCTTATGTGTCTACACCAGCATAAGAAAAGAGTAAAGAAGGAGAAAACAAAGATAAAGAGGTAGAGAAGAAGTTCATAGCTCTAAAGGCTTCAAGCTCCAAGATCTCTGAAGGATAGAAAAACACTTAGAAAGGGGGGGTTTGAATAAGTGTGACTTTAAAAACTTGACAGATAAAAATAAAGTGCACAGTTATTTTTATCCTGGTTCGTTGTTAACTAAACTACTCCAGTCCACCCCCGCAGAGATGATTTACCTCAACTGAGGATTTAATCCACTAATCGCACGGATTACAATGGTTCTCCACTTAGTCAGCAACTAAGTCTTCCAGAGTCTACTGATCACACACTGATCACTCCAGGAACAACTGCTTAGATACCCTCTAAGACTTTTCTAGAGTATACTGATCCACACGATCACTCTAGTTACAACCTGCTTAGATAACCTCTAAGACTTCCTAGAGTATTCTGATCCACACGATCACTCTAGTTCCTTACAACTTAATGTAATCAATTCAAGAGTTTACAAATGCTTCTTAAAAGCTATAATCACAAACTGTGATATTTCTCTTATCGTTTAAGCTTAATCTCACTAAGATATTACAACAGCAATGTAGTGAGCTTTGATGAAGATGAAGATTCTGAGTTTTGGATTTGAACAGAGTTTCAGCAAGTTTGATATGAGTTGTTTTGGTGCAGAATCGTTAACCTTGCTTCTCATCAGAACTTCATATTTATAGGCGTTGGAGAAGATGACCGTTGAGTGCATTTAATGCTTTGCGTGTTCCGTACAGCATCGCATTTAATGTTATACGCTTTTGTCAACTACCTCGAGCCTTGTTCACGCTGTGTCTACTGACGTAGCCTTTAGTAGCTTTTAACGTTCCTTTTGTCAGTCAGCGTAGCTTGCCACTTGTACTTTCTTCTGATCTGATGTTTGTGAATACAACGTTTGAATATCATCAGAGTCAAACAGCTTGGTGCATAGCATCTTCTGATCTTCTGACCTTGAAGTGCTTCTGAGCGTGATACCATCTTCTGAGCTTCAGTGCTTCTGATCTCATGTTCTTCTGATGCTTCCATAGACCCATGTTCTGATTCTGCTTCGACCATCTTCTGATGTCTTGCCAGACCATGTTCTGATGTTGCATGCTGAAGCCTTTGAGACAAAGCTTCTGAGCGCTGAATTATGCGTACTCTTTATATATATTTCCTGAAAGGGAAATTGCATTGGATTAGAGTACCATATTATCTTAAGCAAAATTCATATTATTGTTATCATCAAAACTAAGATAATTGATCAGAACAAATCTTGTTCTAACAATCTCCCCCTTTTTGATGATGACAAAAACATATATAAATGATATGAATTTGCGATCAGAAAGAACAGACGGCAAAAGACAAATTACACAGCTATAGCATAAGCATATGAATATGTCTCCCCCTGAGATTAACAATCTCCCCCTGAGATAAATAATCTCCCCCTGAAATAAATACTCGAAGAACTTTAATAAAAGACTTCCCTGATTATTTCGGTAGAGACGATCATATAAGCTTCTGCCTTCAGAGAATTCATAGCTTCTGACTTCTGCTTCCATAGGACAGCTTCAGAACTAGAATTTCCTTAGATCCCTAGAACACTCACAGCTTCTGATTCCTGCTTCCATCTAGGACAGCTTCAGAACTTGAATTTCTTTGATCTTCAGAACATTCACAGCTTCTGATTTCTGCTTCCATCTAGGACAGCTTCAGAACTTGAATTTCTTTGATCCTCAGAACATTCACAGCTTCTGATTTCTGCTTCCATTCAGGACAGCTTCAGAACTTGAGTTTTCTGGATCTTTTAGAACATTCACATCTTCTGATTTCTGCTTCCCTCGGATAGCTTCAGAACTTTGAATGTCTACTAACATCACTTCATGCTAGATTTGTATCAGAACATTGTTGAATGTACCAGAGCATCATCAGCGCATCTCTACATCCTGAAATGTTACAGAACAAAAACTAAACGACAAAAGTCAGCATGAATGAGTATCAGAGCCATATATATATCAGAGCTATATAGGCTAAAATAATGTATCAGAGCAAATAGAATTTTGTCAAAGCAAATAGACAAATATGGATCAAATTCTATTATCAGTGCTTCTGATTCATTCTTCTTTCTTGCTTCTGGTATCTGAAGCTTGATAGCACTCAGCTTGCTTCAGTTTCCATGGTTTTGCTTCTTGTGTTTGCTTTGAAGATTCTCTTCACTTCTTTATACCTGCAAAACACTTAAACCATATAGAACTTGCAGTTCTTGTTAGTGAATGTGTGGGAGCTTTACCCAGCAACTGATAGATTAATCAAATCATTTATCATTTATCTTTCTCCCCCTTTTTGTCATAACATCAAAAAGCAAATTTTAAAACGATTCAGATGATTAAAACAACAAATAAAATCACTGGAATGTAAAAACAAGGAAACTTTTCATTGATAATCAAAAGATATTACAAAAGGTTCCTATGTTTAACAAGATGAGAAACATTCCTAGCAAATACATAAAAAGTCATCCCAAGAGGAAATGACTACAAAAATTAAAAACAGCACCCTAGCAGGACACGCTCTGTGTCAACCCATCAAGAATCCCTGTGGACTCTTGTCTTCCAGACTAGAACCTCCATTGTAGGAGAGATCCAAGTGACCAAAGAGGAAGAGAGGGACAGTTCACAGACAGAGAGCTAATGTTGCAAACGGGGCTTTCCTTTAACATAGAAGTTAAGAATATCATTCTTAACCTCCTCCCATAACTCAAGAAAGTCTTCTGTCTTTGGGTGAAAGTTGATAACAACATCAAAGAAGAGGTCTGACTTGAGAGGTATTAGGAGAGCCATCCCGAGATATGCAGAGATCTGTCGCCTTTGAGTCATAGATCTTCAACAGGCTTAGGGTGAACGCTAGGTTTGAGCTAGGATTTTTAAAAAAATTTGTTTGAGCAAGGGACGAAAACGGAAGAGAGAGAGAGAGAAAAACTTGATGAGGAATGCAGAGAGATAGAGAAAGATGAGAGGGAAAGAGAAGAGTTTGAAGAGTATTTAAAAAAAAATAAAATGAAACGAATGATGAATAGCATTTAATGTTACGTAACGTGAGGAGAGATAATAAAGACAAATGAGGTGACTAGCACAGTTACCTATGGTCGGCGTCCCTTCAACTGCACGCACGCTTATCCATGAATAGTAACGACAGGTTTACCATCCCGAGATAAAACGTTACAGCTGTTTTGCTTTAAAAGAGGTTCTGAATCAACTTAGACAATGAAACGTTAGTAATAACCGAATCATAATTTCTAAAAGATTTCAATCAGAACTTCTGATAAAAAAATAATCCATTTTCATTTCAGAAGATACTCATACATAAGAACTTCTCATAATCTCATTCTGGGCATAAATCCATACTGATGTTCTTCAGAATGAACTTAAACCTATCTTCAGCCAGGGGTTTTGTAAAGATATCAGCCCATTGATGGTCTGTATCAACAAAGTTTAAAGATATAACACCCTTCTGAACATAGTCCCTTATGAAATGATGTTTAATCTCAATATGTTTAGCTTTTGAATGAAGAATAGGATTCTTAGATAAACATATAGCAGAAGTATTATCACAGAATATAGGAATGTTACTCTCAAATATCTGATAATCTTCTAACTGACTCTTCATCCAGAGCATCTGTGTACTACAACCAGCAGCAGCGACATATTCTGCTTCTGTTGTTGATAGAGCAATAGTTGCTTGCTTCTTGCTATACCAAGAGATCAAATGACTTCCAAGAAATTGGAAACTTCCTGAAGTACTTTTTCTTTCAATTCTGTCTCCAGCATAGTCAGCATCGCAGAATCCTACTAAGTTGTATTCTTTAGATTTTCTGTAAACTAAGCCAACATTAGTAGTACCTTTCAGATACCTTAGAATTCTCTTAACAGCAGTTAAATGAGATTCTCTAGGATCTGATTGGAATCTAGCACACAAACAAACACTGAACAGAATGTCAGGTCTAGAAGCAGTCAGATATAGAAGAGATCCAATCATACCTCTGTATAACTTCTGATCTACCTTCTTACTTACCTCATCCTTACCTAGGATGCATGTTGGATGCATAGGAGTTTTGGCTTCTTTGCAGTCTAGAAGATTAAACTTCTTCAGAAGTTCCTTCACATACTTGGTTTGGTGAACATACGTTCCTTCTGATGTTTGATTTATTTGTATTCCAAGGAAATACTTGAGTTCTCCCATCATGCTCATTTCAAACTCAGCCTGCATAGACTTAGCAAACTCCTTTCCAAGTGTAGCATTAGACGTTCCAAAAATAATATCATCTACATATATTTGACAAATTAAAATATCCCTTTTAAAGGTTTTACAAAAGAGAGTAGTGTCCACTTTTCCTCTAGTGAAACCATTATCCCGAAGGAAAGAACTTAAGCGTTCATACCAAGCTCTGGGAGCCTGTTTCAATCCATACAATGATTTCTTAAGTTTAAAAACATGATTAGGAGACATAGAGTCTTCAAAACCAGGAGGTTGATGGACATAAACTTCTTCATCTATATAACCATTTAAGAAGGCACTCTTAACATCCATCTGATAAAGAGTGATGTTATGTTGAGTGGCAAATGAAATTAATAGACGAATAGATTCTAACCTGGCCACTGGTGCAAAGGTTTCTGTATAATCAATCCCTTCTTGCTGACTATAACCCTGAGCCACCAGTCTGGCTTTGTTCCTTACCACTTCACCTTTCTCACTGAGCTTGTTTCTGAAGACCCATTTTGTACCAATTATATTGAATCCATCTGGTCTAGGAACAAGATCCCAAACATCATTCCTTGTAAACTGATTCAGTTCTTCTTGCATAGCAATTATCCAGTCTGGATCTTCTAGAGCATGATCAACAGAAGTTGGCTCGATCAAAGATACAAGACCTAATTGACAGTCTGCATTGTTCTTAAGGAATGCTCTTGTTCTGATTGGATCATCCTTCTTTCCAAGAATGACATCTTCTGAATGACCAGAGATGAGTCTGGATGATCTTCTGACAGATGGTTCTTCAGAAATGCTTAGATTGTCCAGAGAAGCTGATACTTGATCTTCAGATTCTTTGCTTCTGAGAAGCTCTGCTTCTGATGCGTTGCTTCTAGGCTCAACAACTTCTGATATATCAATATCACAATCTGCAAAATTATCAAACTGCTTTGGTTTTTCAGAACCAAGCTTATCATCAAACCTGATATTGATTGATTCTTCTACAATTAATGTTTCAGTATTGTATACTCTGTAGCCTTTTGAGCGTTCAGAATATCCAAGAAGGAAACATTTTTGTGCTTTGGAATCAAACTTACCAAGATGATCTTTAGTGTTCAGAATAAAGCATACACATCCAAAAGGATGGAAATATGAAATGTTGGGCTTTTTATTCTTCCACAATTCATAAGGAGTCTTATTTAGAATAGGTCTGATAGAGATTCTATTCTGAATATAGCATGCAGTGTTTATTGCTTCTGCCCAGAAATGCTTAGCCATATTGGTTTCATTGATCATGGTTCTGGCCATTTCTTGCAGAGTCCTATTCTTTCGTTCTACAACCCCATTTTGCTGTGGAGTTCTAGGACAAGAGAAATCATGGGCAATACCATTTTCTTTGAAGAATTCTTCAAAGGATCTGTTCTCAAATTCACCACCATGATCACTTCTGACCTTTATGATTTTACACTCTTTTTCAGATTGAATCTGAATGCAGAAATCAAAGAACACTGAATGAGTCTCATCCTTGTGTTTCAAGAATTTTACCCATGTCCAGCGGCTATAATCATCTACGATGACTAATCCATATTTCTTCCCTCTGACAGATGCTGTTTTGACTGGGCCAAACAGATCAATGTGCAAGAGTTCTAATGGCCTTGAGGTAGACACAACATTCTTGGACTTGAATGCAGGTTTGGAGAACTTGCCCTTCTGACATGCTTCACAAAGAGCATCTGATTTGAATTTCAGATTAGGGAGTCCTCTGACCAGATTCAGTTTGTTAATCTGAGAAATCTTTCTCAAACTAGCATGACCTAATCTTCTGTGCCAGACCCACTGCTCTTCAGAAACAGACATAAGACAAGTCACCTTCTGACTCATAAGATCTTGCAGATCTGTCTTATAAATGTTGTTCTTCCTCTTGCCTGTAAATAGGATTGAGCCATCCTTCTGATTTACAGCCTTGCAAGACTCTTGATTAAAGATTATATCATAACCATTGTCACTCAATTGACTGATAGATAAGAGGTTATGTGTTAATCCTTCTACAAGAAGTACATTAGAAATGGAAGGAGAGTTACCAGACTTTATAGTTCCAGAGCCAATTATCTTGCCCTTCTGATCTCCTCCAAACTTGACTTCTCCTCCAGACTTAAGCACCAGGTCTTGGAACATAGACCTTCTTCCTGTCATGTGTCGTGAGCATCCAGAGTCCAGGTACCATGACATGTTGTGCTTTGTCCTTTTTGCAGTCAAGGATATCTGCAATAGGAATAATCTTATCCTTAGGTACCCACATTTTCTTGGGTCCTTTCTTGTAAGATTTTCTCAAGTTCTGATTGAACTTGGGTTTAACATTGTAAGCAATAGGAGGAACAGCATGATAATTCTTAATGTGAGTCTCATGATATTTCCTAGGTTGTGTCACATGCTTTTTGGTGTGTGTTATGTGAAAACTTTTAGCATGTGAAGTGTGCCTAATATCATGAGAGTGGCCATACTTGAACTGATCATACAATGGTTTGTATGTGAATTTCATTTCATCAACAGGTTCAAGTTTGTATGGGGTTTCACCCTCATAACCAATGCCAACTCTTTTGTTTCCAGACACAGCATATATCATAGAAGCTAGCTGACTTCTGCCAATACTTCTAGATAAGAACTTCCTGAAACTTAAATCATATTTTTTCAGAATATGGTTTAGACTAGGAGTGGATTTTTCTGAATCAGACGGAGATCCAACATTATTGGATAATTTTAAAAGTTTTTCTTTTAATTCAGAATTTTCCAACTCAAGCTTCTTTGTTTCAAATTCAAATAGCTTTTTCAGCTTTTTGTATTTGAGACTAATCTGAGACTTGAGTTCCAGAAGTTCAGTTAGACCGGAAACTAACTCATCTCTAGTAAGTTCAGAAAATACCTCTTCAGAATCTGATTCTGATGTAGATTCTGATTTGTCATCTTCTGTCGCCATCAGCGCACAGTTAGCCTGCTCATCTTCAGAGTCTGAATCATCTTCTGACTCGTCCCAGGTTGCCATAAGACTTTTCTTCTTATGAAACTTCTTCTTGGGATTTTCCTTCTGAAGATTTGGACATTCATTCTTGAAGTGTCCAGGCTCATTGCATTCATAGCACATGACCTTCTTCTTGTCAAATCTTCTGTCATCAGAAGATTCTCCACGTTCAAATCTCTTTGAACTTCTGAAGCCTCTGAACTTCCTTTGCTTGGTCTTCCAGAGTTGATTTAGCCTTCTGGAGATCAGAGACAGTTCATCTTCTTCTTCAGATTCTGATTCTTCAGGATCTTCTTCTCTAGCCTGAAAAGCGTTAGTGCATTTCTTGATATTGGATTTTAATGCAATAGACTTACCTTTCTTTTGAGGGTCATTTGCGTCCAGCTCTATTTCATGACTTCTCAAGGCACTGATGAGCTCTTCCAGAGAAACTTCATTCAGATTCTTTGCAATCTTGAATGCAGTCACCATAGGACCCCATCTTCTGGGTAAGCTTCTGATGATCTTCTTTACATGATCAGCCTTGGTGTATCCCTTGTCAAGAACTCTCAATCCAGCAGTAAGAGTTTGAAATCTTGAAAACATTTTTTCAATGTCTTCATCATCCTCCATCTTGAAGGCTTCATACTTTTGGATTAAAGCTAGAGCTTTAGTCTCCTTGACTTGAGCATTTCCTTCATGAGTCATTTTCAAGGACTCATATATGTCATAGGCCGTTTCCCTGTTAGATATCTTCTCATACTCAGCATGAGAGATAGCATTCAGCAAAACAGTTCTGCATTTATGATGATTCCTGAAAAGCTTTTTCTGATCATCATTCATTTCTTGCCTTGTCAGCTTTACGCCTCTGGCATTTACTGGATGTTTGTAACCATCCATCAGAAGATCCCATAGATCACCATCTAGACCAAGAAAGTAACTTTCCAGTTTATCTTTCCAGTATTCAAAGTTTTCACCATCAAATACCGGCGGTCTAGTATAACCATTGTTACCGTTGTATTGCTCAGCAGAGCCAGATGTAGATGCAGGTGTAGACTTTTCACTTTCATCAACCATCTTTTACTAAAGCGTTTTTCTCTTCCTGAATCTTTTCTAAACACGGTTAAGTGCTTGCACCTTAGAACCGGCGCTCTGATGCCAATTGAAGGATAGAAAAACACTTAGAAAGGGGGGGTTTGAATAAGTGTGACTTTAAAAACTTGACAGATAAAAATAAAGTGCACAGTTATTTTTATCCTGGTTCGTTGTTAACTAAACTACTCCAGTCCACCCCCGCAGAGATGATTTACCTCAACTGAGGATTTAATCCACTAATCGCACGGATTACAATGGTTCTCCACTTAGTCAGCAACTAAGTCTTCCAGAGTCTACTGATCACACACTGATCACTCCAGGAACAACTGCTTAGATACCCTCTAAGACTTTTCTAGAGTATACTGATCCACACGATCACTCTAGTTACAACCTGCTTAGATAACCTCTAAGACTTCCTAGAGTATTCTGATCCACACGATCACTCTAGTTCCTTACAACTTAATGTAATCAATTCAAGAGTTTACAAATGCTTCTTAAAAGCTATAATCACAAACTGTGATATTTCTCTTATCGTTTAAGCTTAATCTCACTAAGATATTACAACAGCAATGTAATGAGCTTTGATGAAGATGAAGATTCTGAGTTTTGGATTTGAACAGAGTTTCAGCAAGTTTGATATGAGTTGTTTTGGTGCAGAATCGTTAACCTTGCTTCTCATCAGAACTTCATATTTATAGGCGTTGGAGAAGATGACCGTTGAGTGCATTTAATGCTTTGCGTGTTCCGTACAGCATCGCATTTAATGTTATACGCTTTTGTCAACTACCTCGAGCCTTGTTCACGCTGTGTCTACTGACGTAGCCTTTAGTAGCTTTTAACGTTCCTTTTGTCAGTCAGCGTAGCTTGCCACTTGTACTTTCTTCTGATCTGATGTTTGTGAATACAATGTTTGAATATCATCAGAGTCAAACAGCTTGGTGCATAGCATCTTCTGATCTTCTGACCTTGAAGTGCTTCTGAGCGTGATACCATCTTCTGAGCTTCAGTGCTTCTGATCTCATGTTCTTCTGATGCTTCCATAGACCCATGTTCTGATTCTGCTTCGACCATCTTCTGATGTCTTGCCAGACCATGTTCTGATGTTGCATGCTGAACCCTTTGAGACAAAGCTTCTGAGCGCTGAATTATGCGTACTCTTTATATATATTTCCTGAAAGGGAAATTGCATTGGATTAGAGTACCATATTATCTTAAGCAAAATTCATATTATTGTTATCATCAAAACTAAGATAATTGATCAGAACAAATCTTGTTCTAACAATCTCAAACAAAGATAAAATTGAGAGTGACTCTAGTGATGATGAAGCCTCTACTGATGAAGAAATGGAATTGTTTGTGAGAAGGTATAATAGGTACATAAGGAAGACTGGTGTGAAACATTCAGACAAGAACCTAGCCAAATATAGAAAGCAATCTAAACAATTCAATCAAGATAAAAACAATAAGGGAAAATTCAAGAGATTATGTTTCAATTGTGGAAAAACTAACCATTATAAATCGGATTGCCCATCACTCAAGAAGGGAAAAGACAAGAACCAACGTGAAAAATACAACTAGCCTAAAAGAGCTTACATAGCTTGGAAAAGTGATGAATCTTCAAGTGATGACAGCACAAGGGATGTAGAGGAAATGGAAAACTTTTGTCTCGCGGCTCATCAACACAAGAAGTAGAAACATAAGGACATATACAAGATCCAACGCAAAAATTACAAGAAGCCTAGAGGAGCTTACGTAACTTGGAAAAGTGACAAATTTTCAAGGAAATATAGCTTAAGAGGTAAAGAAGAACCGAAAAACTTATGTCTTATGGCTCAGCAACACAAGAAAAAAAAACATGTAAGTCACTTGAAACTCGAGCTTGTAGATAATGTGTCTCATTCTAAATTAAAATTAGTTTTTGATGAACTACATAGAGATGCTATTGAAGCTTTTAAAAGATTAGCTTTCAACAAGAAAATATTTTCATATCTTGAATCTAAGGTTGAAAAAATCAAAAAGAATATGGAAGCTTTAAAGCAATCTATTTTAGACATTCAAAAGGATGAAAGTGAGGATAACCAATCATCTTGGTTTGGTTTTGAGACTTTCCATTTTTGGCAAAAAGAAGTAAAAACTTTTAAGGCCAAATTAGACAAAGCTCTACAACCTAAAATAACTTTTGTCGTTGATCCTACAAAGTTAAAAAATTCCTTTACTACTTTGTACAAAAATTTTACTTTTGTTCCAAAGGAATCAACTAGCAAAAGGGAACATGTTCATCATCTTAATTGCCTATATTGTTGCAAGAAGGGTCACATCATTGCAAAGTGTCACTTTAGAAGATTTTTAGTTTCTAAAGGTATTTTCCAATGGTTGCCTAAATGCAACCAATATGTCACTAACAAGTAAGGACCCAATGAGAATTATGGACCTATTCCATTGTTTAACCATGTAAGTGGAATGTCTTGTGTCTATAAAGAGAGTATGGGATCTCAATGGTAGATGTTCAAGACATATTACGGGTCACGCTATCTTAATCCTTGACTTTATGCCATAGATGAAAGATTTTGTAACATTTGGTGATAATGACAAAGGATAAATATTCAGTAATGGTAGTTGAGGTAGCTCCTCACCTTTTCTATCTCATATGCCCTTTTTTATTTTATTCTTAAACTTCATAATGGTAAAACATATGTTGTTTAAGAGCTTGAGATTAGTATGTTTAATTGTCTTATTCTTGAAAGATATACATGTTGCTCAATAAGAGAGTATGATTGTGTAGTACATATATGTTCTTGGTGCTTTTGATAGGTCTTATCCCAAAAATGTTGGAAAAGGTGTTTCATTTCATGGTATAGGTGTATCTTTATAAGACATACTCAAAGACACTAAATAGGGAATTGATCGGCCCAAAATGAGTGAAACTTGAGGATGAGGAAGATGACAATCATGAAAATAACAAGGAAAATAATCCAATTAACAACGATTACATTCCTTTAATACATTACAAAAATAATATCAACACATGCCAATATAAGTTTGGTTATCTCGTCATCACATAGATTTCGTCCCTCACATTGCTTTAAAAATCATGTATGACTACCTTACTTGATTAGTTAAATAAACCTTGATTTTTTTCTAAACCTACTTCAATTTTATGATTTATGGTTTTTCATCCCACATCCACGAGATCATTGGGTAAGCAATAGAAAATGAGTTTTTAGAAGCGATGAAATAATAATAATAATATTGATTTGTATTGTAAATTGTATTCATATATATGAAGGATAGAAAAACACTTAGAAAGAGGGGTTTGAATAAGTGTGACTTTAAAAACTCTTAAGATAAAAACAATGAACACAATATTTTTATCCTGGTTCGTTGTTAACGAAACTACTCCAGTCCACCCCCTTAGAGTGATTTACCTCACCCGAGGATTTAATCCACTAATCACACAAGATTACAATGGTTTTCCACTTAGATACCCTCTAAGTCTTCTAGAGTATTCTGATCACAACCTGATTACTCTAGGAACATAATGCTTAGATACCCTCTAAGACTTTCTAGAGAATCCGATCACAACTTGATCTCCTCTAGTTCTTTACAAATGAATGTAAACAAATTCTTAAAAGAGTTATATAATGCTTCTTAAAAGCTATAATCACAACTGTGATATTTCTCTTAAAGTTTAAGCTTAATCTCACTAAGATATTACAACAATAATGAAGTGAGGTTGAAGATGAAGTTTGAGAGCTTTTGAATTTGACAGCGTTTCTGTATATTTGCGCAAAGTGTTGTATTCAGCTTCTCATCAAAACTTCTATTTATAGGCGTTTGAGAAGATGACCGTTGGGAGCATTTAATGTGTTGCGTGATCCGTACAGCATTGCATTTAATGTTTCACTCTTTTGTCAACTACCTCGAGCCTTGCTTTTCCTGCTTTAACTGACTTTGCCTTTAATAGCTTCTAACGTTCCTTTTGTCAGTCAGTGTAGCCTGCCATCTTGTACTTGCTTCTGATCTGATCTTTGTAGATACAACGTTTGAATATATCAGAGTCATACAACTTGGTGCAGAGCATCTTCTTGTCTTCTGACCTTGAAGTGCTTCTAGCGTGATACCATGAGAACTTCAATGCTTCTGCTTCTGATCTCAAGTTCTTCTGATGCTTCAGTAGACCATGTTCTGATTCTGCTTGACCATCTTCTGATGTCTTGCCAGAGCATGTTCTGATGTTGCATACATGAACCTTCTGAGTCAGTGCTTCTTGCGCTGATTTTGTGCATACTCTTTATATGTTTCCTGAAATGGAAATTGCATAGGATTAGAGTACCACATTATCTTATACAAAATTCATATACATTGTTATCATCAAAACTAAGAATATTGATCAGAACAATTCTTGTTCTAACAATATATATATATATATATATATATATATATATATATATATATATATATATATATATATATATATATATATATATATATATATATATATATATATATATATATATATATATATCTTAATCTTTGTTTGAAAAAGTGTAAGTTATAATACCATATGTGAGTGCTATCTACATTCAAGATTTGGAGGTAATATCGTTTCTAACTCTCGGCTCCTAATCTCTCTTTAGTATTGAAAGAATAGATTGTCTTTTGTCTCAAATATGTGATACATGTTGAAGCTTGATGATGATATGTGTTGTTCACTTCCAAAAATCTCATGGATTTCATAATCAACCACATTAAGATTACATTGACTTGTTACCTATTGCACGCCAACAATTTGTGAAATTGTTTGTGCATAACAACATTTGCACAACAACCATTCGATAAATTGACCAAGTTTATTTATCAATTATATTTCATTGTAAGTAGGTGCTTGAGTATTTAAGTTTTTCAAATGAATATTTTTTGTAAAATCAATTGATTCAAGCTACTTCTCATCTTTAGTAATTCTCACATTTATTAAAGGTTTATCTGCATATCTGATTCTACCAATAGCATTTCAGAATTGATGCGAGTCGATCCCGAAGCACTTCCGCAAGCCATCTTTGAAAAAAATTTAAAAATAAAATACTTTTTTAAGGGATCTATTTACACCCTCTAGATCCTAAGCCTAGCATCTAACAGCCACCACATAAGCATTATCGTTGATCTTTTGAATCACTTTGAACGGATCATACTTGCGTGGTTCCATCTTGCTTTGAGTACCAACTGGAAACCTGTCCTTGTTTAAAAACACCATCACATTGTCTCTCGCATTGAAAACTTTAACTTTCTTGTGTTTATCTCTCATAGGAGGCAAATCGTTTGGTAGTTCATCCAGGATCAACTCCTTGAAATCATCTAGGATCCCTAATACTTCTTCTAGAATTATTGTTTCCTCCTTTAGAACATTCAACAACCCTTTAATCACCACTGGACACAAAAATCCAGTTTCTTTAACAACCTCGTCAATCTCTTTTTCACTATGCGTCATCACCAAGAAACTAGACTTTTTCCTCCTGGTTTCTTATCTAAGTGAAAAACAGGAGCCATGGAATTTTTATGTGTGCCCCATGTAAACATCATTACATTATCTTGTTCTCGATAAGTTATATTATTATCAAACTACCAAGTCCTACCAAATAAAATATGACAAGCATCTATATCAAGAACATCACAAAATATCTCTTCTATGTAATGCTTTCCGATGGAGATAGGAACTTTGCAGGCTAGTGTTACTCGAACTTGAAAGCTATTGCTTACCCAACCGAGGGTGCATGGATTTTCATGGGGTTCCATGGACAACTTCAAATAATATTTCAATTTATTTGGCACTAGATTCTATATGTTGCCACTATCCACGGTCACATTACACATCTTGTTTTTGATAGAATAGTGTGATTAAACAAATTATTGCACTGCCATTCATCTTTAGATCATAATAAAATTTTATGTAACACAAAATTTACCCTCTCATCAAATTCTTCCACTACAAACTCAATCCCTATATATTCATCGTTCTCAACTGTAGGTCCTCCTCTTTCCTCTTCTTCTTCCTTTTCTTTCATAACAGAAATGACTCTCCTTATTGGACAAAATTTGATATGTGACCTCTTCCATTACAAAGATTAGTCTGTCTTCATAGAAGACAACACAAGACCCAACTTTTTCACACATTCCGCAACAATAACACAATGCATAGCACCAGTATCAATAATAGTAATTAAGGGAGTACTATTAATGAAACATGTACCTCTGGTTTGTCTGTCTTCGCTAGCTGTCTGAGTTCCTTCTAAAGCAAACACTTTCCCACCAGATTGTGCCTTCTTCGGTTTTACCATTGACTACTAATATGCCCCTCTTCGCCATAGTTGAAGCAAATTACTTCTTTGTGCTTACAATCAGCTATTTCATGCCCGCCTTTACCACAACAAAAACACCTCTTCACATCCCCAGTACATGAATTACTTTTATGACCTGGTTTCCCACATTTGAAACATATAATACCAGCATGAGCGTCTCCCCCACTAGTCCTCTTACCCTCAACAACTTTCTATTTTCCTTACCAACTGGAGTATCATAAGGCTTCCCACGATTCTGTTGGTGCTTACCCTTATTCTCGTTTATGATCTTATAGTGAGCATTACTGTCCTCCTCATAAATTCTGCCACTATCTACCAAATCAGGAAAAATATTAATCTTTTGGTATCCAACTTCCTTTTTGATCTCTGGGCATAACCCATTCTCAAATTTGATACACTTGGAAAACTTAGCAGTTGCCTCGCTATAATGAGGATAAAAAATTTCCAGTTCCACGAACCTAGCAACATACTCCGTAATAGACAAATTTCCCAGCTTCAGTTCGAGAAATTCAATTTCCTTCTTCCCGCGGAAATCTTCACGATAGTACCTCCTAAAAAATTCCCTACTGAATACAACCGTAGTGATAACTTCACCTGTAGTCTCTAACCTCTGACGAGTCTCTAACCACCAGTCATCAGCTTCTCACACCATCATATGGGTACCATATTGTCACTTCAACGCTACAGAGCAATCCATCACTCGTAAAATCCTTTCTATCACCTTGAGCCACGCTAGTGCCCCCATCGGGTCATACTTGCCCTTGAAGGTAAGAGGATTCTCCCTCTGGAAAGTTGCCAAACTGCGGGATTCATCATTTGCACTAGCGTTAGGATGATTCTGCAGAGCCTAAGCCATCGCTTCTAAGGCAGCAGCAATCACAACTTCATTCCTTCTAGCCATCTTCTGTTACCCACCAACAACAAACAAGGGTTAGAAAACTAAGTTGACAATACTCGATTGTCAAACAACACTACCGACTCGACAACTTGGTCGGACGGACCAACCTGCTCTGATACCACTAATGTAACACCCTAATTTACCTCGGCGAATAATAATAAAATTAGAGTAAAAATTTTCATTTAAAATATTCATCACAAAACTAAGATGTCACATCCTTCAAAACATAAACATTTTCTCGCAATTATTAACGAGTATATAACACATTTAATGTCAGATGAACCGAACAAAATAATATAGTCTTTAAAAGAAATTTATTACGCAGCAGAAAATATCCATAATTCAAATAAAACCAAAATAACAACTTAATTCAGCAAGTGCCAACATCAAATTTTAAGAAGGCTTCAACAATCATTTAAATGCAACAAAGAAAACAAACAAGCGTTAACCCCCTAGTGTTGCATATCAGAGCAACGACGCCGACTCGAACTATCTAAAGGTAACCATCCTTCACTCCTGATCACCTGCACGTTACCTACGTAGAGGCAACATTCAAACAGAAGGGGTGAGATATCATAACAATATAAGGAAACGTATGATAATAAGTATATGAAGAATATAGTCATACACATTTCACCAACCCCACTCAATTATCATCATCCATCAACACATAAAATACAAGTATTCGAGAACAAACAATGTATTATCACATCATCGGTTATAAACTACAATGAGACCAATACCGACTCAGATGCATGCGGTACCGACATGGCATAAGCCCTCAACATAATGCCAGTAAAGAGAAGCAGTAACAAGGCATAAGCCCACAACAAATTGTCCATCCAAGCCAACAACAAAGCATAAGCCCTCAACAATGCCATGTATGCGACACCAACATGCAACAACACAATTATGCAACCACAAGGCACAGGCCTTCTACAAACGCCAATATAGGCCATCACCTCATTGCCATCATACAACCACACCATACGCTTATAAACAACAATCATTAAACAAGGTTCAAGATGTCATTCACAAACAGTCATCCATTTCAATCCATAAACTTAGAAATTTTAAGTATTCGGTTTTCATAAAACCCGGCTCAAGACCATTCAAACAATTCCATAAAATTATGGAAAATTCACTAAAACTCATGATAAATCATTAGTATACAGGATCCGATTCAGTTTTTAAAAATATAAAACTTATTCTCCCGAGTCTTTCTAAGCGCCCATAGCTCGCTAAGAAAAATAACGACTATGCAGAAAAACTCTGCTACGACCAACTACTGTCTAAGCCACTTTTCTCCCCAAAAACTCATCCCAGACAGTCCGGTTTTACGACTAAATCATATATTCACGTCCCTCTGTTCACATAACATCAATTGGGATCATAAAAATGCAATTCTACGACATCACTTTCGAAACTTAATTTACGGTCAAAACATGGAATTTTGTGAAAATCAACAAGACCAAATTTCACAAGATAGAAACCATACAACGCATATACATCACATAGCAACAAGTAATTGTCATCAAACATGCATCAATTTGTCAATTCTATGGATTTCCCATTCAAAACCTAAGAACATCAACATAGAAATCAAAACCCCATTCCTATCCACTAATCATCATACCCAATCCTATAGAGTTAGAACCTCACCCTTACCTTGGATTGGTGATTCCCTACTCTTACAATGGATTTCTCGCTCCAACTTCTTTGTGTCTCTTCTCATCTTCTATGATAACTTCTCTTTTTCACGTTCTGTCTAACTTCCTTCTTCCCCAATTCTCTTTTCTCTTTTAGTTAACCCCTTCCTAACTTCTACTCACTAACGGGCTTAACCAACAACATCCCATTATTCTTCATGCTAACATAACATAGGCCCAATTAATTATTTAATCATTTATTCTATTATTATTCAACTTCTAATAAAACAACGTAAACACTATTATCTAGCAACACCCTCGCGTTTTTACACTTTTAGACACACGCCCTCAACAACACAAATCCACACTAAAATCACAATTCTATTAAATAATTCATAACCAAATAATTAAATCATTAAATAAAATAAATAGACGTTACATATAACGTTCCACCACATAGAGTCTGGAGCAACTAAATTTAAAATAGCGATCTTATCTGCACAATAATTTTCTTCCTTATAAATACGCGTTGTCAAAAAAATTAAAGTGTCGTAAAAAATACAATTGTCCCATCTCTTCTTTAAATTTCAAAACACCACATATGATTTCCTAAAGCGACCACTACAATTTTGGAACCCATTTCAAACCACAACCAATTCCAATTTTGACTTATGGCATGGTCGACAGCGAAAATTTGATTTGACATTGTAAAATAATTTTGCACTGTCATTCAATTGAGATTTATCAATTAGTCATATCACATAACTTTTTTAAAAATAATAATATAACTTAACATTTAACATGATCGTGATTGGTTAACAGTGTAAAATTGTTTTACACATGAGTGTATATTTTTTCTCTCTTATATTTTTTTGGCTTAAATGCACTTTTGGTTCTCCTATATTGGTATTTATAACATTTTTGTCCCCAAACTAAACAAACCAACTATTAGGTCCCCCATTTATAAATAAGGTGAATTTTTTATGGTCCCTTATCATTTAATAGGTGTTTTAATGACATGGCACCTCAAAATTAGTCCAATCACATGCCACATCATTAAAATTATTTTGAGATACAGTTTTAATTGACAAAATAATATTTTATTTTTCCAAACACATTATATTTGAGAATTTCTTCACCCACCTCCCAACCTTCTTGGCCACCTCCGGTGAATTTACCACAATACCCCTTGTTTCGGAAGTTCATTTCCGAAACTGTACTTTTTTTCTTGAAAAAGGTGTTTTCGGAAATGAACTTCCGAAAACGTGTTTTTTTTAATATAAAATATTGATTTCGGAGATGCATCTCCGAAATAAAGTCACTTTTCAGAAAATGTGGTGTTTCGGAAGTTCATCTCCGAGCGCACCCCCCTTGGAGGAATTCGGAAATGCACTTCCGAAAATAGGTCTGGACAGAAGAAAATGAACAATTCGCTTTATTTAATCGGGTGAAAATTACAACGATAATATTACATAAAATTAAAGTTACATATTGTTAAACACGGGTAGGTGGGGATGAGAGAGTGGTGGGGAGAAAAAAAGGCTTCCAAATTTCAAAAGGTTTATTTATTATTTTAATAAAAATACGTACAACTGAAAGTAACAAATGACGGAGGAGGTGTAACCGGAGCCGAAACATATGACGGAGGAGGTGGATGTCCGGAGGAAGAAGACCCGGAGGTACGTCCACCGCGAGACAAAGGAGCCAATCAATGTAAGCTATAATTTATCATTATCATCAGGGGACGTCATTACAAAAAATTGGAAAAAAAATCTTATTATTTTTAATCTTGATATTTTAGAAATGACCTCCCCAGATGATAATCATAAACTATAGCTTACATTGATTGGCTACTTTGTCTCGTGGTGGACGTATCTCCAGTTCTACTTCCTCCAGACATCCACCTCATCCGTCATATGTTCCGACCCCGGTTACCACTTCCAAAAACTAACATGATAAATCCAATACAAATACACTGTGCGATACAATCCGAAATCAGAACAAAACAAAACAAAAACATGTTATTCTGCCCGACGAGCGTTACAAAATACACATCAAACAAAAAAAAACATGTTATTCTTCCCGACGAGCGAACTCCTCCGAATGAAGATAATTATACCAATCCTCATCCCACTCAGTCTCAGAACCATCAGCGTTGATCACGACTCTCACGCCTGAAGACTGAGCTTGAGCATCCGGGCCCCGGGCCCCCTGGGAACGAGAAGTAGAGCCGGTCGAAACCTTCTTCTTCTCCTTCACCTCCTTCACCTCCTTCACCTCTTTCACCTCTTTCTTTGAAGAATCCTTTCTTCCCTTAGCGCCCTCTCTAGAAGACATGTTCCTGTAAACAATTGAAATCGATTAATATGCGAGACAAAATAAAAAACAAAAAAATTTGAACTTCTGATATATTTCGGAAGTTCATTTCCGAAAACTGGGAGGGAGGTGTTTTCGGAAATGAACTTCCGAAACACCCCTGCGATGCAATTTCCTACAACTTCCATGGCAGACCCCTAAATCAACCTTCAAACCAAATCAAAATGCTTCTAAACAACCTAAATACTACTAACAACCTAGCCATATATCATTTATGCAATTAAAACCCTAAATAACATGCATTTGAATAATAGATCTAAAAATTTCAAAACTTACAAAGTGTTAGGATTGAGGGCTTTTGAATGTTGTTTAGCAGTGTGATTGGAGCCTTGATGCAGCTTTGGAATTCTGTTTGCACAAATTTTCGCCTCTGCCACTTTTTGTTTTGATTTAGGGTAAATGATTGGGGGAGGGGGAGTGTTTTGATAAATCTGCAGAAATCGCAGTATTTCGGAAGTGAACTTCCGAAATAATTGTTTCGGAAATGAACTTCCGAAGTAAGTCAATTTTTTTAAAAAAACACGCTTTCGGAAATGAACTTCCGAAGCAGGGGTAGTTTTGGTTTTTCGCAGGAGGTGACCACCCATAGGGAGGTGGGTAAAGAAATTTTCTTATATTTTATTTCAAGGATTAAAAATCCATTGCCCAAAGAGATGACTCAGTCTCATCTTCCTCCTTCACTCATTCGTTCCCAAAAAACAAACTTCAATCAAAAACTAAATTCAAATCAAAAATCAAAAAACAACATGAATCCAAGTTGGAAATGAAACAAATATGAACCATAAACTCCAATGTTCAAAATGAGTCATATTCATGATCGTTGGAGGGAGTGAAAGGTGGAGAGGTTTGGGAAGAAGCGGTTACGATGAAAGGAAGGTTCCATGGTCGGTGAGAAATGAAGGAAAAGGGGAAGAAGTAGTGAGCTTGAGAGGGAGTGAGGAGGAGGAATTCGGGATGAGAACTCTTTGGGGGAGACGTGAGACAAAAATGGATGAGACTAAGAGTGAAACCGCCGTGATGTTCATGAACACTCATGAATTATGGGTTCGTATTCATTAACCTTGTTCACTTTAATTAAAATGATTTTTTAATCCTTAAAATAAAATATAATATTTTTGAAAAAATAAAATATTATTTTACCAATTAAAAATGTATTTCAAAATAATTTTAATGATGTGACACGTGACTGGACTAATTTTGAAGTGTCATGTCAATAAAAAAATCGGTTAAGTGATAAGGGACCATAAAAAATCCATCTTATTTAAAAATAGGGACCTAATAGTTGACTTTTTAGTTTGAGAACTAAAATGTTAACCATAAATACCAATATAAGAGATAAAAATGCAGTTAAGCCTGTATTTTATAAAATTTAAAACTTATGGCAATTGTCCATGTGACTATATTTGGCACTATTCGTTGTCATTTTATATTCCGACAAACTTCACCTCGAAATGATAACATTAGAGATAAATTATTTAAATCACAACTCCATAAATTTGGTACCTTGGTAAGAACATAATATTAAATTTTTCTCCGTTTTGTATTGAACCAATACTTAGTACTAATATTATTTTTTAAATTTCAACACCTTTTCGTTGAGATATATATAAATATAAATATATTTGTGACTTTTTCGAGACACATTGATTCGTTCAGTATTTTATTCTGACACAAAGATTCTTTTAATATTTTACACCAAAAAAGAAAATGATTTAAAATAAAATCATAACTATAATTTTTTAATAATATTTTCATAGAAAATAATTATGATGATGATTTTCATGGGTAGGTACACTCCCCAAGTTGCATTGCAAAGTCTTATTTTCTTCTATAAAGTAAATCCTATATCTTTGGGATATACATACTCGTGAATAGCTAAGAGTAATTATCTAATGGCTTCTTCCATGAAAATCTCTAGGCTCATTTCTCGCTCAATTTCTTCTTCTTCTACCTTGTTTTCTCGAGGTAACTTTATGTTTTTTCAATTAATAATGGATATTATGCTTATTTTCATTAGTTGCATGATGGTACTTTTTCATATCAACTTTGTGTTTGTCACGTTTTTGTAACTGTACTTGTTGATTCTTTCTCTCACTTCAGTTATGACTCTGTGATTGTTGTACTTTTAGATCGGAGCTGAATTTGGTTGAATCACGGTTTGTCAATGTGGTTTTAATAAAATTAAACTGCATTTAAGATTGAAGGTTACTATTTTTGGATTGATTTTAAGATTGAGTTGATCTAATGTGATTTTGATAAACTCACTCTTACTCATGCCAATATTTAAACATGTACTTAAATGAAATTAGCGGCGTAGTTTCTTATCTGTTTGTCTGCTATTTCTGTATAATTTTGATCAGTGAAAAAATTGAGAACTAAGAGAAGAAAAACTTTTCAGTTAGGAATGGCGGTTATCGGGGTGGATTACTGGCTAAATATAGCACGGCGGCTGTTGTTGAAGAACAGCCGATTAAACCGTCGGTGCAAGTAGAGTATACTCAGCTCTTAATTGATGGAAAGTTTGTAGATGCTGCTTCTGGTGAGTGATATCTTTTTGTTTGTTAAAGAAAAGATGGAAATAAGGAGATTTTGTTTTTGTTTGATGTTTTTCGTGGTGTCTTAATATTGGAATTTCTAGGTAAAACATTTCCAACATTGGATCCGAGGACCGGGGAAGTGATTGCTCATGTTGCTGAGGGGCACTCAGAAGATATCGATAGGGCTGTTGCAGCTGCTCGCAAAGCTTTCGATGTTGGGCCGTGGCCTAAGATGACAGCATATGTAAATAATTTGATCGTTGCTTTAAGTCATGATTTTTTGTTCATTTTTGATGAATTTTCGATGAATTTCCAGTTAGATCTAGATTTGTATTTATGTTTCTTCTGCGATTTTATAGGAAAGGCAAAGGGTGTTGTTGCGTGCTGCTGATCTGATTGAAAAGCATAACGATGAGATTGCAACACTTGAGACTTGGGATAATGGGAAGCCATTTGAACAAGCTCGTGACGTTGAAATTCCAATGTTGGTTCGCCTAATTCGGTACTATGCTGGTATGTGTAGCGTCGAATGTGGTACTGAACCGTTCTTCTATTTGTTTCGGTGAAATAATACTAATGCTTGTATTCTCATACTCTCCAGGTTGGGCAGATAAGATTCATGGTCTCACAGTTCCAGCTGACGGAGCCTATCATGTGCAGACCTTGCATGAACCGATTGGTGTTGCTGGTCAGATCATTCCATGGAACTTCCCTATTGTCATGTTTGCTTGGAAGGTCGGTCCGGCATTGGCATGTGGCAACACTGTCGTTCTGAAAACAGCTGAGCAGACTCCACTGTCTGCGTTGTATACAGCAAGACTATTTCACGAGGTAAGTGATAGATTCATCTTGGTTCTGGATAGAACATTATGGTAGCAGTTGATCCATGTAGCCGACGCCACTTAGTGGGATAAGACTTGGTTGTTGTTGTTGTATCGCTAAAATTTCCAATTTGTAATCTTTGTTGTAGGCTGGACTTCCTCCTGGTGTGTTGAATATAGTATCTGGCTATGGTCCAACTGCAGGTGCTGCTCTTGCTAGTCACATGGATGTCGATAAGGTACTAAAGTATTTAGTTCTGCACTTGTATTGTTATGTGATGATTTTTGTGGTGATTTGAACGAGTTTGTTGTAGAAATTAAGTTGCTTGTATATTAAAACTAGGTCCACTCTACGTAGAGTGGACTATGCAGTACCGATACTTCTGACTAAAGACGTGTCTGGTATTCGACATGTGTAGTGTCCGTGTCTGTGTTAATGCTTCATAGCTGCATTCACTCGATATTTGACTTCGCCAATCTTTTGCAGGTTGCATTCACTGGTTCAACTGAAACCGGAAAAATTATCCTTCAACTGGCAGCTCAAAGCAATCTTAAACAAGTAACTTTGGAGCTTGGCGGGAAATCTCCGTTTATTGTATGCGAAGATGCTGACGTAGATGAGGCTGTTGAGCTAGCACACTTTGCCCTATTCTTCAATCAAGTATGTACAAGCAAAGAAGTTCTTGTTGTTAAACAATTATCATATAACTCAAAAAACATTGATTGGTTTTCTTTGTTACATTCAGGGACAATGTTGCGCTGCTGGGTCTCGTACATTTGTACATGAACGTGTGTATGACGAGTTTGTCGAGAAAGCTAAGCTCCGCGCTTTGAAACGTTCTATTGGAGATCCATTCAAGTCAGGAATAGAACAGGGTCCTCAGGTAATTTGAGAAGAATCTTTTGAGTGACATCGTCATTGTGATGTTCAAATACTCGAAATCCATAGACAAGGAAATCAAGAATACTAGATTACTGCTCCGTAGATATTCTTTTATTATTCCTTAACGCACGAGTCTTTTGAAATGTCTGAATATACTGAATCTCTTAGTTATGATTCAAACAACCAGATTGATTCAGAGCAATTTGAGAAAATATTGAGGTATATTAGATCTGGTGTTGACACGGGCGCAACACTTGAAACTGGAGGAGAAAGACACGGCAGCAAGGGCTACTATATTAAGCCTACTGTCTTCTCAAATGTTCAGGTATGTATGCGCGCACACATCTTCAATTGATTACGAAAATACAATTCCTAATGTTTTTAATCGTATTTGCAACAATCACCAGGATGACATGCCGATTGCAAAGGAAGAGATATTCGGTCCAGTACAAACCATATTGAAATTCAAGTGAGAGCAATGAGTCTTATAAAATTCTCTTCTATCAAATGTAGTCGATAATATTTTTCTTATATGCGATGTAATTAATTTTATCGTTGATTGATCTCAGGAACACTGAAGAGGTAATTCAAAGAGCAAACAATTCAAAGTATGGTCTAGCAGCAGGGGTCTTCACACAAAACATAGACACTGCAAATACTTTGACAAGAGCATTGAAAGTTGGAACAGTTTGGGTAAATTGCTTCAATACATATGATGCTACAATTCCTTTTGGTGGGTTTAAGATGAGCGGACAAGGCAGAGAAAAAGGAGAATACAGTATTAAGAACTACTTGAATGTGAAAGCTGTTGTTACTCCCTTGAAGAATCCAGCATGGCTTTGAGCATATGAAATATTGGATCAATAAATGAGGATGATATCTTGTTTATTTGGCCATTTTACCTTTGGTTATTGTAGGCTTGAAATAGTTATCCCTTGCATGTTGTACTTGTGACAACATGATTCAATAATAAATTTAGTTAACTTTTTATTGGTTGTTGCATGTTATAAATAATCTTAAAATGTGCCCACCATTTTAGTATCAGATTGGATAATTTAAAACTAATGAAATAGAATAGAATAGAATGAAGCGGAATAAAATGGAACAGAACATAAATTTTATTCTATTGTTTGGATATTTTAGGAGGGAGCGAAACTAATATCTCATTTTACTGTTTGAAAATTAGACGGAGTGAAAACTATTATAATATTTTTATTCTATTTTTACCCTTTACTTCGTGAACATGTAAAATTTTGAAGGACAAAGTTAAAATTGTATTATTAATTTATTCCATTCAATTGGATACACTCCAAATTTAGTAAAATAAAAAATAAATTAAATTATTGGATGAAATGAGTTCCATCACATTTTATTCTATTCCATTTTTTTATTAAAATCAAACAATGAAACCTAACATAATTTCACTTCATCCATTTGATTCATTTTCATCAATCTAAACATATTTTAAATTTTTTACGAACGTAGATTTAAAATCTGCATCAACAGATATATTTGTTTGTCACTCTTAATTTAAATCAACCAATCACAATTGATGTCTCGAGGAAAATACATTAAAATAATTTAAATCAACCAATCACAATTGATGTGTCGAGGAAAATACATTAAAATAGATGTATTTTGTAATTTCCTCCCATATAAAATGTTTCAACCAATCACTATTGATGTGTCGAGGAAAATACATTAAAATAAAGATGTATTTTGTAATTTCATCCCATATAAAATGTTTAATCAATAAAGGAGCATATCCTGACCATATCTCTAAGCACCGCCAGAAAAAAAACAATACTGTCGTGATCTTATAACATAAATGTTTGTATAGGCGAAAGCGAATCAATCATATAGAGGAAGCCAAATTGCAAATTCAACCCTATTTGAGTCACATGGTATACCCCTCAATAACCAAATAATAAGATATGCATTCCCTATTTTTGGTTATACTGTTCTGTCTTTTTCTGTCTATGGTAAGAAAGTTATAATTTCTAAGTTCTTACATTGCCAAATAGCCATACTCATATGACTCCTGTGATCTCTCTTTTAATAGAATTCTAATATAGTTATAAATATTGAGATATTATTATGATATTAAATATAATCTAATCTAATAATATTAAATATAATTTAAATTGTGTAAACTAAAGTTCAATCAGGGATGTAATGAAATAGTCATAGTCAGTATCATTATTTGTACAATTCAAGTGAATAATATAATCTTTATTTCCCTTATTTTCTCTCTTTTCTCATTACTAAAAGTGCCTCATGCACTAACAAACTGGTATAATAGCTTCTGGTTACTGTTTTTGGTCGTGTTTTCAAGAACTTCACGCTAGTGGTCGTGTTTCCAGGGAATGTAAATCTATCACTGGAAAGATGAATGGTACTAATGGCATTCCGAATTCTCTTGCAATGCTTGACGATAAAAATTGGATTCGATGGAGAAAACAGATGCAATATCTGTTTGGCTTTCATGAAACCCTATAAATGGTTACCAACGGCGTCCCTGCGCTGGCTCCAAATGCATCTGGCGCACAGAAAACAACTCATAACGAAGCCAAGAATAAGGATTGCAAGGCTGCGTATTGGATTCAAACGGCGGTTGATGCTGCAAATTTTGTCGGAATCTCTCATGCTGAATCAACGAAGGAGGCATGTGATATTCTTGTCAAGTATTATGAAGGAGTTGAGAAAGTCAATGTTGTCAAGTTGCAGACCTGGCGTCGACAGTATGAATTGTTGCCGATGGGAGAAGACGAAAAGATTGGAGAGTATGTGTCGAAGGTGCAAAAACCCGTCCATCTCATGAAGGGTTGTAATGAAACCCTAACTAATAAGATGATAGTTGAAAAGGTAATGCGTACGTTGACCTCTCACTTTGATCACGTTATCGTAGCTATTCAAGAATCAAACAATCTTGAAACCCTAAAATTGAAAGATTTAGTTTGTTCGTTGGAGACACATGAGATTAGGATTGTCGAAAGGAAATTAGTTCAAGATTCAATACAAGCTTTGTAAGCTCAGTCATGGAAAAAGAATGGTGGTTCCAACAAATTGAAAGGCAAAGTCGACAAGACTCAGGGCAAGAAGTCTTGGTCGAACCCTCATAAGCATTATGTTGATGATAAAACTTATGAATCCTCGAAAAGAGGAGGAGGAAACTATCGAAAGGACAAGGAAGATAATAAAGATGTGCAGTGCTATCATTGTGAGAAGTGGGGTCACTTGTCTAAAAATTGTTGGTAAAGGAAAGACAATGGATTGAAAAAAGGCAAGGAAGAAGGAACGAACCTTGCACGCCAAAATCTAGATGATTCTGAAGGTATGATGGTTATGGTTGCAGTTGCAAATAACCATGTCAAATCCAAGATCTGGTTTCTCGACTCAGGCTGCTTGAATCACATGACTGGTCAAAAGGTGTGGTTGGAAGATTTCGACGAGTCGAAGAAGAGCAAGGTTAAACTTGTTGATAATAGTTTGTTGCAAGTAGAAGGTACTGACAATATAGTTTTTCAAATGAGTAGTGGGGGAAAGCTATGATCAAAGATGTGCTATATGTACCTGGAATAAAGTGCAACCTGCTAAGTGTTGGACAACTAGTCAAGAAAGGTTCCTCAATTGTCATGAAAGATGGAGTTTTAAAATTGTTCGACACCCAGAACAATTTGTTCTTGAAATCTCATCTGTTGAAGAACAAGACATCTAAGACCTTGATTAGTTCGACTGAAGTACAATGTCTAAAAATTATTGTCGACCACAAGGATAGTTTGTTGTCACATTAGAATTTTCGATCACTCAATAAACTGATTACTTAAGATATGGTTACTGGTATTCCAAGTCTTGAGATGCCTGACAAATTCTGTGAAGGTTGTTTAGTCAGAAAGCAATCCAAAATTTATTTTGCTTTGATTATTCCAATGAGATCATCTTGCATACTCGAAATGGTACACTCAAATGTATGTGGTCAATTCGAAGAACATATAACTGGTAGAAACATATATTTGTTTCGTTTATCGATGAGCTTAGTTGAAATTTGTGGATCTATGTGATCAAGTGAAATGACGAAGTATTTGAAATATTTAAGAGATTTAAGATACTTGTCGAAAACCAGAGTGAAAAGAAGATCAAAGTTTTGCGAACAGACGAATGTGGCGAATACACATCCAAGATGTTTGAAAATTTATGCGCATAACATGGTGTCGATCATGAGGTAACTACTCCTTATACGCCTCAACATAATGGAATTGTAGAAAGAAGAAATAGAACCATATTAGATATGGCGAGATGCATGCTAAAGCAGAAGAACCTGTCAAAATCCTTATAGGGTGAAGCTGTTTCGACTGCAGTTTATATTATGAACATGTGCCCTACCAAGAAGTTGAAGAATAAGGTTCCTGAAGAAGTGTGGAGTAGCAAACAACCATCAATGAGTCATCCGAAAGTGTTTGGATCTATGTGTTACAAGCATGTTCCTGATGCAAGAAGAGGGGAGCTTGATTACAAGAGTGAACCTATGATTCTGGTAGGATATCATAAGACTGGTGCATACAGGCTATTCAATCCAGCTAATGAAAATTGTGTTGGGGATTGGAATTCTAGTTATTCAATTAACAAGCCATTGATGAGCTCTGATTTTGACGAGGAAACGGATGAAGTCAAAGGAATTGTTGAGAATCTAGTTGAAATTGAAGTTGAAGCACTAAGTGACATTCCCGACATAGTCTAAGTCGAAGAGATTGTGGCTAAAACAAGTCAAAGACCTCAACGAACTAGAGTTCGTCCCACTAGACTTCAAGATTTTGAAGTGGTTGATGATGATGAAGTCACACCAGATGGAAAATCAGTTCATTTTACTTTACTTACAGGTGCTGATCCAATCAACTATAGCGGGCTTTAAAGATTCAACAATGGAAGTTAGCCATGGTCGAAGAGTTACAAGAAATCGAAAGAAACAACACATGGGAGTTAGTCGAATTACCAGCACATACAAAAGCTATCAAAGTAAAGTGGGTGTTCAAGTTGAAACACGATGATGATGGGTCGATGGCAAGATATAAAGAAAAATTAGTAGCTTGAGATTTTCTTCAAAGAGCATGACTCGACTACTCTGAAGTATATTCTCCAGTAGCAAGATTGGAGACTGTTCAAGTAGTATTTATAAAAAGTAATAGAACTAAACATAAGTAAATAAGAATTTATATATTTTATGATATAAATTTAATAATAAATGAATTTATTATAAGATGGATTTTTTAAATATAAATAATCTATATATATATATATATATAATTTAAAATTTATTTTTAAAAAATTGATGGAGAGAGAAATATATATATATATATATATATATATATATATATATATATATATATATATATATATATATATATATATATATATATATAAATTATATTAGAACCATTATTACAATAATCAAAGATGGAGAGAGAAATTATAGATCAAAATAAAGATGGTATCAAACTCAAGACCTAGCATTCCAAGACCATGATATCTACCGTCGGGCCGCTGCTGCAAGTTATTATATCATCAACAAACAATTTGTTTATTAGTTAATAATCATTATAATTTTTTACATCTTCATCCGATTTTGAGGCCCCCGATTTTTTGAGGTCCTAGGCCATGGGCTTGGTTGTCGTGGTCCAAGGTCGGCCCTAACTATAACAACTAAAATTGATCAACATTTCAGTGGTGAGAGACGAACGTTTCAATGGTATTACATTTCAAACAACATTTCAGTGGTGACATATGAACATTTTAATGAGAGATGAATATTTCAGTGGCGAGTTACATACTTCAAACATGATGACGAAGCTTCGAAGAGTTTTGAAAGAGATGATGTTTGAGTTAATGTTGGAAGAATCAATGTTGAAAAGAGATGATATTCGAGTTAACGTTGGAAGAGTTCTGATGAAAATCGACTAGTTTTTTAAAAATAGAAAGACAATAAAACGTGAAGTGTTGATAGGTAAATGAAAAGTTAGAGTCTAGTTCTCTGAAGTATTCATGCAAAAGATCTAACACGTCGATTTTTAGGCAAAATCGAGGAAATATATCAATTAAAAATTAAAAAGTATATATAAAAGCCCCATATAGCGCCATATTTTGGAAATTCATTTAAATTAACTATCACGTCGGTTTCTATTAACAACCGAGATAAAATATTAATTAATTATTAAAATAATATAAGTAATGCATAAAAAGGTATTTGAAAATGTTGGTGCAAAAGATTGAACCCATTGGTTGGCCATTATAATTGAGGGTAATACAAATAAGAATAAAAAAAAGGGAAAGGGGAAAGATACCATGTGACATTAAACTAATTAGAAATTAAAATAAAACATAAAATGATGTAACTGAGATTCGAAACGAACTCCCTCGTATACATATTTCCTCAGTTTCGATAATAACCAGGGTATAGGTTGTTTATATTTAAAAAATAAATAAACAATGGCGCTCTTGGGACATATACCTAGTTTATAGGTGGGTCAATGTGAAAGTTTCGTCATAAAAGTACTATTTGTAGTAGTGAAGATTTATAATGAGGCTATTGGAATACATATAGTCAGAATTGTGCTTATATTCTCGCTCTTATGCATGTCTATAATTCAATATGCTTACGTACATACATAACAAGTTTGTTTCAGTTTGCGGTCGGGTGAAATAGGCGACCCTAATTTATGCACCAATTAATCATTTGGGACGTTTTTTTTACTTTTTTATGTAGTCGAGAGTATCTTTGAAAAATAGGTTTCGATGAGCTTCTTGAATGACCCATAAGACGGAAGATCGACAATTAAACAAATAGATATTATGGTGTACTGATAGGCAGGAGAAAAATATGCATGTGTGAATTTGACCGGAGTTTCTCCACTTTTGAGATTGAGGCCTAAAAATTTTAATGTAGAAAAGGAAGTCACCAAAGCTGCTTCAAGTAAAGTCGTCAAACATAAAAAGCGTATTATGACAATCAACATGCTTTATACCTTTTGTGTTCGACATTTGGCACCACATAAATTTCATCTTTTTCAAAGAATTTAAAAGGTCATGCATATCAATATTGATTCTCCTAAATTTTTCAGATTGAGATTGAGATTCACGTTGAGGATTTCAGAGAGTTTGCAGGAAGCCATAAGTACTAAGTTGAAGTTGAGCTCTACTTATTATCCGCAAACAGACGATCAGACAGAGAGGACTATCCAATCTTTGGAGGATTTGCTAAGAGCTTGTGTTTTGGATCAGGGAGGTAACTGGCACAGTAACTTACTATTTATTGAGCTCACCTACAATAACAATTTGCATTCTAGTATTGAAATGACACCATTTGAGGCTTTGTTGGATAATAGGTCAGAAGGGGGAATTACTATTTTGTGTCAATGCATGATTATTTATGCTTAGAAGGGTGACCTTAAACATTGTTATTTTTGTTGCATTGATTTGTATGTCATGCATCATTTGTGTCATGTCGTTAAAAGAGGCATGTTTGCTAATTCAAAAGGGAGGACTAGTGGCTTGTCCCAAGCTCGGAATGGGAGAGTGCTGGATTCAGAAGGGATTTTGGTTCCCGAGAGAACCAAATGTTGAGTTGGTACCACATGCATAAAATTTGTGTCGTGAGTCACATTGCACACACACACACACACACACACACACACACACACACACACACACACACACACACACACACATATATATATATATATATATATATATATATATATATGGTAATTGGTAGGTGGATATGATTTTCAATGAATCTTCTATTTATAGAGGTAAAGGTAACAACTCCCATTCAAATAGTGGCCTTTAGAGTATTCACCATACTTCAATATTAGTTTGTAATCTCACATTTTATAATAAGCATGTGCATTGAGGTGTGAACTGGTATGGGATTATACTAACTTGGGAGATCACATAAGCTTCTAGCTATATGTGTGTCTGGCTCGGACCATGGATTTTGTGAGATTGATAATGGCAATTTTTTTAAAGCACCCTTTGATTTACTAAGGCACTTAGTGAAAAGTCAGAATACCTTCAATTTTTAGAAATACATTTTTGGACTCACCTCATGCACACACAACTCATTCGTTTTTTAGCTACGCCCCAATTTTATGACTAGTTTTAGTCTAAAAATGCATTTCTAGAGTGTCTCCGAAAATGTACTTTCAGAACCTGTACATATAAATGACTTGCTACTTTTCAATTATCATAGGTTGTAGCTTAATTAGTCATCATCTCAACAAACAATCCAGATGTCTCAAAAATATAGGTATGAATTAGATCAAATATAGATGAGTTGAATTCGTTGCGGTGGAACTTGTGTCAAATGTATTACGAGCTTGCAATGTTAACTATAATGTAAGGTGTTGTGATTTTTCTTGTCGTAGAGACTTTAGTTCTTCTTCTGTTACTATTGGGTACATTCCTATGTCCATGTACAGGTTCTAGAAATACATTTTCAGAGATATTTTAGAAATGCATTTGAGAACTAAATTTATTCATAAAATTTGGGGCGTGTCTCAAAAACGAATAAGTTGTGTGTGCATAAGATGCGCCCGAAAATGTATTTCATGTAATATCCTACCAATATGTGTCTAGAATCATATCAGCATAATACTAATAACTGGTACTGAGTACATACAAAAGTTAGGAATAATGATATAAGATGTATACATTTCAAGAACATAATGATAAAGTTCATAGTGGAAGAAGAGCTCAGGCATGGTCTTCACGACATTCGATCAAAAGCTCTTGGTCTAAGCATCCAGCAAAACTCGATCTAGAACGATACCTAAAAAATAATAAGATGAATGGGGTGAGATTACTAAATCTCAGTGAGTTCCCCTATCTTATGGGTCCTCTCGGCTCTACAGGGTACATGCATCAACTACAGATCCATCTCAGATCCTAAGATTTCCTCACTATCCAGTACAGGAAATCCTATCAACTCGTAGCGCCACGATTGAGTGTCCATTGACCACCCAATTGGATACTCTGAGAACATATCACATGTTCAGATATTAGGTACACGTTTCCTCCAGAATAGGTCTTCCGAATTTACCTTCCAACCTTCTATCAAGAGCTACCCTCAAGGTCTGGTATTTCGAGTTTACCTGCCTATCTGCTCTCGAAACAAGACCCCAAATCATTCCTCTTCAATCTACATGGTAAGTAAATCATATGGACTATAGACAACCATGGAATCGTCATTAATCGCATCTCACGATTTGACTCCTCCAATATCCCAGGGCCCGAATCTCACATAGAAATTCACCCTCAAGGAGATGACAAAAGGAGAAGGCGTGGCCCACATCTTCGGGAGTTCATCCCCGAATAGCTCCTGAATTATGGAGCACGACCCATTCTTGAGATCACACACTCTAGGAATGCCTGCAATATATGTCGCATAGGGGCATCCTTGGAATTACTTCATAATAAATAGCCAACATATATGTAACGTGCCTACTCGTAGTTACTATCCTTATGCCTGTTCTCTAACCCCTCGTCCCATACTTACTACACCATCAGATTGTAGGATTTCAAAAGTAGTCTCTTGATAGGAAAAATGAATATTAGGCTAGCATCTGTTCATATCTCTTGGTCTAGGTATCCTAAGGTTCACCTTACCATATCCATATTTTGTTAACCGACATACACAAGTTACACCATGTAGTAAGACCTCCTCGCCTTTGGGTTCACATGGTTAGCTTCACAAGCTATAAGACCTCAACATCTTTGGTATACGTGGCTAGATTTGATTTTCCATCACCGCTCATTTCATGATTCCTATAGCCCAGTTAACGTAACACTTGGGCACCAAGGCCTTTAGAACGGTTAACAAATCAATTATCCGAGCATTTCTTTTATTAATCAGGGTACAAGAACATTCACATGGATTTGATTAATACTTAAGAATATGCTAAAGTTGTGGAAGCTTAGGCATCTCATAGCCCTTTCCGTTAGCTTTCCAATGCCTCCGACGGCGCCCAATTCTGAGTTACGGAACTTAAGTTATGCTATTTCCAATTTTGTTTTTCCAATGCAGTCTTAGGAAATCGGTTTCCATATTATGGGAAACTGGCTTCCTGCACATAGAATGCCCAGAAACCCAATTTTCTTGCCAGAAACCGATTTCCCTAACAGGGGTAACCAGTTTCCTGCAACTCAGACTAAAAAACACCTATTTTTCTGCATAAAAACCATTCCCAAAAGTATTCTAACTCATCCTTAAGTTCCCCAACAATCCAAATCCGAACCCCATCATATATTAACATTCCATAATATACAATTGCATCAAAAGAACACATATTTTACCAGTTAAATCAACATGCAAAGCAATGACCATACCCTAAACCCTTAATCATGCAAAGTTCCCAAATCCTACCCCAAGTTCCTAACTAATGGAACTCACCTCAATCCATGGAGATTCTGACTTTGAGAAGATGAAAAAGTTGAAATTGTTGTTGATGATTAAGCCAACTTGTTTCTAGAAGTCTTCAACTATTCTGCACAAGCATGGTGATGAGCTTGAACTCACAACCTCCTCTTCCTCTTCCAATTTCACCACCCTCCTTCTCTCTACTTCTTCTCATTCTGATTTTGCAAGGTGGGAGAATAAGAAAAATGGGAAGAAGTTCTACACTTACTCTTTATAAAATATGCTGTGAGAAAATACCATATCGACCTTGCATCTTAGAGACATTAGCCAACATGCCATCTTAGTTAATTAGCTTACTATTCATGTTGTAACACCCTTCTAAACCCCCGAGGAAATTAAAAATTAAATCAGAGTACATGCAAACAAGGATGCCACAATTGATAATAACATAAACATTATCTGTCATGCATTTACTAGGGAATAATCCTTCATAACTCATCAACTTCATGTTTACACAGCGAAATAAATTATCAAAATAGCATTACATCATTAATACCACCAATCCTCAAACTAATTCAAAACAAAATAGAGTTATTAAATTAATTTCAAAACGTAACGTTCCCCAATGTTACATCTATCAGAGCATGACACCTGACGCTAACTAACAAAAACTCATGAGCTAATCCTCACCAAGTCGAAGCCGCTATCCTCAATCTGAAAAATATAGTGTAAGGGTGAGTCTCATCGCAATTAATAAATATTATTGTATCGTAAATAATAACACATCATAGTTATATTAATCACCCAATGGTATTATATTCACACAATTCCACAAATACACAACCAACACATCATCACTTCATAACACTGAAACACATTCAATCATGTTATGAACATCATGCATATGAATAAACTGACACTATGCATGTGATACCAAACATCATAAATGGGAATAACCCACCGAACGATCCAACATCTTGAAGATACGGCCCTGCCAGCACAAATTCCACACAGTGGGAATTATGCCCTTCACCGAATCCCCTCATCATCAGGATTCAACCCTCAACAAATGATTATGAATGAATGCGACATATATAACATACTTATACCATCATCATCATCATCAAGTATGTTCAAATATATATTAGCATCACTCAAGTATCATCCAATCATCACCATCATACAATTCATAAATCATCACACGATTATTACTTCAAACATAGCATGTATTTAACACATCTTATCACATGTATGTACAATACATCATTCATTCAAGAAATAAAATCATGTCTTACAAAAAATTTAGGTTACACCTCATTCCATCATTTAAACACATAGGTCATCTCGTGCGGTTCATCGTGCTCGAAACGGCACTAAAAACGGGTCAACGGTTCAAAAGATACGTCATTCTCAAGTTTGGAAAATTTTATGCACAGCAAACCGCTCAGCGGACCACTAGCGACTCGTGACAGAAGCGAACTTCCTTCAGACCTCTGCTCAGTGGACCACTAGCGACCTTGGACAGAAACTAGCTAGGTCAGGTCCTCCGCTTAGCGGACCTGCGATTTCGCAGATTCTCAGGTCTGCGACAGACCCTGCGATCTCACACATTCTAAGTCCAAAATCGATTCTAAACATCATTTACAGACAGTTAATCATCAATTGCATCATTATTCATCATCACACATCAAAACAACACATTATTAACCAATAAACTATGCAAACTCATCAATTATAACCTCCCTAAACCTAACATATAACCCAATTGATCTAGACAATATTCCTAATCAATGTCATCATTCAAAACACGATAAGAAATGTTAACCGGAGAGTCCCCCCTTACCTTAGCCAAGAGTTCTTGATTGGTCTCTCCCTCTTCCATTCCTCTTTACGTTCTTCGTGTTCCAAACCTTCAGCTCTTCTTTCACGTTCTTTTCTTTCTTTCCCCATTCCTTATCATTTTATGAAAAATAATATTTTAATTTAGTAAAGGGATTTACTACACAACACCCCCTTGCTTACTAACTTCTCACATGGCCCAACTATCATAAACCATCATTTTCCAATTATTTTCATAAAATTCTTAATAATTCTAATTATTAATTCAATTTCCAAATTAAATTAAAATTAAAATATACAGGTGTTACAACTCTCCCCCACTAAAAGAGTTTTCGTCCTCGAAAACATACCTCAGGTAAAGAGTTCCGGATAGGAATCCTTCATCTGACTTTCCAGCTCCCAAGTGATATTCCCATCAGCTGGTCCTCCCCAAGCCACTCTGACCAAAGCTATCTCTTTGCCACGTAACTGCTTCAGCCTTCGATCTTCAATCCTCATAGGTAAGGCCTCAACGGTTAAGTTATCTTTCACCTGTACATCATCTATCTGGATCACATGAGATGGATCCGCGACGTATTTCCTCAACTGAGACACATGAAATACATCATGCAAATTCGCAAGCATCGGCGGTAAAGCCATACGATAGGCAACTTCGCCTACTCATTCTAAAATCTGAAACGGTCCAATAAAACGCGGAGTTAACTTCTTTGACTTCAAAGCCCGATCAGTACCTGTCCTAGGAGTAACTCCCATAAACACATGGTCCCCCTCTTGAAACTCAAGTGTCTTTCTCCTCTTGTCATGGTAACTCTTCTGACGACTCTGAGAAGCTTTCATCTTCTCTTGAATCATTTTAATCTTTTCCGTAGTTAATTGCACGATTTTTGGCCCGATCACCGCATTCTCACCAGATTCGTACCAACACAACAGTGTTCTACATCTCCTTCCATACAAAGCTTCAAACGGAGCCATAACAATGCTCGAATGAAAATTGTTGTTGTAGGTAAACTCAATTAAAGGCAGATAACTATCCCAAGCACCTCCTTTTTCTAGCACACAAGCACGCAACAAATCCTCCAACGATTGAATCGTCCTCTCAGTCTGTCCATCCGTCTGCGGATGATAAGCAGAACTCAATCTCAGCTTAGTACCCAAAGCCTTCTGCAAACCTTCCCAGAACTTAGACGTAAATCTCGGATCTCTATCTGAAACGATACTAGAAGGAATACCATGTAGAATAACTATCTTCTCAATATACAACTGAGCCAGCTTCTCCATCGAATAATCCATTCTTACTAGTATAAAATGTGCTGACTTCGTCAACCTGTCCACAACAACCCAGATAGATTCACAATTCTTAATAGTTCTCGGCAAACCAGAAAAAAATCCATTGATATGCTATCCCACTTCCATTCTGAAATAAACATCGGTTGCATATACCCAGATGGCTTCTGATGCTCAATTTTTGACTTCTGACACGTCAAACAAGAGTACACAAACTCATCAATTTCTTTCTTCATTCCAGGTCACCAAAATAGCTTTTTCAAATCATGATACATCTTGGTAGCACCAGGATGAATACTTAATCCACTACGGTGTCGTTCTTCCAGAATACTCTTTCGAAGCGCAACAACATCAGGAACACAAACTCGATCACCAAACTTCAACATACCGTTCTCGTCGATTCTGAATTCACCGCCCTTACCTTGGTTAATCAAAGTCATCTTATCAATCAACTCAACATCAGTTTTCTGACCTTCTCTAATCTCTTCAAGAATACCACTAGTCAGCTTTAGCATACCCAATTTAACACTATTAGGAGTATCTTCACACACCAAACTCAACTCTCTGAATTGTTCAATCAAATCCAATTCCTTCACCATTATCATAATCCTTAAGAAATTCCAACCACCTCCTCTGTCTCATATTAAGCTCTTTCTGATCAAAGAGATACTTCAGACTCTTATGATCACTGAACACTTCGAACCTCGAACCATACAAGTAATGTCGCCACAACTTCAAAACGAAGACCACAACTGCTAACTCTAAATCATGAGTCGGATAATTCCTTTCATGCACTTTGAGTTGTCTCGTCGCATAAGCTACCACTTGCTGATTTTGCATCAATACACCACCTAAACCCATCAGTGACGCATCACAATACACCACAAACGATTCTGTCGAATTCGGAAGAATCAAGATAGGAGCACTAGTCAACCTCCTCTTCAGCTCTTGGAATCCCTCTTCACATTTCGAATCCCAAATAAACGCTAACTTTGAAAATACTTCAATGAAATTTCTGTAGTACCCTACGAGACCAAGAAAACTACGAATCTCTGACACTGATTTCAGAGCTTCCCACTGAGATATCGCTTCTATCTTTGTAGGATCAACAACAATACCATTCTTAGAAATCACATGTCCAAGAAAACTAACCTCTTCCAACCAAAATTCACACTTCAACAATTTAGCAAAAAGTTTCTTCTCTCTTAACAGCTCTAACACAGTTCTGAGATGTTCCACATGTTCTTCCTCATTTTTAGAATATATCAGGATATCATCTATAAACACCACCACGAACTTATCGAGATAAGGATGGAAGATCCTATTCATATATTCCATAAAAACACCAGGTGCATTAGTAACTCCAAACGGAATTACTGAATACTCGTAATGTCCATACCTCGTTCTAAAGGCAGTCTTCTGAATATCGTCATCTTTCACACGAATTTGGTGATACCCAGACCTCAGATCAATCTTACTAAATACACACGCTCCAACCAGCTGATCCATCAAATTATCAATCCTCGGTAGTGGATACCGATTCTTGATAGTAACCTTGTTCAATTGTCTGTAATCCACACAGCCTCATCGAACCCTCTTTCTTCTTTACTAGCAACACAGGCGCACCCCACGGAGAAACACTCGGACGAATGAATTTCTTCTCAAGCAATTCTTCCAACTGTTTCTTCAATTCAGCTAACTCTGACGGCGACATACGATACGGTGCCATCGACACTGGACTAGTTCCCGGAATCAAATCAATACCAAATTCCACTTCTCTTTCTGGTGGCAATTCATTCAAATCTTCCGGAAAAACTTCTGGAAAATCACATACCACTGGTAGTTCACTACTTGCCGCCTTCTCCTTCAAGTCCATCAGCTTAAATAACATAAACACTGTTGCGCCATCTCCGATAGCCTCATTCACCTGTCTAGCAGTCATGTCCAGATCATCAGCACTAACAGCTTCAAGAAACAACATCATCTTCGAAAAACAGTTGATATGAACACGGTTGAACTCTGACCGGTTCATTCCCAGGATTACATCAAGTTGTTTCAACGGAAGGCACACTAAGTCCATTCCGAATTCTCTACCAAAAATATCAACCGGACAATTCAAACAAGCAGATAAAGTAGTTACTGAACCCGACGCAGGAGTTTCAATAACCATACTTCCATTAATATCAGATATTTCTAATCCCAATCTTTTAGCATAATCTAACGAAATAAACGAATGTGTTGCTCCAGTATCAATAATTGCAATTAAAGGTGTGCCATAGATAAAACACATATCTTTAATCAATCGATCTTCCAGAGTAGTCTCTAACCCAGACAAAGCAAAGACCTTCCCACCAGACTGATTCTTCTTTGGCTTAGGACACTGTGGGCTAATGTGACCTTCTTCACCACAGTTGTAGCAAGTCACAACATTCTTCTTACAATCAGCAGCAACATGGCCCACTTTATCACACTTGAAACACTTCTTCTGATCAAGCTTGCAATCATTCTTACAATGTCCAATTTCGCCACAGTTGTAGCACCTGACAAAAGCACTGGAGTCTCCCACACTAGGCTTATTCCAATCACCAGCTTTAGGATTTCCTCTACCATATGGCTTACCTCTGTCCATAGGCCTCCTACCTTTCTTGTCAACCAACTCGCGAGAGTGAAATAACTTCAGCTTAAGGTTATCCTCTTTGAAGATCCTGCTACAGTCCACCAAATCGATGAATCGCCAAATCCTCTGATACCTGATACCTTGCTTGATCTCATCTTGCAGACCATTTTCAAATTTGATACACTTAGAGAATTCACTAGCTTCATCGTTGTTGTAGTGAACGTAGTACTTCGCCAACTTGACAAACTTCGAAGCATACTCTGGTACCGTCATATTACCTTGAGTCAGCTCCAAAAATTCGATCTCTTTCCTGCCCCGAACATCTTCAGGAAAGTACCTTCTCAGGAATTCTCTCTTGAACACAACCCAAGTAATTGCTACACCCGCAGTTTCAAGTTCATCTCTACTGGGCATCCACCAGTCGTCAGCTTCCTCAGACAACATATGCGTACCATACCTCACCTTCAGATCTTCAGCACAATCAATGACTCTGAAAATCCTCTTGATCTCCTTTAACCACTTCTGAGCACCTTCGGGATCATGCGTGCCCTTGAACAACGAAGGATTGTTCCTCTAAAAGTTCCCCAATTGCCTGTCAGCACCAATCCCAGCCCCATTTGCATTCCCTCCAAGTACACCAGCAATCATGCCCAGAGCCTCAGCGATAGCATTGTCGTTTCTTCCACCTCTTCCAACCATTGTTCTGCTTAAATCAGAAACAATCTAGTCAGAAAAAGTATCGACAGTGTCTAACTCGCACTGGTCGCATACACAAGGAAGACTGACAAAAGACTTTGGTCACAACGACCGACTATGCTCTGATACCACTATTGTAACACCCTTCTAAACCTCCGCGGAAATTAATAATTAAATCAGAGTACATGCAAACAAGGATGCCACAATTGATAATAACATAAACATTATCTGTCACTGTCATGCATTTACTAGGGAATAATCCTTCATAACTCATCAACTTCATGTTTACACAGCGAAATAAATTATCAAAATAGCATTACATCATCAATACCACCAATCCTCAAAATTAACTCAAAACAAAACAGAGTTATTAAATTAATTTCAAAACATAACATTCCCCAATGTTACATCTATCAGAGCATGACACCTGACGCTAACTAACGAAGACTCATGAGCTAATCCTCACCAAGTCGAAGCCGCTATCCTCAATCTGAAAAATATAGTGTAAGGGTGAGTCTCATCGCAATTAATAAATATTATTGCATCGTAAATAATAACACATCATAGTTATATTAATCACCCAATGGTATTATATTCAAACAATTCCACAAATACACAACCAACACATCATCACTTCATAACACTGAAACACATTCAATCATGTTATGAACATCATGCATATGAATGAACTGACACTATGCATGTGGTACCAAACATCATCAATGGGAATAACCCACCGACCGATCCAACATTTTCAAGATACGGCCCTGCTAGCACAAATTCCACACAGTGGGAATTATGCCCTTCACTAAATCCCCTCATCATCAGGATTCAGCCCTCAACAAATGATTATGAATGAATGCAACATATATAACATACTTATACCATCATCATCATCAAGTATGTTCAAATATATATTAGCATCACTCAACTATCATCCAATCATCACAATCATACAATTCATAAATCATCATACAATTATTACTTCAAATACAACATGTATTTAACACATCTCATCACATATATGTACAATACATCATTCATTCAAGAAATAAAATCATGTCTTACAAACAATTGAGGTTACACCTCATTCCATCATTTAAACACATAGGTCATCTCGTGAGGTTCATCGTGCTGGAAACGGCACTAAAAACGGGTCAACGGTTTAAAAGATACGTCATTTTCAAGTTTGGAAAATTTTCTGTACAGCAAGGTCCGCTCGGCGGACCACTAGCGACTCGTGACAGAAGCGAACTTCCTTCAGACCTCCGCTCAGCGGACCACTAGCGACCTTGGACAGAAACTAGCTAGGTTAGGTCCTCCGCTTAGCGGACCCCCTCCGCTTAGCGGACCTGCGATTTCGCAGATTCTCAGGTCTGCGACAGACCCTGCGATCTCACGCATTCTAAGTCCAAAATCGATTCTAAACATCATTTACAGACAGTTAATCATCAATTGCATCATTATTCATCATCACACATCAAAACAACACATTATTAACCAATAACCTATGCAAATTCATCAATTATAACCTCCCTAAACCTAACATATAACCTAATTGATCTAGACAATATTCCTAATCAATGTCATCATTCAAAACACGATAATAAATGTTAACCGGAGAGTCCCCCCTTACCTTAGCCAAGAGTTCTTGATTGGTCTCTCCCTCTTCCGTTCCTCTTTACGTTCTTCGTGTTCCAAACCTTCAGCTCTTCTTTCACGTTGTTTTCTTTCTTTCCCCATTCCTTATCATTTTATGAAAAATAATATTTTAATTTAGTAAAGGGCTTTACTACACAACACTCCCTTGCTTACTAACTTCTCACATGGCCCAACTATCATAAACCATCCTTTTCCAATTATTTTCATAAAATTCATAATAATTCTAATAATTCAATTTCCAAATTAAATTAAAATTAAAATATACGTGTGTTACACATGCCACTTATGAGATTAGTAAATCGATTATCCACTAATCAAAAGATACCTTCTTTGAAATTCCAATAAAACACGTCAACAGACTTAGGTGAAAATCGGGGTATTACATTTCCGGAAATTGATGGACATTTTGGTTTTCCATAGGATTTTTTCCATCTCATTGGATGGGCTTAGAAATTCCCTTGATAATGAGGCTAAAGGCATGCATATAGTGAGAATTGAGCTCATAGTCTCGCTGTTTTGCATGTCCATAACTCTATATGTTTACATACATATTACATAACAAGTGTCTTTGAGTTTGTGACCGGGTGAAATAGGTAACCTCAACTTATGCACCAATTAACTATTAGGAATGTCCATTTTTACTTATTTACGTGGGCGAGAATATCTTTGAAAAAAAGGTGTCGATGAATTTCTTGACCAACCCACAAGAGGGAAGATCGATAGTTAGGCAAATAGATATTATGGTGTATTGGTGGAGGTAGGAGGAAATTAAAACATACATATGTGAATTTGACTAAAGTTTTTCCAATTGTGGGTTTGAGCACAAAAATACTTTATTGTTGAACAAGAATCCCTCAAAGCTCCTTCAAACAAAGTGATCAAATATGAAAAAAGGTATTATGACAATCAACATGTTTTTATTCCTTTTGTTTGACTTTTTAGCACCACGTACATTTGATTTTTTTCAAAGAATTTAGAGGTTCATGCATATCAATACTGTCTCCTAAGTCATTGAATGCAATTTTTAAGAGAATTGATTTTAGGGTTAATACCTATTTTCACCCCTACCATATGGGGTTGGTTTGAAAAATCCCCCTGTAAAAAAAAGGTTGCAAGAATTCTCCTAATAATTGAAGATTCTCTCGTTTTAAACCTTGTAAAATATTTATTTTTAAAACCAACCTTGCCACTTAAAGGACTCTATCATTTTGAACCCTGTAAATTTTTTTTTTAGTAAAACCAACCTTGTCTGTCATATTTCAGAGGGTTTAAAATGACATAATCTACAAGATTATAGGGTTTAAAATGACTGAATCTTCAAATGACAAAGTTGGTTTTAAAAACAAAATTTTTACAAGGTTTAAAACGAGAGAATCTTCAAATGTTAGGGAAATTCTTGCAACTTTTTTTTTGGCAGAGAGATTTTTCAAACCAATCCCATATGGCAGGGGTGAAAATATGTATTAATCCTTGATTTTATCATCTAAAAAAGATTAGCGGTGCAACTTGTGGTCTGTTTATCTTAGATACCCGTGTAAAATTAATTATTTACTCAAACAAACATTTTAAAGTTTTTATTTTCATGTTTGCAATTTGATTCTTTCGTAGTTGATTCATGTTATAGAGGTTCATTGGGAATGGATTCACTACCTTTCAATCCCCTAATTTTAGGTGACTTTAGGCAATTTTTAGAGAGACAATTAATAAAGAGAAGGAAAAAAAAAGAGGGAAATATGATGTGAGAGAGAGAGAAATTTTGGAGAGAGATGGAGAGAAAGGTAGAGGGCAATTCCCTCCCAAAAGTCAGACAATCCTTACCCATATTCAATTAAATTTTAAATTTACTATCAACTACTAACACAATTCACTTCATTTATATGGGTTTGAAACTGACTATGTATAGCAAAGCTAACATAAGAATTAATGAAAGAAATATGGTTTTAGATAGAACATTATGGAAAAAAAATTAATTCATTTTAATGGAATAAGATTTAATTATTGTTGTTATTTGCATTTTGATTCTTGATTATGGACATCTACCCTTTTAATAGAGATATATGAGGAGGAGGAGAAGAATGAAGATGAATCTGATTTGTTAAAATTTTAATCTATATGAATAATCAATTCAATAAAATAATATTAAAACACCAATACATAAAAGTGTCAAATTTAAAGATCCCATCTATAAATTTCCTAATATCTTCACTAGAGTAATAATTAGCCGTTGCCTATTAAAGTATATCAACATCTATAGATACATAAAAGTACATTATATTTATTAGTCCACATTCCAAGTCAAAGAATTGAACTTGTATACATATCTAAAATGTAATTTAAATAAAAAATATTGTAAAACATATAAGAAAAAAAAATTCCTCAAAAATATTTTTCATGAAGAATAAAAATACTTTTGAGGAATTCCTTGTTCTTAATTTTTCTCTCTCTATATTCAGTGGCATTCTGGTGGCAAGACTTTGTATCTATTTACATCAGTACAATAAGAATAAAACATGAGTTTCCTTCTAGCCCAATCCATAGCTGCTATCTGTTGCTGTGAAAGCTTAGAAAAATCTGCTCCATTAATAGGGTCTTGTTGTCCTGAAGGATTTGACTTAGAACATGAAGAAGTTGGTGAATTTGGATCAGTTATGCAGCCACTTAATTCCATTTCAGCAAATGAAACAACAAATGGTGCATATTTGTAGTTTACAGGGTACTTTCCTCCATGTGTAGCCCATTCTGAACCATCCCATATTGTTGCATATAATGACATTGGTTTTGATGGATAGATAAATGGGGATGTGGTTTTGTGTATGAATTCCCTCACTGGAATATTGTCAACAAAAAACCTACAAAATTTAAAATAAATAAAAAAGACCGAATGTCAGGTACAAATTTCATTAGATACTAGTAATTCATGTGTCGGATCAGTTCATACAGAATAAATTTAGAATTAGTATTGCATAAATTTGGTGATTTGAGCTGGATCTAAATTCGGACTCACCAAAGCATGCTCCGATTTCAAGACATCCTATGAGGCAAGACCGAACTAGATCAACGTAAATAAGCCAAGTGGGACACGCCAATACATTTTAATACGCAGATAAAACATTCAAGACAAATCTCAAGAGAAGAAAAAAACGAAATTTGATTTCTAACCTCAGACAGACACGAAAAAATAAGAAATACAATTTCTATTGATTGACCTCATACAGACGAGGAAACATGGATTTTAATGACCTATCAATTGGTTTTATGGATTGGCAACCATAAAAAGGAAAGACATACACTTTTCAATATGACATATACTCAAGTATTTGTGACCTTGACTAACACTCAAGTATTTGTGACTCTGACTAACTCAACGTTAGTAGAGTTATTAATTAGTGTATCTAACATGTACAAATCTGACGGACTAGTTAGTCATAGGACCAAATATCGAGTTTTTAAAAAAAAAAACATGATATCTCGTTTTCCTTTTTTTTTAAAACAAAAATTTAAAAACAATTTCTTCATGATTGAGTGATTACTCAATAATAATATGATGAAACTATTCAAGATTAAAAAACTTACACAGTGTGATAACTGTTCCACAAGATGCTATAATAATGGTACTGCTGAGTTGGATCAAACCAGAAATAAAATTTCTCTTCTCTTCCAGTGCTAACACTTCCATTGGCATACACATTTGTTTGAATAACCCAATCATTTCTCTTATCATGACCAAGAATTTCAATATCTATCTCATCATGGTTGTGAGGAAATTTATCTGCATTTGACAACTAATAATATTTTCTCAAGTTAAATCAAATTTCATCACAAATCACAACCTCAAAAAAAATTCATTATCAAAGAATTAAGAAGGTAGCTTACATAAAAAGCAACCACAACTCCAGGTGACAAACCAGCTGGTAATTTGATTGCAGCACTAAAGAATCCATAGTTGTATCTATTTTGCGAAACCATGCCAGAGCCTGTGAAAAAAACATAACACAGTTAAACCAGTTCAGTTGATAGTTGTGCAGAGACATCTGATCAGAGGTACAGTAAACCTACCAGTGATTTTGTCAAGGGCCAGAGTGGCCATGGACCCATTACCAAGAAACTTAACATTTTTGGCACCAAAAGCATTGGAAAAAGCAGTTTGAATTGTTACATGAGGAAAAGAATCAGTTAAATGTGTGACAGATGGAATTGTGTAAGGCCTGCTGTGTGAAGAAACAGAAACCAATGTTGTTAAGGAAAGAATTAGTACAAGATGAAAATGAGGCATGTTTGTTTAGTACAAAGATGAAGTTAGATTAGGTATATATATTGTGGTTGGTTTGTTTAATGGGGTTCATATAGTTTCATAATCTTTGCTTAGTTGTTTTCTAGCTGGCCAATGTCTAGTTGCATTTCACTTTCAATCTATACAAGTGATTCCTAGCCTTTTTAAAAGACTCTCTTTTAGATTTTCTCTTTTTATAATATAAAATTATTTTTTTTAAGTTTTTCATACATTAATATTTTTCAACTTGACTATTAATATTTAAAATTTATTACATTCTTTTTCTCTTATTTTTTATTATAAAATAGTGATGCGACAAATATTATAATATACGATGAAATAAAGATGTTTAATGTTCAACAATAACGAAATTAAGTTGTAAGATTTTTTTTTTAAAAAAAAACTTAAGTTAAAATTTTATAAATTAATTAATTTTTATTTAATTAATAATTTATAAATGATTTATCAATCAAAATAATTTTATATTATTAAATTATATATCACTTCATTTAAATCATATCATATCATTATTTTTAGATAAAAAAACTCAACAAAAAAAAACTAAAAATTGATGATTTTAAAATAGGAGAACAAATTTGTGAGCTTGTAAAAATTAGAGACAAAATGTAATTAAAGGTAAGAGGATTAACTTTTTATCATCAAAGCCATTGATTTTTTTTATAAAGGTTCTGAATATTTGTTTTGATGATTTTTTTTATAAAGGGTTTAAATATTTGTGTATAGTAATGTTGTATTTCGTAAAATTATGAATATTGTTTTTAATATGATGATTTTGTATCTAAAGTAGATAACTATTTAGCTTATTATATACTTTTCATTCATATTATTAAATATTTTTTAATGAGAAAATAATATATTTATAAATATTGTAATAACCATTAAAATAGAAATAATCCTACAGCATAAGAAGTTTTTAAAAGACTATCATGAATACAAATAAAAATTCAACAAAAACAGAGATACCACAACCAACATAAGAACAAATCAAACAAAAACACATACAAGGAGATATGTCAAACTAGTTAAAGACCAAATCCGAAAAATTAAAGTTAGAGTTCGAATCACCATAACTACCATCAACAATCATAATTTTTTTTTTTAAAAAAGAAAAAAAAAATTATATATTGGTATACTTTAGAATCAAGACAAATACTCAACCTTATTAATTAAGACATATTCATGATATAATTCTAAAGTCAATCGAAATAAATGCATGAGTCACTGATTTACTTAGAAATTATTTCAAGATAAAAAATATTCTTATTTTCCACCTCTTTCACCGTTTTTATAACACTGTTAAAATGATATCATTATATATTCTTCAAATGATTTAGACTAAAACGTGTTAGATCATAACAAAACCACTCATAAATTTGACCTTATCACCTTAAGAAAGGAAAGACTCAAACAAGAGCCTTTGAACATTAGAAAGAATAATTTGTCAACCGATTCAACTAATTCAAAAATGAAAAAAATTGAGAAAACAACTCAACCAACTTTAAATAAAAAAGACAATAGATCTCTTTCAATTCCTTATAATTCCTTTTTTTTTTAATAGGCAAGGAAATTTCATTCAAGGAGCACTAGGGGTGCTCAAACCCGGTACAGAAGAAATACTAGTAACTTATAGCTAAGTTTAGAAAATGGTTAGCAGAGGCGCAACATGCCATTCGTAGTAACTACAACAGTTTTGGGCATTTATTTTTCCCAAATGAATCCATTTCCAAGAAGCGAATTTAATGGAAGATAGACAGTCTTCGAAATTAGCCGCTTCGTCTTTGAAAGTTACTGCATTTCTTGTGAGCCACAGAGTCCAGTTAACAGCCAACCAGATTGAAAACGTCACCTCTCTAATCTCCTTCCTTTTGGCCTTCTCACAGAATGTAGGAAACTCCATTAATTCTTTCACTTTTATCCACATAGGGCTGCCCAACCAAGTGTGGACAGCATCCCATATTCTGAAGCTAAACGGACATTCGAAAAAGAGATGATGCCTTGATTCGATGTTGTTTCCGCAGAACTCGCATCCTTTTTTCGATGCTTTTATTTCAATTCCTCTTGCCAAAAGATTGTCCTTCGTTGGGAGCCTGTTTAGAATAAATCTCCATCCGAAAATTTGAATGTTTGACGGAACTCTCACCTTCCATAAGCTTGCTAGCAGTTCTTTCATATTTGTTGTGATCCAAGAAACTGTTGTCTTATATGCTAAAGCTTTGTAGCAAGATTTTACGGTAAAGACTCCATCATTCTCCTGTGTCCAACTGAACGAATCACGGCCCTCTTCCACCGGTTCAAATTCATTCAGAAGCTTTAGTAGCTGATCTGCTATGTGGTTGTTATCATCTCCTGAAGCTCTTATGATCTTTGCCTTGCTCCACAGCCACTGCCCAGCCTCCCAGTTTCCTGCTTCAGACACACTCATGGATTTGTCCTTGGCGGTGTCGTATAACTCAGGAAATGCTTCCTTCAGAATCTGATTTCCCGTCCATTTGCTGCTCCAAAAAGGGATGCCTTCTCCTGCTTGCAACCTGCATAAAACATTGTTAGAAAAGGTGTTTTCTGAGCCTGCTCCATTATTGTCTATCAGTATGAGGTCTTTCCACCAAACTGAGTCACTTCTGCTAATGTCATGCTCACTGCAAGTGAGCACTTTGAGCTGCGGATTTATGTATCTACGCCTCAGAATTCCGCTCCAAATAGCATGCTTATCGTTTAAGATTCTCCATCTCCATTTCGATAATAAAGCCCTGTTTACGATTTCAATATCTTTGATCCCTAGCCCCCCTTCTTCCTTAGACCTGCATACAACATCCCAGCTAACCCAGTGTATAGAACGACGATTTTCCTTGCCATTCCAAAGGAACCTACTTTGAATTCCACGTATCTCTTTAATCACTTTCATTGGCATTTTGTAGAAAGAGAGGGTGTATAATGGGATTGCGTTTAGCACTGAGTTTATCAGGACCACCCTTCCACCCATTGATAAGTGCCTTCCTCTCCATGTAGCCAATTTTTTCCTGCACAAATTAATGACGTCTTTCCACATGTTACTGCTCCGCGTACTTTTTTCCACCTTCACTCCTAAAAATTTGAAAGGGAAGTTCCCTATTTTACAAGACAGAATATTTGAGGCTACTTCCATGTTCCATTCTCCCACGTTGATACCGTACACTTGGCTTTTACACAGATTTACTTTCATTCCTGACATTAATTCAAATCCTCTAAAGATAGTCTTCATACACCAAAGATTGTCGTTGCTCCCGTTTCCTAATACAATGGTGTCGTCCGCGAATTGTAGGATATCAATCGTTTCCTCATCGTTGATTTGAAAGCCATGATAGTCTCCTCGCCTGACTGCTTGCTCTATCATAACAGTTAATCCTTCCATTGCCATAACGAAAAAGAAAAGGTGATAGAGGGTCGCCTTGCCTAAGGCCTCTCTCCACCATGAAATCTTTCGTCACGCTTCCGTTTATCATAATTGACATAGAGCTTTTAAAAATGCAGGCTTCCATCCATTTGCACCATAAGCTCTAAAAACCCATGCGAGACATCAGAATTATGAGGTAGTCCCAGCTAACACTGTCGTACGCCTTCTTGTAGTCCACCTTTGTTATCAAACTAAAGGATAGAAAAACACTTAGAAAGGGGGGGATTGAATAAGTGTGACTTTAAATCTTGGACTATAAAAATAAATTGCACAATTATTTTTATCCTGGTTCGCTGTTAACGAAGCTACTCCAGTCCACCCCCGCAGAGATGATTTACCTCAACCTGAGGATTTAATCCACTAATCGCACGGATTACAATGGTTTTCCACTTAGTCCACGACTAAGTCTTCTAGAGTATTCTGATCACAACTTGATCACTCCAGGAACAACTGCTTAGACAACTTCTAAGACTTTTCTAGAGTCTACTGATCAACCTGATCACTCTAGTTACAAACTGCTCAGCCAACTGCTAAGACTTCCTAGAGTATACTGATCACACGATCACTCTAGTTCCTTACAACTTAATGTAATCTATTCAAGAGTTTACAAATGCTTCTTAAAAACTATAATCACAAACTGTGATATTTCTCTTATCGTTTAAGCTTAATCTCACTAAGATATTACAACAGCAATGTAGTGAGTTGATGAAGATTCTGAGCTTTGATTGAATAGCGTTTCAGCAAGTTTATTTTCGTTCAGAGTTGTTAAGAATTGGTAACCTTGCTTCTCATCAGAACTTCATATTTATAGGCGTTGAGAAGATGACCGTTGAGTGCATTTAATGCTTTGCGTGTTCCGTACAGCATTGCATTTAATGTTATACGCTTTTGTCAACTACCTCGAGCCTTGTTCACGCTGTGTCTACTGACGTTGCCTTTAGTAGCTTTAACGTTCCTTTTGTCAGTCAGCGTAGTCTGCCACCTGTACTTCCTTCTGATCTGATGTTTGTGAATACGACGTTTGAATATCATCAGAGTCAAAACAGCTTGGTGCATAGCATCTTCTGATCTTCTGATCTTGAAGTGCTTCTGTTGCGTGATACCATCTTCTGATCTTCAGTGCTTCTGATCTCATGTTCTTCTGATGCCATGTTCTGATTCTGCTTCGACCATCTTCTGATGTCTTGCCAGACCATGTTCTGATGTTGCATGCTGAACCATTTGAGACACAACTTCTGAGCGCTGAATTATGCGTACTCTTTATATATATTTCCTGAAAGGGAAATTGCATTGGATTAGAGTACCATATTATCTTAAGCAAAATTCATATTATTGTTATCATCAAAACTAAGATAATTGATAAGAACAAATCTTGTTCTAACAATCTCCCCCTTTTTGATGATGACAAAAACATATATAAATGATATGAATTTGCGATCAGAAAGAGTAGACGGCAAAAGACAAATTACACAGCTATAGCATAAGCATATGAATATGTCTCCCCCTGAGATTAACAATCTCCCCCTGAGATAAATAATCTCCCCCTGAAATAAATACTCGAAGAACTTTGATAAAAGACTTCCCTGATTATTTCGGTAGAGACGATCATATAAGCTTCTGCCTTCAGAGAATTCATAGCTTCTGACTTCTGCTTCCATTGGACAGCTTCAGAACTTGAATTTCTTTAGATCCTTAGAACACTCACAGCTTCTGATTCCTGCTTCCATCGTGGACAGCTTCAGAACTTGAATTTCTTTGATCTTCAGAACATTCACAGCTTCTGACTTCTGCTTCCATTCAGGACAGCTTCAGAACTTGAATTTCTTTGATCTTCAGAACATTCACAGCTTCTGATTTCTGCTTCCATTCAGGACAGCTTCAGAACTTGAGTTTTCTGGATCTTTTAGAACATTCACATCTTCTGATTTCTGCTTCCCTCGGATAGCTTCAGAACTTTGAATGTCTACCAATCATCACTTCATGCTAGATTTGTATCAGAACATTGTTGAATGTACCAGAGCATCATCAGAGCATCTCTACATCCTGAAATGTTACAGAACAAAAACTAAACGACAAAAGTCAGCATGAACGAGTTAGAACATAAAATGTATGTTTGAACACATTATATGTATCAGAGCCATATAGGCTGAAATAATGTATCAGAGCAAATAATGTATCAGAGCCATAACATTATATGTATCAGAGCAAATAGAATTTTGTCAGAACAGGATAGACAATGATATTCAAATTCTATTATCAGTGCTTCTGATTCATTCTTCTTTCTTGCTTCTGATCTCTGAAGCTTGACAGCACTCAGCTTGCTTCAGTTTCCAAGAGCTTATTCCTTTTACAGAATAACGCTTCTTATGGTTTTGCTTCTAGTGTTTGCTTCTGAAGATTCACTTCACTTCTCTGTACCTGCAAAACACTTAAACCATATAGAACTTGCAGTTCTTGTTAGTGAAAGTGTGGGAGCCTCTTTACCCAGCAACTAATAGATTTAATCAAATCATTTATCATTTATCTTCTCCCCCTTTTTGTCATAACATCAAAAAGAATATTTAAAAAGATTCAGATGCATAAAACGACAAATAGAATCACTGGAATGTAAATCAAAGAAACTTTTTCATTGATAATCAAAAAGGTTTACAAGACAGGAATGCAGGAAAACAGATGCAACAAGGAAAGGAAACTACAAAGACCAAAAGACTAAGATCCTAGCCTACGCAAAATCCGCGCCAGAACATCATGAATCCCGTCAGTGCTTGTAGCTTGCCTTGTCATGAAGGAACGAAACTCAGCATTGGCTGCTTCTTGCGCGTCCAAACGAGAAGCCAGCATAGCTTGATTCTGATGAAGAGTTTCCAAGGTCTCCATCAGAGCTGAGGTTTCACCAGAAGAAGAAGCACCAGTATTTCTGCCCAGAGGGACAGCAATCTCAGCAGGGTGATCTTCTGGAAGATCTTCAGCTTGTGCATATTCCATTTCCTCATCTGAGTCTGACTCAGAAGGAGCCTTGGCATATTCTGGTTCAGGCAGCTCAGAAGTTCCATCTTCCAATGCTTGAAGAATAGCTGCTAGGTTTGTTGGAGGAGTAGGACCAGCAACTTCAGCACGATAAACCACTACTGGAAAGACCATGAGAGGTGTTTTTTCAGAAGGGTTCATTCTGAACCAGTTGAACAGCCACTGAAAATCTCCAGTCAGCACAGGAAACCAGAGCACAGAAGACCGGGGTTTCCACACCACGATATCTCTGCAGAGATTTTCTTCTTCCAACTCATCTGCAGGCATCTTCTCTTCAAGAACGCTTCTGTTCCTGATGAGACAGTGGTGGCTGCTTTCACCCACTTCCAACTGACGACCACGAGGACCAGGAGCTTCAGACAAGATCCTTCTCTTAGTGTCAGTAGCCTTCACCAGAAAGTCCTGAAGAAAGGTATCCCAGAGGTTGCTCATAGCATACATATCCAGATGGTTAAGGTAGGCAGCACCCAGGATCTCCAACCAGCCGTTTACATCAGAATGTAAACGCTCCAGAGAGGATTGAGTAGAAGGGGTTGGAGGGATTATGGTGAATCTGAAGTCTGGACGAACAACACTATAGGGATTAGGTGTTCTGGTGGGAAAAGGGTGTGAGAGAGGTGAAGAAATATCGGATGGAAGGGTTGAAGGAGAGGAGATATCAGATGGTGAAGAAGGTGGTTCTGAGAGGATGAATGAGGAGGAAGAGGTGGTGGAGGTCTTTGAAGAGGGGGTTGATTGAGGGGAACCGTCAAGGGGTTGATACACTTTGAGAGGGTCATAGGAGATCCTAACTCTTTTAGGTTTGGTTTCTGGTTCAGCAAATGCCTTTCTCTTTTGTTTCCTATCATTGTCTTGATTCCCAGAGCTTGACGATGGATTCATGATGAATTTTCAGATATTGGAAACTGCTAGGGTTTATGATATGAAAAGAGAGAGAGAGACGAAAAAGAAACCGAATGCAGAGAGAGAAATATGAGAGGGAAAAGAAACGTTTGAAGAGTATAAAAAGAAAACTGAAAGAGAGTAAATGATGAAAAGCATTTAATGTTACGTGACTTGAGGAGAGATAATAATGACAAAAGACGTGATTTGCACAGTTACCTAAGTAGACGTCCCCTCAACTGCACGCACGCTTGTCCAGAAATGGTGAACACGTGTTTACCATTTGGATAGCCAGTTATAGCTGTCTTGCTTTTAAAGAGATTCTGAATCAACTTAGACAATAAAACGTTAGTAATAACTGAATCACAATTTCTAATTGATTTCAACCAGAACTTCTTATAAAAGTAATTTCATTTCAGAAGATACTTATATATAAGAGTATCTTATCTTCTCATTCTGGGCTTGTTTCTGAAGATTTATTTTGTCCCGATTATATTAAATCCATCTGGTCTAGGAACAAGATCCCAAACATCATTCCTTGTAAACTGATTCAGTTCTTCTTGCATAGCAATTATCCAGTCTGGATCTTCTAGAGCATGATCAACAGAAGTTGGCTCGATCAAAGATACAAGACCTAATTGACAGTCTGCATTGTTCTTAAGGAATGCTCTTGTTCTGATTGGATCATCCTTCTTTCCAAGAATGACATCTTCTGAATGACCAGAGATGAGTCTGGATGATCTTCTGACAGATGGTTCTTCAGAAATACTTAGATCCTCCAGAGAAGCTGATACTTGATCTTCAGATTCTTTGCTTCTGAGAAGCTCTGCTTCTGATGCGTTGCTTCTTGGCTCAACAACTTCTGATATATCAATATCACAATCTGCAAAATTATCAAACTGCTTTGGTTTTTCAGAACCAAGCTTATCATCAAACCTGATATTGATTGATTCTTCCACAATCAATGTTTCAGTATTGTATACTCTGTAGCCTTTTGAGCGTTCAGAATATCCAAGAAGAAAACATTTTTGAGCTTTGGAATCAAACTTACCAAGACGATCTTTAGTGTTCAGAATAAAACATACACATCCAAAAGGATGGAAATATGAAATGTTGGGCCTTTTATTCTTCCACAATTCATAGGGAGTCTTATTTAGAATAGGTCTGATAGAGATTCTATTCTGAATATAGCATGCAGTGTTTATTGCTTCTGCCCAGAAATGCTTAGCCATATTGGTTTCATTGATCATGGTTCTGGCCATTTCTTGCAGAGTCCTATTCTTTCGTTCTACAACCCCATTTTGCTGTGGAGTTCTAGGACAAGAGAAATCATGGGCAATACCATTTTCTTTGAAGAACTCTTCAAAGGATCTGTTCTCAAATTCACCACCATGATCACTTCTGACCTTTATGATTTTACACTCTTTTTCAGATTGAATCTGAATGCAGAAATCAAAGAACACTGAATGAGTCTCATCCTTGTGTTTCAAGAATTTTACCCACGTCCAGCGACTATAATCATCTACGATGACTAATCCATATTTCTTTCCTCTGACAGATGCTGTTTTGACTGGTCCAAACAGATCAATGTGCAAGAGTTCTAATGGCCTTGAGGTAGAAACAACATTCTTAGACTTGAATGCAGGTTTGGAGAACTTGCCCTTCTGACAAGCTTCACAAAGAGCATCTGATTTGAATTTCAGATTAGGGAGTCCTCTGACAAGATTCAGTTTGTTAATCTGAGAGATCTTTCTCAAACTAGCATGACCTAATCTCCTGTGCCAGACCCACTGCTCTTCAGAAACAGACATAAGACAAGTCACCTTCTGACTCATAAGATCTTGCAGATCTGTCTTATAAATGTTGTTCTTCCTCTTGCCTGTAAATAGGATTGAGCCATCCTTCTGATTTACAGCCTTGCAAGACTTTTGATTGAAGATTATATCATAACCATTGTCACTTAATTGACTGATAGATAAGAGGTTATGAGATAATCCTTCTACAAGAAGTACATTAGAAATGGAAGGAGAGTTACCAGACTTTATAGTTCCAGAGCCAATTATCTTGCCCTTCTGATCTCCTCCAAACTTGACTTCTCCTCCAGACTTAAGCACCAGGTCTTGGAACATAGACCTTCTTCCTGTCATGTGTCGTGAGCATCCAGAGTCCAGGTACCATGACATGTTGTGCTTTGTCCTTCTTGCAGCCAAGGATATCTGCAATAGGAATAATCTTATCCTTAGGTACCCACATTTTCTTGGGTCCTTTCTTGTTAGATTTTCTCAAGTTCTGATTGAACTTGGGTTTGACATTATAAGCAATAGGAGGAACAGCATGATAATTTTTAATATGAGTTTCATGATATTTCCTAGGTTGTGTCACATGCTTCTTGGTGTGTGTTATGTGAAAACTTTGTGCATGTGAAGTGTGCCTAATATCATGAGAGTGGCCATACTTGAACTGATCATACAATGGCTTGTATGTGAGTTTCATTTCATCAACAGGTTCAAGTTTGTATGGGGTTTCACCCTCATAACCAATGCCAACTCTTTTGTTTCCGGATACGGCATATATCATAGAAGCTAGCTGACTTCTGCCAATACTTCTAGATAAGAACTTCCTGAAACTTAAATCATATTCTTTCAGAATATGGTTTAGACTAGGAGTGGATTTTTCTGAATTAGAAGGAGATCCAACATCATTGGATAATTTTAAAAGTTTATCTTTCAATTCAGAATTTTCCAACTCAAGCCTCTTTGTTTCAAATTCAAATAGCTTTTTCAGCTTTTTGTATTTAATACAAATCTGAGACTTGGATTCCAGAAGTTCAGTTAATCCGGAAACTAACTCATCTCTAGTAAGTTCAGAAAATACCTCTTCAGAATCTGATTCTGATGTAGATTCTGATCCGTCATCTTCTGTCGCCATCAGCGCACAGTTAGCCTGCTCATCTTCTGAATCATCTTCTGACTCATCCCAGGTTGCCATAAGACCTTTCTTCTTATGAAACTTCTTCTTGGGATTCTCCTTCTGAAGATTTGGACATTCATTCCTGAAGTGTCCTGGTTCATTGCATTCATAGCACATGACCTTCTTCTTGTCAGATCTTCTGTCATCAGAAGATTCTCCATGTTCAAATCTCTTTGAACTTCTGAAGCCTCTGAACTTCCTTTGCTTGCTCTTCCAGAGTTGATTTACCCTTCTGGAAATCATGGACAGTTCATCTTCTTCTTCAGATTCTGATTCTTCAGGATCTTCTTCTTTGGCCTGAAAAGCGTTAGTGCATTTCTTGATATTAGATTTTAATGCAATAGATTTACCTTTCTTTTGAGGCTCATTTGCATCCAGCTCAATCTCATGGCTTCTCAAGGCACTGATCATCTCTTCCAGAGAAACTTCATTCAGATTCTTTGCAATCTTGAATGCAGTCACCATAGGACCCCATCTTCTGGGTAAGCTTCTGATGATCTTCTTCACATGATCAGCCTTGGTGTATCCTTTGTCAAGAACTCTCAATCCAGCAGTCAGAGTTTGAAATCTCGAAAACATCTTTTCAGTGTCTTCATCATCCTCCATCTTGAAGGCTTCATACTTCTGGATTAAGGCAAGAGCTTTTGTCTCCTTGACTTGAGCATTTCCTTCATGAGTCATTTTCAAGGATTCATATATATCATAGGCTGTTTCCCTGTTTGATATTTTCTCATACTCAACATGAGAAATAGCATTCAGCAAAACAGTTCTGCATTTATGATGATTCCTGAAATGCTTCTTTTGAACATCATTCATTTCTCGCCTTGTCAGCTTTACGCCACTGGCATTTACTGGATGTTTGTAACCATCCATCAGAAGATCCCATAGATCACCATCTAGACCAAGAAAGTAACTTTCCAGTTTATCTTTCCAGTATTCAAAGTTTTCACCCTCAAATACCGGCGGTCTTGTATAACCATTGTTACCGTTGTATTGCTCAGCAGAGCCAGATGTAGATGCAGGTGGATTTGTCGGAGTTTCACCAGCCATCTTTTAAATGAAGCGTTTTTCTCTTCCTGAATCTTTTCTAAACACGGTTAAGTGCTTGCACCTTAGAACCGGCGCTCTGATGCCAATTGAAGGATAGAAAAACACTTAGAAAGGGGGGGATTGAATAAGTGTGACTTTAAATCTTGGACTATAAAAATAAATTGCACAATTATTTTTATCCTGGTTCGCTGTTAACGAAGCTACTCCAGTCCACCCCCGCAGAGATGATTTACCTCAACCTGAGGATTTAATCCACTAATCGCACGGATTACAATGGTTTTCCACTTAGTCCACGACTAAGTCTTCTAGAGTATTCTGATCACAACTTGATCACTCCAGGAACAACTGCTTAGACAACTTCTAAGACTTTTCTAGAGTCTACTGATCAACCTGATCACTCTAGTTACAAACTGCTCAGCCAACTGCTAAGACTTCCTAGAGTATACTGATCACACGATCACTGTAGTTCCTTACAACTTAATGTAATCTATTCAAGAGTTTACAAATGCTTCTTAAAAGCTATAATCACAAACTGTGATATTTCTCTTATCGTTTAAGCTTAATCTCACTAAGATATTACAACAGCAATGTAGTGAGTTGATGAAGATTCTGAGCTTTGATTGAATAGCGTTTCAGCAAGTTTATTTTCGTTCAGAGTTGTTAAGAATTGGTAACCTTGCTTCTCATCAGAACTTCATATTTATAGGCGTTGAGAAGATGACCGTTGAGTGCATTTAATGCTTTGCGTGTTCCGTACAGCATTGCATTTAATGTTATACGCTTTTGTCAACTACCTCGAGCCTTGTTCACGCTGTGTCTACTGACGTTGCCTTTAGTAGCTTTAACGTTCCTTTTGTCAGTCAGCGTAGTCTGCCACCTGTACTTCCTTCTGATCTGATGTTTGTGAATACGACGTTTGAATATCATCAGAGTCAAAACAGCTTGGTGCATAGCATCTTCTGATCTTCTGATCTTGAAGTGCTTCTGTTGCGTGATACCATCTTCTGATCTTCAGTGCTTCTGATCTCATGTTCTTCTGATGCCATGTTCTGATTCTGCTTCGACCATCTTCTGATGTCTTGCCAGACCATGTTCTGATGTTGCATGCTGAACCATTTGAGACACAACTTCTGAGCGCTGAATTATGCGTACTCTTTATATATATTTCCTGAAAGGGAAATTGCATTGGATTAGAGTACCATATTATCTTAAGCAAAATTCATATTATTGTTATCATCAAAACTAAGATAATTGATAAGAACAAATCTTGTTCTAACACAAACAACTCCTCTTTTCCTTTTTTTCCATGTCTATAGCTTCGCTTACCACTAGCACACTGTCTAAAATGTTGCGTCCCGGTACAAAAGCCGTTTGCTTTGGGGATATAACCGAGCCTATCACTTTTTTGATCCTAAGCGCGAGAATTTTGGAGATGATTTTGTAGAGAGAACTCACCAAGCATATTGGTCTGTATTCCTTAATTGACTGAGGGTTGTTTGTCTTCGGGATTAAAGCTATGATAGAAGCCGTTACAGCCTTGATAAGCTTCCCATTTGAGTGGAAATCCCTGATAAAACCGAGAACATCCTCCCTTACCGCCTCCCAGTTTTTCTTGTAAACATCCATCGTAAACCCGTCTGGTCCTGCGCTTTTTTCTCCATCGCAACTCCACACTGCTCTCTTGATCTCCTCCTCTGTGAATGGTTCTTCTAGCTCTTTTTTATCTTCCTCAGATAGCCTTTTGAACTGAAGTCCATCTGGTGAGGGTCTCCTTCTGTTTCTCTCTTTGAAGAAGTTTTCAAAGTACTCTTTGATTTCCTTCTTTACTTCAGCCACCCCCTCAAAAATTCCTCTGTCTGTTTCAACATAGCTGATATGGTTCCTTCTGTTTCTCTCTTTTAGCGCCGTATGGAAGAAACGAGTGTTTTGATCTCCTTCTTTCAGCCAAGACTGTCTGGATTTCAGTCTTAGCATTCTTTCCTTGATTTCTAGATTCCTCCAAAAATCAGTTGTTGCTCTTCTCCTTTCTTCCACCACATCTTCCCCGATTTCTCCTCTACAGTTACTTAGCTTATCGTCCAATCTATTTATATTGTTTACCGCCTTTCCATCTTTAAATCAAACCAGCCGAAAACGTTTTGATTCCACCACTTCAGCCTTGTTTTCATCCCTTTCAATTTTTCAGTCAACCTAAAATCCCCTCTGCCAGTGACACTCAACTTGCTCCATTCTTCCTTTACAAAATCCAGAAAATTCTCATTACTAGCCCACACATTGTTATAGCGAAAGGGCTTCGTCCCCCAGTCAACTTCCCCTTCCACAAGCCATATGGGACAGTGGTCCGAAACATCGCGCTTCCCTATTTTCTGGCTGAACAGCTTCCACGAAGTGGTGATATTTTCAGAAACGAGGAACCTGTCTAACCTGCTCATTGCCATTCCATTGCTGCTATACCATGTGTATTTCCCTCCGATGCAGGGCAAGTTTACCAAATCGGCCTCCTCAATGAAGTTTTTGAAGTCCTCCATTTCTCTATCCCTCCCTCCCTCCTTTCTGCCAACTCTTTCCTCCTTACTTGTAACTGAGTTGAAATCTCCTCCTAAGCACCAATCCCCTTCTCTGAATTCTCTTTTCAGCCTGGAAATCTCCTTCCACATTTCCCTCCTCTTTTAGACTTCGCACGAAGCGTAAATGTTTACGAAGTAATACAATCTACCTTTCCATTCTACATGAATACCTACAAAGCCCTGTCCTTTGAAGCTGAATAATAAATTAAACATGTTTTTTCTCCACAGGATCAACATACCTCCAGAAGCTCCATTTGAAACTGAGCTGGTCCATTCTACATCGCTATTCCCCCAAAGACCCATTATAGAATTTTCGTCATTTGTAGAAAATTTTGTTTCCTGAAGATAGCAGAGATCCGCCTTACCAAAATTGATGATGTAACTAATTCTCTTTCTTTTGTTTCGGCATCCTCCTCCTCTAATGTTTAGGGATAATAAAATCATCGTTCCTTCTTGTTGTCCGCCTTCGGAGATCTCTTGCCCTCTTTGTCCCTTGTCTCCATTTGTTCTATAGCTTCTATCTCTTCCTCCTCTTTACCCTTGCTTCTTAATCCCAGTAGTTTGATGGAGTTCCAAACCCTTCTTCCCACCTATGATTCTGCTGGCTTGATGATGCGGTTGTTGCAATTTGCAACATCTGAATCCGATAGCGATTCACAACAAAGCACCGATCCTCCCGAATATTGTTCTCCTTCTGTACTAACCGACAAGACCGAGGCTCCTTCACTAGCTAGTTTTCCCATTAGACAACTGTGGTGACGCTCGTACATTTTTTCTTGAGATTCAACCCTAGTTCCCAAATCCAAAATTGGCTTCAATTTCTTCATTTTTATTTTTCGTTTCCACTTCTTCGTTGTGTGCTTCTCCGAAAAAACTGAGATGGGCTTGGCATAGTTTTGGGTGTTGGGCCCTTCCTCACATGTAGGCCCAATAGAAGAAAAATAGTTATCCCCACTATTGGAGATTTCCTCAAGACCCTCCGTGCCCTTCTCGCAAGGCTTTTCCTTGAAGCCTCCATCCTCTTTCCACGTGTCTTGCAAACACACGTTTCCTTTTCTCTCAACTATTTTTCTGTCTAGAGTTGCCGCTTCAAGATTCTCTCTCCATCCTAAATACTAATATTTTTCTTAATAATCTTGTTCCTAATGAATTGTTCTAAATTTAACTTATTTTAATTAATATTTTTAATTTATTTTTATTATCGTGTGAGCTCAAATTAATTTATAATTAAAAAAAATATTTTTTTATAATAATATTAATAATTTAAAAGATAACTCTAATAAAACATATATTTTTGACATAATTCTTATTACAAATATTCTTTTTAATATATATAAATTTTGTAAGTTGATCTTTTATAAAGTTATAATAAGTGAGGAATAAAATATATTTTTTTGGTGGGTGTCTTGGATCTTAATGGCAAGGTTCCAAAGTGTCATGTGCAAGGTGATTTCATGGTTTGGCAGGGTTTGGGCAGTGGGGTTGGCCTAAAAAGTTAAGAGGTATGGAATAGAATGGCCTTTTAGTTAAAGTTTGATGGGCAGTCTCAATCTTACTTGCATGGCTCTAACTTCTTGTTCCTTAATTATAGCTGTAATCCTATTGTCAACAACTAATACACTTTCAAACCTATATAATTTAATTTGGATTGGTCACAAATTTGCATAGTGAATGAAGGATAGAGATTAAATGAATTAGCACTTTTTCTTAGTTTAAATATTATTCATCTTCTTGATGACATGTATACTCAGATGATATAAGTTTGACTATCTATTTATCTTTATAGAATCGTAAGAATTAATATCATTTTAATTTACAATAACTTCGTATCCATGACCCTATTGTTTAGGTGATCCCTCCAAGTAATAAGTTACTTTTATAACCAATGTATTTGCACAAGCAAATTTTAATCTGGGATATTTAAATTCAAACTAATTCAAATAATTAAAAATCAAAAATTGATCTATATTATTTTAATAGTATTTGTTAATTTTGTTTATCTATCTATTTTTAATATTTCATGATTCAAACATAACCATTTTCATTTTGAATTTTGAGTAAATTGTATATTATATTATATATTATTTCAAAGTTGTTGTTTTTATAGTATTTTTATTATATTAAGATTGATAAAAAAAATTATGATTTATAATTTGAATATTGAAAAACTGATTTAAATTAAATTACATGAAATTTGATCGTATTAAATTGGTTATTTAACTAATCATCCAAAATCAAACCGAATTACATATAACTTTATCTTCAAATAAATTTTTCTCAAAGCCGATTATTCAAACTGTATTGTAAACATCTCTATTTATAGCAATTAATCTCTTAAAAACAAATAAGATTGTGTATATCGACAATAGAGTTCTTTTCAAAAAGTTTAAACATCTTGTATTTTAAGAATCAAATTTAAAATATAAATTATCTATTCAATGACAAAATCAAAATTCTAAATTATACATTACAAAAATAAATAAATTCAAGATCACTTGAATTAAAAGTAAAAAAAATTAAAAATACAATTTATATAAAGATTTAAGTTCGTGAGTTCAATTGAACATAGTTACAGTATCTATAAATTTAAAAGAAATTTGAATCAACTTACTAGATGGTTTTATAAAAATGACAATTATTTTTTATTTTCTATTAATTTTTTTAAGCTTTTAAGTTAGGGTATCTAATTTAGAGGCATTAAATTTTAATGATATGTTTTTTTGAAAAATAATTAGTTTATAGAGTATTAATATGAATGAACTTCTACTTTTGAAATGGAATTAGTAGTATACTATATATAGCATAACAAAATTTGGGCGGTCAAATTGAAATGACACAAAAATACTCTTTCACACCGATCAAGCAATCTTAAATGCTCTAGAAATTTCAGCTTAAATTGTTAAGCTGAAAATAGTTAAGAGGTGGGTAAAGTACAGTTATATGGACTCATCAAACGAATCAAAATGAGGAATCTATAAACTTTAATTAACTAACTATATAATTATAATTTAATCATGTATATGCATGCTAGGAAGATGTTCAAGTATCTTTATGTATGAAAATGACCAAACCTGACAGAGGTTACTTAGCTGGCAAACAGAAGAATCTGATGCGACTGAAAAACTAAACAAGACAAATCAGATATGCATGTTGATCTTTGTAGTTTTCTTTTCATATTTTCTATTAGGAGAAATTTAAAAAGGTTGCATGCTTCCCATTAAGAAAAAGGATGTGCAACTTGGTGGCGGTGACAAGGGGATTCGATTGGAATTTTGTGTTATTGAGCTTGAGCACAATATTGAGATTTATGACTTCTAAAAGTTTAAGTGTGTGGAGGAGAAGCATATAGGTTAGAAGTAAAAACTTTGACTCAAGACTTGTTGAAATGAATTGATTCCAGATGAGTTTGAGTCTCATAAATCCTTTAAAATGGTTTAAAGGTTTTGATTTCTATGTTGCGTGTAGAAATTGAGACACTCGCCTAATATGAGCACTTCAATAAAAAATGTAGAGTATTCATAAAATTATTTTATTATATTTATCTCTTAACGTGTTTCATAACCTCCTAGGTTGCCCCTAATAATTATAAGTGTTGTAACTAAGTGTGTTTACTAAAAGTTTGTGAATGAATCAAAGAGAAAGCCACATCCCTTAAATTCTTTGCATATGTGTTAGGTGAATGCAGCAAAATGGTCTACATCCAAGAGTTCCTCCTACAAAGCAAAGAGCTTTGAGGAGGTACAACTCTCGAGTGATGCCAAGAGAAATGAAAGAAGTTGATCTGATACTCAAACATGTAGTGAAACTGATCAGTGCATTTTGATGCACATTCCTCTACGTTTGTACTTATACATTTCCATGGTTTGCTTGTCTTATTTTTGTATTTTATAATGTTTTTATATTTTAATTTATTTTTATTGTTATTTGATTTTCGTATTTAATTTTCAGCATTAGCAGTCTGCACGGAAACGATCATATCTGGAGTTCCAGGAGTCCGATTGAGGCGTTCTAATAATCGTCGGAAAGCTAAGAGAAAGAGCTACAATTCTTATGTTGGAGTCGAAGTCAGAATCGGACTGTAGCAGGGCCAGAAAATTCGTTGAAGTTGCAGCACTCGTTTATTTAAGTTTCGGGTCATTAGTTTTGGGTCTGGGTCGTATGTTCGACCCAGTTGGTTTGTAAAACGGGTTGTACTATTTCCCCTTAGGGTAGCAGCCGCTTTACTGATTATCACCATTCACATTTTTGGAAGAGCTTGTACGTTTGATCATGAAGAACTAATTCCTAGAGGTTAATCTGCTGTAAACGGTTTCCGCCGATACTTTGAGGTTCTTATATTTTCCAATTAATCTATTTCCTTTCAATTCTAATCTTTGATATGTTGTTTGCTTAATTCGATATTATCCAAGGTTAGATTGATTTATTTCGATGGTTGCATGTTCCTATACTTTAATCGCGTTTGCTTAATCCGCGTATGTTTGTCGTGTTTGCTTAATTCACGATTGCTATATATAATCCGTTTGCTTAATTCGGGAATTAGGAACATACATCACATAATTCCAATTGCGCTTGTATAATTGTTTTTATAATCGAAAAGGGAATAGAATCCGCTTGTGAGTTGGAAATTATTTGGATCGATGATAAGTTAGGAAGCCAAAACAGTAGATTAATCATTTCAGCTTATTTTGATAATCACTTATTTTTACTATTTTGTTTAATCAAAACCTTAAACAAACCCCCCCTAAATCGATTTACCTTTGGTTAATAATCAACGAGAATCCTTGTGAGAACGATATTCGAGTTGTCGTTACCGTTACTATAGTTTTTACAAAACACTCGTTTTTGATCCGTGCGCGACAGCGGATCAAATTGGCGCCGTTGCCGGGGATTCTTGTTGTTATTAACTGATATTAGAGTCATAGGTTTAGTGTTCTCGCGTTTAGGCCGTAGTTTCCCCACGGTTTTGGCCAATTCGCGGTTTGAGTCGAAAAAAATCGGTTTTTGGAAAAATTGTGTTCGATTGTAAAATGTTTTTGCCTACTGGAAGCAGAAAAATCGTGTGATCAATACTCCCTTACTCTAGAAGAGTATGGGAAATCGACCCAAAATTGTCAAATTCCTCTTTTTTCTATTTTTAATTAATTATTTACTGTTTTGTCAGTTTTGAAAAAATCCAAAAAAATTCCCAAAATTCTTATTTGTCTTAATTAGTTTAAATTTTGTGTTTTTATATTTTTCTAAATTTATTTTAATCGTTTTCCTTCTTTCTATTTCTTTCTGCCTATATGGGACATAATTGATATTTTTGTGTTTGTTGAACCATGGCTGAACAAAGAACTTTGACGCAGTTGCCTGTCCCTAATGTGAACTACAATGGTTTATGTATTGACTATCCTGCGACTGATACACCTTTTGAATTGGAATATGGTTTAACATATTTGTTGCCTAGCTTTAGTGGTTTTGCAGGAGAGGATTCGCATAAGCATCTGAAGGAATTCCAGGTTGTGTGCTCTGCACCTTCCGAACCTTCACTAGAGGATATTGTCAAACAAATGGCTGCAAATAATCTTCAGTATCAACAGCAAATAGATTCTACTCTCCAGACTTTGCAAACACAGATTGGACAGCTTGCCACTTTGATGAATGCCATGCAGCAAGCTCAAGGATCAAACCAACAACCCTTGGAAGAGCATTCTGTTTTTCAAATTGAGTCGCTTTCTTAAAATGTTGATGATACTCGTAATGATTTGCTTTCATCTGATTTTCCATCACTGTCTGATTTTGATGATGTTTACTCATGTTCTGATTGTACTGACACTAATGTGTGTGTTGTTTGTGCTGAGATTAATGATGCCTTACAGGGTGACATTTTTCCTACAGGTGAAGTTGTCGATGAAGTTGTTTATGCAGTTGAACTTGAAATCTCGACTGCCCAAAACACCCCATCCGTTGAACAACCACCTTCTTTAGAGTCTGCACTACTTCCTGAAGATTTAAGTTATTCATCAAAGACTGAATTTGAGAATGAAGAGAAATCATTGAAGAAACATAGAAATGGAATTGGATGGACTTTGATTGACATTCTTGATATTATTCCATCATGTAATAAGCATAAGATCTCACTTTCAGATGAAGAAAAATTAGTGAGGCAGCCCTTACAACCATTGATCTTTGATGTTGTGATAAATGACATCACTTTCACGTGCGCATTCGACACTTTTACTTTTCGGAGATTGTTCTTTGATCCTGGAATAAAAGGCGAAGGCACTAAAATAAATTTCAAGGTCAATGTACACCGTATTAGGCTATTCCACGAGAGCCCTACTTTGGAAGGAGAGATTGTAAAAGAGGTTTCACTAGCAAAGGCTGTTTATGCGATCACATATCCTCCTTGAATACTCGGGTGTGTTCTTTCCTTTCTCTCACTCTTACTTTATATTTGAGTTCTTTTCATTGAGGACAATGCTTATTTTAAGTGTGGGGGAGGGAATCATTTATTTTCTTTGCTTTTGTTCTTTGTTTTATTTTCTTTAGTTTTCTTGTTTTGTTTTCAGTTTAAAAAAATAAATAAATATGCATCATTTTGAAAGTTTTAGGCTATAGACTGATTTGAGTCGGGTTTGCGGAGACTTAGGAAAAATTCACAAGATCGGTATCGTTCTAACACCGTAAGTCTCCTGCATATGGAAATTGATTTGAATTTGTTATTATGTTTTAGCCTTAATTTCTCATTCTTTGACAGCTCTTGAGTAGTTTATTTCAGCACTCGGCACCATCTCTCACACACTTTACGCAGGGAAGCCGATGAATATAAGTGAATGTTCCGAAAAGAAAAAAAAAGAGAAAAGAAAAAGAGAATACACCTTCTAAGTTTAGTGACCCTCACCCGGTCACTTAACCCAACGGTTGTGTAATCTTCAAAAAAAAATTTTCAAAACTCTTTGTTAGTTGGTTCAGCGGTTTCTGGTGCTGAACTTGGTAGGGAGGATTACGGTCCGATCCCCCGCAACTACATCTGAGTAAGCAAAGGGTTATGCCACGTAAGTACCGGAACCCCGTGCAAAAAAGGATCAGAGTCACTAACCGGTCGTCCTGCTATAAGTGTGTGGAGATAACGGGCTTAATGTGATTGCGCCTGAATGAAAAAGAGCAAAAAGGATGAGTAAGTTAGGCTATGATATAATAATATGATTTGAATTGGTTTGTGTATTTAGGAGGCTTATGTCTGCATATCTGTGGTTAGTGTTCTTACGATGTCCTTAGTGTGGAAGATTAGTACCTGTCGATGCAAACTTACCCGAAGAAGATTTGTAGCCTAGGATGAGTAACTGTTGATGTATTTGTGCTTTCTTTGTTTTGTTTTTCATTTTGCTCGGAGTGCAAAAGTTCAAGTGTGGGGGAATTTGATCAGTGCATTTTGATGCACATTCCTCTACGTTTGTACTTATACATTTCCATGGTTTGCTTGTCTTATTTTTGTATTTTATAATGTTTTTATATTTTAATTTATTTTTATTGTTATTTGATTTTCGTATTTAATTTTCAGCATTAGCAGTCTGCACGGAAACGATCATATCTGGAGTTCCAGGAGTCCGATTGAGGCGTTCTAATAATCGTCGGAAAGCTAAGAGAAAGAGCTACAATTCTTATGTTGGAGTCGAAGTCAGAATCGGACTGTAGCAGGGCCAGAAAATTCGTTGAAGTTGCAGCACTCGTTTATTTAAGTTTCGGGTCATTAGTTTTGGGTCTGGGTCGTATGTTCGACCCAGTTGGTTTGTAAAACGGGTTGTACTATTTCCCCTTAGGGTAGCAGCCGCGTTACTGATTATCACCATTCACATTTTTGGAAGAGCTTGTACGTTTGATCATGAAGAACTAATTCCTAGAGGTTAATCTGCTGTAAACGGTTTCCGCCGATACTTTGAGGTTCTTATATTTTCCAATTAATCTATTTCCTTTCAATTCTAATCTTTGATATGTTGTTTGCTTAATTCGATATTATCCAAGGTTAGATTGATTTATTTCGATGGTTGCATGTTCCTATACTTTAATCGCGTTTGCTTAATCCGCGTATGTTTGTCGTGTTTGCTTAATTCACGATTGCTATATATAATCCGTTTGCTTAATTCGGGAATTAGGAACATACATCACATAATTCCAATTGCGCTTGTATAATTGTTTTTATAATCGAAAAGGGAATAGAATCCGCTTGTGAGTTGGAAATTATTTGGATCGATGATAAGTTAGGAAGCCAAAACAGTAGATTAATCATTTCAGCTTATTTTGATAATCACTTATTTTTACTATTTTGTTTAATCAAAACCTTAAACAAACCCCCCCTAAATCGATTTACCTTTGGTTAATAATCAACGAGAATCCTTGTGAGAACGATATTCGAGTTGTCGTTACCGTTACTATAGTTTTTACAAAACACTCGTTTTTGATCCGTGCGCGACAGCGGATCAAATTGGCGCCGTTGCCGGGGATTCTTGTTGTTATTAACTGATATTAGAGTCATAGGTTTAGTGTTCTCGCGTTTAGGCCGTAGTTTCCCCACGGTTTTGGCCAATTCGCGGTTTGAGTCGAAAAAAATCGGTTTTTGGAAAAATTGTGTTCGATTGTAAAATGTTTTTGCCTACTGGAAGCAGAAAAATCGTGTGATCAATACTCCCTTACTCTAGAAGAGTATGGGAAATCGACCCAAAATTGTCAAATTCCTCTTTTTTCTATTTTTAATTAATTATTTACTGTTTTGTCAGTTTTGAAAAAATCCAAAAAAATTCCCAAAATTCTTATTTGTCTTAATTAGTTTAAATTTTGTGTTTTTATATTTTTCTAAATTTATTTTAATCGTTTTCCTTCTTTCTATTTCTTTCTGCCTATATGGGACATAATTGATATTTTTGTGTTTGTTGAACCATGGCTGAACAAAGAACTTTGACGCAGTTGCCTGTCCCTAATGTGAACTACAATGGTTTATGTATTGACTATCCTGCGACTGATACACCTTTTGAATTGGAATATGGTTTAACATATTTGTTGCCTAGCTTTAGTGGTTTTGCAGGAGAGGATTCGCATAAGCATCTGAAGGAATTCCAGGTTGTGTGCTCTGCACCTTCCGAACCTTCACTAGAGGATATTGTCAAACAAATGGCTGCAAATAATCTTCAGTATCAACAGCAAATAGATTCTACTCTCCAGACTTTGCAAACACAGATTGGACAGCTTGCCACTTTGATGAATGCCATGCAGCAAGCTCAAGGATCAAACCAACAACCCTTGGAAGAGCATTCTGTTTTTCAAATTGAGTCGCTTTCTTAAAATGTTGATGATACTCGTAATGATTTGCTTTCATCTGATTTTCCATCACTGTCTGATTTTGATGATGTTTACTCATGTTCTGATTGTACTGACACTAATGTGTGTGTTGTTTGTGCTGAGATTAATGATGCCTTACAGGGTGACATTTTTCCTACAGGTGAAGTTGTCGATGAAGTTGTTTATGCAGTTGAACTTGAAATCTCGACTGCCCAAAACACCCCATCCGTTGAACAACCACCTTCTTTAGAGTCTGCACTACTTCCTGAAGATTTAAGTTATTCATCAAAGACTGAATTTGAGAATGAAGAGAAATCATTGAAGAAACATAGAAATGGAATTGGATGGACTTTGATTGACATTCTTGATATTATTCCATCATGTAATAAGCATAAGATCTCACTTTCAGATGAAGAAAAATTAGTGAGGCAGCCCTTACAACCATTGATCTTTGATGTTGTGATAAATGACATCACTTTCACGTGCGCATTCGACACTTTTACTTTTCGGAGATTGTTCTTTGATCCTGGAATAAAAGGCGAAGGCACTAAAATAAATTTCAAGGTCAATGTACACCGTATTAGGCTATTCCACGAGAGCCCTACTTTGGAAGGAGAGATTGTAAAAGAGGTTTCACTAGCAAAGGCTGTTTATGCGATCACATATCCTCCTTGAATACTCGGGTGTGTTCTTTCCTTTCTCTCACTCTTACTTTATATTTGAGTTCTTTTCATTGAGGACAATGCTTATTTTAAGTGTGGGGGAGGGAATCATTTATTTTCTTTGCTTTTGTTCTTTGTTTTATTTTCTTTAGTTTTCTTGTTTTGTTTTCAGTTTAAAAAAATAAATAAATATGCATCATTTTGAAAGTTTTAGGCTATAGACTGATTTGAGTCGGGTTTGCGGAGACTTAGGAAAAATTCACAAGATCGGTATCGTTCTAACACCGTAAGTCTCCTGCATATGGAAATTGATTTGAATTTGTTATTATGTTTTAGCCTTAATTTCTCATTCTTTGACAGCTCTTGAGTAGTTTATTTCAGCACTCGGCACCATCTCTCACACACTTTACGCAGGGAAGCCGATGAATATAAGTGAATGTTCCGAAAAGAAAAAAAAAGAGAAAAGAAAAAGAGAATACACCTTCTAAGTTTAGTGACCCTCACCCGGTCACTTAACCCAACGGTTGTGTAATCTTCAAAAAAAAATTTTCAAAACTCTTTGTTAGTTGGTTCAGCGGTTTCTGGTGCTGAACTTGGTAGGGAGGATTACGGTCCGATCCCCCGCAACTACATCTGAGTAAGCAAAGGGTTATGCCACGTAAGTACCGGAACCCCGTGCAAAAAAGGATCAGAGTCACTAACCGGTCGTCCTGCTATAAGTGTGTGGAGATAACGGGCTTAATGTGATTGCGCCTGAATGAAAAAGAGCAAAAAGGATGAGTAAGTTAGGCTATGATATAATAATATGATTTGAATTGGTTTGTGTATTTAGGAGGCTTATGTCTGCATATCTGTGGTTAGTGTTCTTACGATGTCCTTAGTGTGGAAGATTAGTACCTGTCGATGCAAACTTACCCGAAGAAGATTTGTAGCCTAGGATGAGTAACTGTTGATGTATTTGTGCTTTCTTTGTTTTGTTTTTCATTTTGCTCGGAGTGCAAAAGTTCAAGTGTGGGGGAATTTGATCAGTGCATTTTGATGCACATTCCTCTACGTTTGTACTTATACATTTCCATGGTTTGCTTGTCTTATTTTTGTATTTTATAATGTTTTTATATTTTAATTTATTTTTATTGTTATTTGATTTTCGTATTTAATTTTCAGCATTAGCAGTCTGCACGGAAACGATCATATCTGGAGTTCCAGGAGTCCGATTGAGGCGTTCTAATAATCGTCGGAAAGCTAAGAGAAAGAGCTACAATTCTTATGTTGGAGTCGAAGTCAGAATCGGACTGTAGCAGGGCCAGAAAATTCGTTGAAGTTGCAGCACTCGTTTATTTAAGTTTCGGGTCATTAGTTTTGGGTCTGGGTCGTATGTTCGACCCAGTTGGTTTGTAAAACGGGTTGTACTATTTCCCCTTAGGGTAGCAGCCGCGTTACTGATTATCACCATTCACATTTTTGGAAGAGCTTGTACGTTTGATCATGAAGAACTAATTCCTAGAGGTTAATCTGCTGTAAACGGTTTCCGCCGATACTTTGAGGTTCTTATATTTTCCAATTAATCTATTTCCTTTCAATTCTAATCTTTGATATGTTGTTTGCTTAATTCGATATTATCCAAGGTTAGATTGATTTATTTCGATGGTTGCATGTTCCTATACTTTAATCGCGTTTGCTTAATCCGCGTATGTTTGTCGTGTTTGCTTAATTCACGATTGCTATATATAATCCATTTGCTTAATTCGGGAATTAGGAACATACATCACATAATTCCAATTGCGCTTGTATAATTGTTTTTATAATCGAAAAGGGAATAGAATCCGCTTGTGAGTTGGAAATTATTTGGATCGATGATAAGTTAGGAAGCCAAAACAGTAGATTAATCATTTCAGCTTATTTTGATAATCACTTATTTTTACTATTTTGTTTAATCGAAACCTTAAACAAACCCCCCCTAAATCGATTTACCTTTGGTTAATAATCAACGAGAATCCTTGTGAGAACGATATTCGAGTTGTCGTTACCGTTACTATAGTTTTTACAAAACACTCATTTTTGATCCGTGCGCGACAGCGGATCAAATTGAACCTAGAAAGATTGAAAAACTATTTCTTAATAGGGAATGACCTTATAGAGTAGGTGAGAAGCTATCGCGTGGCACCCAATTTACTAAATGTGTCTTCTCTTTAACCGTGGCACCTGATTTACTAAGTGTGTTTTCTCTTTAACTTAACTGTTGAGCACATACAAAATCATGGCTCCCTCTATAGTATCATTGCGCCCTTTGGGATATCATCATGTCCTACAGAATATCATTTAGTCATTTGAGGTGTCGTTGTGCCCTTTGGGGTATCTTTTCCGCCCTCCACGTAAGGCTCTAGCAAGGCGTCATCTTAATTTCTAGTGGTCGATATGTACAAGTCCTTGGAGAATGCATTTATCATTATTTTGTTATTAGAAATAAAGTTAATGTTCACCACATTATTTTGTTATTAGAAATAAAGTTAATGTTCACCACTATATCACACAAAGAGTGAGGTTTCCATTTTCTCTCGTCGGTCCTAGGTAAGAAGAGACCAAAACAAAATCACTAGGTGTGTCGCTATCAGAAATACTCCTAAAACTATGATCGTAACTCTCAAATATATTTGTTTAAAAAATATTCAGTTCACTCTACTATTTTCTTGCCTCGAACTCTAATGCAACAATGCCATATATATCGACTATCTTCATGAGTATTGGGATCAACTACATTACCACTAGTGTCACAATTGCTAAGATCACAATCCTCTAAGTATGAATAGAAAAAGAAAAGGAAATATGAAATATAAGCGGGAGGTACATGTTGTATGGTGACATGAATTGCTGAATAAATTTGGGTTTGTATGGATAGATGAGGAAAGAGGAAGCACTTGTTGTTTGAGCGTATAGACAAGATAAACGATAAAAGTGACATGAAAGGATCTCCATATTTATAAGAAATGGATAGCCTTTATTCTAGTAACCATCATTACCATGTCAGCACATTGTCGCATGCATACAGAGTAGCGAAGGGCTCAAACTGAGAGATATTTCTCAAGGAAACTTAACCATCGCAACTTTAATTAGAAATCAAAGGACTTATCCAGGCCCCTTAATTGATACGTTGAGCTGCCTCTATTGAATCAAACAATTTAGAATAAATATAGCTTTAATCGCGTGTGATTGATAGTCTTGCAAACTCTCCCTAACCATTTCACCCACTCTTATAGGCCTCATGCTTGAGGGGTTGCACACTCTTATGTATTTCCTTAACCATTTCTTCCTTAAAAGCCTCATGCTTGAGGGATTAAGGTAACCATGTCTTTTCTTAACCACGTCATCCGGACAGTCTCAACCTTGAAGGACTATAGATAACTAAGTATTTCCTTAACTACGTATCCCTTATAGGCCTAATGTTTCAAGGATCATGGACCGTCATATTATAACCCCGAGCCCATTAAGTATCACTGGTTACAAACCATTAGTTATCCATCTCTTAAATGGGACAAAGAGTACTAAAAAAAGAACAAGCAATGTCAAACATGTGTAAGATGTGGGAGCGAGCTTGTCTTGTTCTCCTACGTGTTTAGGGATGACTCACCAATCACATTGTAACAACCAGCAGAACTACCGTTGGGGGAACCAAACAATTCCAAGTCTTGCTGACTGGATAAACCCACACATATATTGAAGGGATGAGTCATCCACCATACTCTCTGATAATTCAAGTCATGCTCTACGTATCCAAGTTTATAGGAAAAAAGATCGATTTCTCTCAAGGGAGGACTCAAGCTATATATACTCGTCCAAATAGTTAGGTCATATATCACTTATTCACATATGAACAATCTAATGACCCTTGTTTGATTGATCGCAAGCAAATTCATCTCTATTTATTCTACTCACCGCAAGTACAAGTAGAAATGTAAATAGCCCCAATTTGGGCCTTATAAAAAAGTCATTTGCTTAAAATTTTAAGTGCAAATCCAATAATTTTTAAAAAATTTAAATTTTAATAATAATATTCATAGTTTAAAACAATAGCTAAAACTTTATAAAATAAATTTTAAAAAATGACAATGTTTCAAATAATAGAACCAGAGAAATTTTAGCATTATTCATAGAAATATTATAATGACAACAATTTTAATGACAAATGATATACTTGTCATATAACTTATTATTAAGTTCAATGGGAAATTATTGATTGATTGGTTGATTCCATGTCCTTTTTGAGGTAGGATATTCAAGTTTTAGTTTGCTTTGTGAGTAGGTCTCTAAGATTTTAAATTAATGAAAATGTTTGAAGTTGCGGGTTTGAAAGGAATTCATACATCTTGAATTTTGGTTTTTGGCTTGTAGAGTTTTTGCATTCTTATACTCATAAAGTTTTCATTATTTTTTCATGTATTTTACCCCAAAGTTTGGTTCCTTTTTAAAGAATAATCACTATGAATCATTGTATCATTGCAATTACTCCTTCTCTGTTGGTGCACAATGAATAAAGATGATGACAAAGAGAATAACGGCGCAAAGATTAATGAGAGAATAATAATGTATATTCTACTTGCGTTGTTAATAAATGATAGCTAATACAAGGCTATTTATACAAAAGAAAAATTGCCACCTAAGCCCTAACAAACTAAACTTAGTGAACAAGTTTAAGGTACAAACAGTACAATACTACAAAATACTAAAGTACCCTTACTAACTAAACAGTTACGCTATCAGGACCCAGAAGGTAGAACTTCTGGTCAACACTATCTTCTGAGTAACCATCAGAAGATCAGCCCACATCAGAACTTCTGATGCTCATCTTCTGAATATTGAATTACTCTTCAATATTCTCTACTCTTGGACTTAAGTTCTTTGTGATCAATAAATATGATGCTAATTAGTTAGTTAAAAGTCTATTTCAATGTCCCTTTTAAGAAATCTATTGCCTTACATGATTTATGAAACATGGGTCTTGGAAAGACCATTCAAACAATAGCATTTCCTGCTGCCATTTATTTGTTCTTGGCTTTGTTTTTATTGTTTCCAGAATTGTGTTATTTGTATTATTTGTGGTTATATCAATTAAAATGTAGAGAATTAAGGAAATTGATATAAATAGGCATAACTTCGTGTCTAGATGTAGTAAATATTATTTCTCCTAGGTATATTTTCATTTCTTAGCTTTCATGCATTGTATGTTTTAATTTTCAATGCATAAAGTCTTTAAAAAGGTGTGGGAGTGTGCTGGTGAAGTTGTATATGAGCAATATGATGGAGACCAAGCAATGGAGGATGATGCTTTTCTAGTGTTAAATGACCTTGCAGTTGCATCCTAAAATGAACAACCAACCAAGTGAGTTAATTAATTTGGTTTTTATTATTAGTTTTATAGTTTTCAAACAATCATTTGTAGCCATGGCTCTAGATATTTACTATTTTGCATGGTTGTCTTCAAGCTATACAACAATTAGGATAAACTAGTGACAATGATAAGAGGAATACTTTGTAAGTAGCATGTGTTTTCTTTTTAATGTTTAACCTTAAACTAGTATAATAAATTAAAAATTATAGAACTTTAAAAGGAATCCATTTGTTTAAATCTACCATATAAGAAAATAATATGTTCTGGAAATCTCTAAAGTACCCTTTTTTATTTAAATCAAAAATTTGAATTTGTGAGGGTAATTTTTGTCTTAAAATTATTGTTCCAATTCCATTTAATGCTAATCACTCTTACATTTTCCGATTGGACCAAAGTAATGGCATGATCTTTGGAAAACAATTTTTTTTGCACTCTCTATGTTCAACCTAATAATTATTATTCTGTACATTAATTATTTCATTTGTTTCCAGGATAAACCGTTTGATTTCCCATCTCAAATGTAACGTATAACATATCTCTTCTACTCTCGCACCATATCTCTTATACTCTCACACCATTTCCTTTCACTTTCTATTTCTCTTCTCCCCACTGATCTCTCTAGCGATTCAACTAACTTCAGAAGACCACAACCTAATAACGACGCCGCCGTCTCATAAATCGTCGATGGCCTCAAATTTAGATGCATCACTATCTCAGGAAATCATCGCTCGCCTCTCTTTGATCAACCCTCAGCTTCAAATCCAACATAAATCACTTGTGTATATTTGGCTATAGATTTTTTGTTATTCTATTGTTCTTCCATTGATTTGAAGTTTGGAGATATGAAAAGAGGGATTACAAATGCATCAAACCTAATTAAATAGAAGATAGTGTAGAAGATTTAATTACACGTGCTATCGTCGATGTTCTGTCAAAATATTAAACCTCAAATTTACACTAATCTCCTTTTTTTATATTTAAACCCTAATTTATTTATTATTCTAATTATTTATGTTTTGGTTATGTTTGATTATGGTTGTGTGGTTCAATTTAAATATTCAGAGAGAAGAAAAAGTTATGCAGAAGGCTATTAAAGAAATTGTCAAGAGGAATGACAATGGCTTTGCAAAGGTTGTTTTTATTTTTTAGATATGTGGTTATGATATATACATGTATATTCCACATATATGTTCTTAGGTTTGGGTCCTTGCCTTGAGATGACAAAATTTGCTAAAAGATTTGCAGGTAATCACTCAAATATGGGAATGATCCTTTTAATCTCTATGTCTATGATTTGATCCATGTTTTGTGGCTTACTAATTACCGTTAGTTTTGTGGCTATACAGATGCATTTTGAGTACAATACTCCAAAGAAACAAAGAAACACATTGTTGATGTTGTTTGTTCACCCTTTGATATTGAAAATGCTCACTGTCATGGGATACCTTAATTTTGAAGGTTTGCAATATTTTTTGGTGTATGTTTTTTGATTTAATTTATAAATCTCTTATTATAAATTCATTAAATTCATTGCGGGTGAAAATTAAAGTTAGGTTCAGATTATCCTTAATATTTTTAGTTGTTTTAGGTTTATTTGTTGGATCGACTGTTATGTTGGAACCTGTACAGGTTTGAAAAGATAGCAAAGGAACCCTTTTATCCAAAGGAAGTTGTCTTCCATCAGCACAAGAATGATATCTCAATATTGCAGTTAATAATTTGATTTAGTTATTATGATTTACTACAATTTAATGGGTAAATGGAAAATTATTTTACAACTCATGAATTATCTGTGCATATGTCTTAAAAGATTCCAATTGATAGTGTTGCTATATAAGTATTATCTTCTGTTAATCAATTTTATTAGTTATTCATATTTTGCTTTGTAACATTTTCAGGTTTGACTATTGTTGAAGTTTGGAATTTCCACACTTTTGAAGTGGTTTTATGGAGTTATTTGTGACAGGAATTGAGTTCTTTCCCCTTCTGCTTCAGCTTGAAAGTTTAGAAGTGCAATGTGTTGATATTGAAAAGCAACTTGGCTCTCTCGAAGTTCCATCAGTACCACAAAAGGATGAGTTTGATAGGTTGAAAGAGATGCCAACTTTAAATTAAAAGACATGAATAAAACATTAATTGGAAATAAAGAGGAAATGTTACAAGAAAAGATTACCTAGGTTGCAAGCTGCTAGCATTTTGAGCAGTACTTCGCTTAATATTTGATTGGGAATACATTCTTCATTGTTCTAAAAGTCTTATAAATTATAATCAATATTGGATAAAAAACAACATTTAATATTTTTTGAATGTTAATAGAAAATATATAATTTATTTCAAAATTGTATTTAGTTTTATAATGTTTAAATATTTAATAATAAAAAAATATTTTAATGATACTTTTACCCATTTAAATTGTATTTTGTAATGATAAAATAATAATTTTTATACTAAAAATTGCTATAATAATTAATAATTATTTCAATAAAAAGCATGAGACAATCATGATGTATGAAAAACACAACTTTTTTATAAAAAACATAAATTTGTCATTATTTTTATTCAATTAATTTTATTACATATTAAATATTTATAAAAAAGATGGATACATTCATACTATATTTTTGTTTATGTAAAGTCATACTATATGAATTTTATATTCATACTATATTTTTGCTTATGTTAATTCATACTATATGAATCTTATGCATCTTTGTAAAAAAATATTTCTTAATTTTAAAACACGAGTCAACAAATAAAAAGTATTTACAACATTCAAATAATTATTTTCTTTATTTTTTCAACTAAAATATATATTTTCGACGGGTCAATACTTTTGAATTTGTATATATTTTATATACATTTTTTAACACGGGAAAATATATTGTTTATACAAATATTATTATAAATGGAGAAATTATATTTATGCACCAAATATAAATAAAAATATATTTTTCTTTTAAAAATAATAAACTTTCTTGATTAAGTAATTTTTTGTTTCTGTTTTTTCATTCTTATTACTTTTTATAAACATATGTGCGTGATGCACCACTACCCTACGAATGCATCTGTATCCATATCAGAATTCGTACGAACTCACAGGTTATTACATTTTTGTACAATTAAAAAAATAAAAGTAAATATATTTTAAATTATGTATGAATCCAAACACAGAAAAATATATTTATTTATGGTACTAATATTTATTTATATAATTAAAATAATATTTTCAAATACTATGTCATTATTAGTTGATATTTATAAAACTAAATGATTGCATTAATATTTTTATAAATAATGTCAAAACAAATTTAATATTTACATAAGGGAAAATATACCATTCATCCAAATATTTGTATAAATAGAAAAACTATATTTATGCTCTAAATCTACTATAAAGCTAAAACTAATAGATTGACCAAACTGGCAATTATGCCTTTCTTCTAAAATAATTTACACTACCATTTGGACATTTTAGAAACTAGCTAAATAGGCCTTCAACTTTCAATCATCATTGGACACTTGACAACCTCAATTCTTTTTCTCCCAAACACACATCATCTCGCTCTTGTTTCAAATTTCAAATTTTTTCACATTTCATTTTTCCACACTTTCTTACTTTCATTTTAATTTTTCTCCATTTACTTATTATCACAAAAAATATTAATAACTTATTTTTTAATTTTAATAAAATTAAATATTTATTTATCTCACGGGTCACTATCGATCATTACACACTTTCTCTATCTTAATTAAAATTTCAGATTTCTCTCACATTTTTTCCCATACTTTCTTACTTTCATTTTAATTTTTTTATATTTAGTTATTATCCCTAAAAAAATTATTTTTTAATTTTAATAAAATTAAAAAATTTGTTAACTGACGAGTCACTCTCAGCACAATATTTATTTAACTTTAATCAATCATTGTTTTAATTTGAGAGATAATATTCTTATTTTTATTAAGGGTCACTATCAACATGATTCTTTTTTTATGATTATTTAATACAATTAAATATATATGATTATTATTCATTTTACATTTGTATTTAAATATATTTTATATCGCATCAAATAAATTTTTTATTTCACAAATCATTATCAACACAATATCTTTTTTATTTTAATCAATAATTCCTATTAATTGAGAGACAATTTTTATTTTTAAATGTTAAAATTTCATTTTGTTTATCTTCATCTTACAAATTCTTTTTTATATGATTATTTAATATAATTGAATTTATTTAATCATTTTTCATTTATAATTAAACCATTCATTTTAAATTTATACGTATTTAATTAAATTTTATACAATATCAAATAAATTTACCCGTGCTTCCGCACGGGTATCTTACTAGTATTAATAAAAATATATATGATTTTTTAAAATAACAAACTTTCTTGGTTGGTTAAGTAATTTTGTCTTTCTGTTTTTTCATTCTTATTATAATTTTTTTATTTTAAAAATAATAAACTACTTTGGTAAAATAATGTGTTTTCTTATTTACATTTTTAGTACATTTTAAAAACAAAAGCGTACGTACTATGCTAGAATTCGTGCGAACTCACATATTATTTATTTTTTTGTACAATTAAAGAAAATAAAAGTAAATATATTTTAAATAATGTATGAATCCGAACACGGATAAAATGTATTTATTTATATTACTAATATTTATTTATACAATTAAACAAATATTTTCAAATATTATGTTATTAGTTGATATTTATTAAACTAAATGATTGGATAAATATTTTTATAAATAATGCCAAAACAAATTTAATATTTACATACGGGAAAATATACGATTGATCCAAATATTTGTATATATGGAAAAACTATATTTATGCTCCAAATATATAAAAAAAATTAATAAAAATGATAAACTTTTTAGTTAAGCAATTTTCTCTTTCTATCCTTTTATTTTTATTACATTTTGAAAACAAAAGCGTGTGTAACACCAGTATCCGTGCGAACGCACGAGCATCGAGATCAGAATTTATGCGAATCTACGGATTGTTACATTTTTTTATACAATTAAAAAAATAAAAAATTAAAAAATTTAAAATAATGTATGAATCCAAACACGAGAAAATGTGTTGTATTTTAATTATTTATGTTACTAATATTTTTATTTTAAATTATTTTTAATTTATGTTACTAATATTTTTTAAGATTTTGAAATATATATTATTGATATAAAACAATTTTTTTAATTTGTTTTTTAAAAAATAATAGTAAACTATTTTGGTAAAACGATTTTATTTTTTTATTTATATTTTAAAAACAAAAGTGTGCGTACCACGTCAGTGCCCGTGTGAATGCACGGACGTCCCACTAGTTTTACATAATTTGAATATATTATCTAATTTTAGTAACATTTTTCAACACTCACTTATGCTTTAGATGCCAATTGTTCTTGGTTAATATATTGTGGAATTGAAATTGCATTGCCAATACTTTGTTTGTGGAGGGTATTTTATGCGATATAGGTTTTTTCCAAATGGTTTTTTCCAAATGTGTTGTATTTCTTCCTTTTCATACAAATATATAATATAAAAGGTGGAGTTGCTTTGCAAGATTGATACCTTTATCGCTTTTAATTGGTTTACATTTTTGGGATGGGGGATGGGTTTATGTATTGTGGCGAAGCATAAACATCTAGTGGCGATCTTTATCAATAGTTTATACAAGAGTGAATCATAAATCTTCCCCTTGAAATTATAGAGCTCGTTTAATTACACCCTTGAACTTTGTGAATAGGCATAAAAGATCCATTTTTGAATTATTCAAGGCAATTTGGTTCTTTTGTTAACTTGTAAGGACTAGTTCGACATTAAGTAGTCTAATTCAGGGATTAATTTACTAGTGAGTGATATAATACATGGACTAGTTTTCTAGCATGTGATTAAGAAAATGTTTGCTTATCTTTTATTGATAGAATCATCTCATATTCTTTGTGGGTCCCTTTATTTTTAGTTGCTTCATTTACTTCCATCTGATGCTGCTCAAGCATGGTTATGGATTGCAATGGAAGAGAGGGACCAGTTCGAGGAAGAAAACATTCAGATAGTTGAACATATGAAAAGATAAAGGTTCGGAATTCTCTTTTTCTTGGTCGGGTATCATGTTAAATCAATGTCGCTTAATTCAGTTTTACTCATGATTGGGGAATTGAAATTGCATTGCTTGTACTTTGGTAATTGTTACCATTGATGCTAGTTTTTGCTAACCCAATAGGTTTCTATTGTTATAGTTGGAGATTAGTTGCAATGAATATATCTAGTAGTTGCTTTCTACATTAAAAGATTGACTATTGATCATTATCTATATATATTTTGTGTTTATGTTGGAAGATATTTTATCACTAATTCCTTATTTTGCACCTAGTAATAAAATAGAATATTTTATTTTTAAAAATATAGTTTGTATTATCTTTTATTTTTCAAATTAATAATATTTGTTAGGTCGGTTAGACCTTTACTTAATTTTATTATTAATTTTGGAAGGTCGGGTAGAAAGTTTGATTTAACAAGTCATTACAACGCCTACTCTTAAGTTGGTTTTGGAACCAACCTAACAATTCATTTTTTTACCAACTTAACAAATACGTGTTTTGTACTAGTGTGAAAAGCATGTATGGTGTAACACCCCAAATCTACCCCTCAATTAATAAGAGCAAACAGAGTATAAAACATCGGAACAAGCAACAAATTTGAGGCATCACATATTCGACTTAAACAAAACTACAATTCATGCTCAAAGTACATGGATACATAACACTTATATCGGAGGAAACTCATAATTCATTGAACATTTAATCCAAACAACTTCATCATATTGCAGCGGAGTCCAAATAACAATGCAATATCCAAGTCTTATATTCTTGTTAACATGGCACAATAGGTCCAAAACGTTTCCACAAGACATAACATCAAAGTTCAAGAAAAGATAATCAACATAAAACAAGACACAAGCAAGTATCGCAAACATTCCCCCGAGTGCTACGTATCAGAGCATTGACACACCGACTCGAGCTATAAGGTACACGGCTACTCCACGTCGTTACCTGCACGTTACCAACGGAGGGTAACATTCAAACATAAGGGGTGAGATATCATTCATTATAAAGAAACGTATGATAATATTCTAAGCAAGAGAAAAGATCATACATTGGTCACCACCTCTCATCACAATACTCAATACAATGATTTCACATCACATAATCAACTTAAGAACGACAACAAGGTCATCAATTCAACTATGACAATATATACAATTCGTAAGTAAGATTCCACACAATCGCAACAAACATCTCATCATCAAGTCACCGCATCATAATCAAATAAGACTCGAATGCAATTCACATGTGACTCGACTTATGCAAATGCATGTGGTACCATTTGGCGTAAAACTCCCACGTCTCAAGATTTGCCATTGGGCACACCGTCGCTAATTGCCATTAAGGCCACCGTCACTTTTTACCATTAAGGCCACCGTCTCTTTATGCAATGGATGTGACTCACTAAATGCAACATCCATACAAACACGATATTCACAAATACATCACAAATACTGACTAGACATCATTACTTTTATAGTAATTCACCACTTCCCAATCACGTCGCTACGTTGCATCATCATACAACAACACACCACTTCACCACACAAATCATAACATCAAACAAATACATTTAAAGAAGGATTAAAAAGGTTTATAAGCATTCCTAAATCATATTCATTAGAAAGATCTCAATTATAGCTTCGCATAGGTTCAAACTGCACTTAAAAAGGAGTTACGGTTCAAAAGTTACATCATTTCAAAGTTTGGAAAAGGTTCTACAAAACAGGGTTCGCGGCGCCAACAGGGTTCGCGGCGCGAACTGAGCGAATCCACAAAATCCCTAACTTTCTGCCAAGCAGTTCGCGGCGCCAACAGTGGTTCGCGGCGCGAACTGACGATTTTCAGAAAACCCCAAACACAGAAAACAGCATACAAAACCCATCCAAAAACCCCTAAACTCAACCCAATCAAGTTGGAAAACACCAAGCATCACGAATATCAATAGAATACATGTTATAGACACAATTATAACACCTATTATGGGTCTTCTAACATCATAACATCTTCAAGCATGCTTAGATTCACAATTTCATAGAAGTCAATTATAAACTCTAACAATCTCTATTCAATTTCTACACAATCATGGATAACAACATATAATCAAAACCCCACCCAAAACATCATCATACATCCCTTTAGCATGAAAGAATCCCACACTTACCTTAGGTTTTGGATTGAAGCCAACTCTATCTTCAACCTTGAGATTCTCCTCTTTCTCTCCTCTCTTCTCTTCTTTCACCAAAACCCCAAAATGAACTTCTAATTTCTATTTCCTCTAAAACCCTTGTTTTAGTTAAACCCTTACTATCTTAAATTACTAATGGGCTCTAACTAACACCCCTCACTTACTAATACCAACTTAGTCCCAATTATCAACCACACTTACTATCTTATATTATATACCAATAATTCCCAAATAAAACAACATAAAATCAATTAAGCATATAATTAACAGATAGATCACAATTAATTCACATAAATAAGGAATTAAAGAAAAACGGTCGTTACATATGGAAGAAGTTTGCCAAGTCTTATAGTTCTACTGATTTCTTAGTTAATATTAATCTTATTTTTTGAAGAATAATATTATTGTGTTTTATGCTGATGCTTTTTAGATACAATCATGTAAGTTAATATTCTCACTATGTTTATAATAGGTTAAAGTCAATCGAGAAAAGAAATCAAGGAAAAAAAATAAATATCCCCATAGATTGTCTCGTGGGATTTACAAAAAGCTTTAGAAAGAAAGGATTAATGAAAAAATAAAAACTGGGAGATGACTCAATAAGTCGTGATTGCAGCTCATGTGAAGAGGGCCCGGCCCGACAAAGACCAACTAGAGAGTTCACTTTAGATGCCTTATATGCAGTCGATGAGAAGATTGTAAGTAAATTCTTTTACCAATTAGAATATTAAATGTAGCATTTGTTGTGTGTAATTTAAATTTCTATGGTAATGATATCTTATTAATGTTGTGTGTAACATTTATGGGTTAATATGGCCTGTCAAGGTTTCTTTGTTCTATATGTACGACATGATATCTTAGTAAAATCAATTGAAACAAAGAAGCATGGTGGACGTGCTTGTGGTGTTGGACAAGGCATCGACCTTAAATTATACTTTATAACATCGAGAAAGAGTAAAGGTTTACGCAAGAAAGATATGGACGAGCTCATTGATAAGAAGTTAGAGGAAATAATACCATAAAAGAAAGAATCCCAAAAGAAAGATATTAATGAGTACTAAGATAAGAAGTTTGAAGAAAGATTAGCACAGGAGCGAGAATTGCAAAATAAAGAGATGGACGAGATCTACGATAAGAAGTTGGAAGAAATATTAGCACGTGAGCGGGAATTGCGCAAGAAAGAGTTGGACGTGCTTTATGTGGTATGTACAAATTTAATTTTGTGTGTTGCATGTTTTTTCTGGTCTTATAACATGACATATGCGTTATGTGTTGTTGTTTTTGCGATGCTGAAATTGGCACTGATGGATGTAAAAGTTCAACCGGGTATAAATGAAGATGGTGAATTACTTAACAAAGTTGTTTTAGATGATGCGAGCATACAAGGAAGTTGTTCAGATGCCCGTACCTATACCCGAAATGAGACGGTAGTTCCTTCTAATGATTTGTTAAGAAAATTGGTATGTTTCATCATGGTTATTAAAGAACTCATTCCTCTTCAATTAGAGTATGATGCATATATAGAAGTTTCTTTATTGATTCTAAAGATATATAGGATTTTTTGTTTAGAAATGAGTGGCTAGACATAACGACAAATAGTATGCGTCTTACATCGAATTTTCAAAAAGTGATTGAAATATACTTATCACCACGGTTAAGATATTAGAATAAAGCATGTTATTTAGAACCATTTATCTATTCGCAAGTGATTTTGAAATTATGGTTTCTCTTATATTTAGTTTCCATATGTTAATAATTACTAATTATGCTCGTGTATTCATTCAGTGGTTTCTAAAGCAAAATATGTGGCAATTACTAATTACCGTCCTCAGCAGAATATGGTAACTGTGTTATTTTCCTTAGCCAAACCATTTGAACTAAAGATGAAACGTATAGTTTCTACGTAAGTTTATATTATATGAGACTTTTAGTAATATTTTCTTACTTTGTAATTAGCTTAGCGTGTAATATTTAATTTTTTTTCAATACATAAAGTTGTGGAGGGAACCAATATGTTGAATGGACTTAGAAAAAAGCCCAAATTTTATACGTCTTTGGTAAGTGTATTATTTGTAACATTCATTTATCTATAATGTTGTGAAAATGATGCCTTTATAAACAAAGTATAAACTATTTCCTTTTGATCAAGAAACACACAAGGGTAGAAAAGATGATAAACAAGAGGAACAACAAGAATTGGTTATAACTGTTATTCTTTACTTTCTCTTTATTCAAGATTACAAGTGTTACAAGAATAACAAATAACACTCTCACCCTAAATTAGGATTTGCAGTATACAATGATGAGAGACTAGTATACTACTCCCTCCGTCCCACAATGAGTGACCCATTTGGAATAATATGATGTCCCAAAATGAGTGATCGATTTCAATCTCCAATACACTTTTTCCAATTTTACCCTCTGATTAATAAAAAGTTCACCATTTCCAATACATGATAAGGGTACTCTAGTAAAAACAATATTCTCTCTCTTACTTTTTTACACTTTTCTTAATCTGTGTGAAATGGTGTGCTGGGTCACTCATTGTGGGACGGAGGGAGTATTTATAATAAACCTAACATACTAAACTAGTGAGTTTTTTTACAAATACTCATTACAAGCTTAGCCAACTTAGGGTACAAGCTAACTTAAACAACTATACATAACAAACAGACCCAATTTGAAATACTAACAACCCCAGAATTTTAACTTCCACATACTAGAACACACTTCGACTACAGTATGTAGGTCTTCGACACCAACATGTAAACATACTTCGACGACATGCATTAACCCTGTCGAACTAAAAGCTACTCTTCGAACCACTAGAGTTTGATCCAATTCTTATAAATCTCCACCTTGGAACAAACTCTATAACATTGAATAACAAACTAGTTTTCTTCATGCAGCTTTATCAACTGCATACAGTGGAAAAACTTACAACTGGGAAATATATTGGTGATCATATCAACAACATTATGATCTGTCAAAACCTTCAACACTTGGACTTCGCCACGCTTGTAACACCCCTCTAAATAACCCGCGGCAAATAAACAAATTATTAAATCAGAGTAACACGTAGAGAGGTATCACAATTCATAAATAACAAAAAAACACACGTCTCATAAGTCATGCATCATTGGAACACCTGAAAATCATAACTCATTATCCAAACCATGTTCTACGCAGCGGAAAAATACATCATCAAGTCTACATTATTACTAAATGTATCAGACTTCAACCAAAACAGATAAATATAGAGTTACAATCAAACTACAAACAAACGTTCCCAGTGTTACAACTACCAGAGCATGACACCTGACGCTAACTAAAGACACTGACTCATGAGCTAATCCTCATCGAGTCGATCAGCCGCTATCCTCAATCTGAAAATGACAACATGTAAGGGTGAGTCTCGTCATAATTAACAAATGTTATAAGGTTATAAAGCAATAACACGTCACAGTTGCATCATTCACCCAATTGTTTCATAAACAGACAATCAAAACAAAACAAGTAACCACCAACACATCATCAGCATTTACAACACTAGAATACCTCCAAATCATGTCATAAATCATGCATATGAATGAACTGACACTATGCATGTGGTACCAACGTCATCCAATGGGAATAACCCATGACCGATCTATCATCATCCAGATACGGCCCTGCCAGCACAGATTCCACACAATGGGAACCATGCCCTTCACTGATCCAACACATCCCTTATGGATACAGTATCAACAATGCACATGAATGAATGCAACATATATAACATACTTATATCATTATCAACATCATCCTCAAATCATCATCATCATCATTTAAGTATGTTCATATATATTAACATCATTCAACCACAATTCTATCATCATCATGTCGAAACATGTACATATTTGCTACAATCATCGTCATCATCAAGAAATAGCAACATATATTATCATCATTCTAAAACCAGTCAAATCATCATCACATAGATCGTTTAATAAAGTTCATTTAGCCCAAAACGGCGCATCAAATGAACCAACGGTTAGAAAGTTACGCCTCTTTGAACTTTCTTAAAATATCACAAAACATCAACAGCACGCGGCGCCATCACACATTCGCGGCGCGGTACGAATCGAAACAACGCCTTCGCGGCGCGTACACATGTTCGCGGCGCGGAACGATTTGGAACAACGCCTTCGCGGCGCGGTCACCCGTTCGCGGCGCGTACTGAACGCAACAAGACTTCCTTACCATATGCCTTCAGGTTCGCGGCGCCTCCCCTATGTACGCGGCGCGAACCGCGATTCTAAAAACCCCAATCTGCAGAAAAACAGCATTCCATGTATCCCAAACACCCCAACACATACCAGTGCGAACATGGAGAATTAGAATGCACAAACAACACAAATTACGTCTCGTAATGCACCAAATACACATCAATTGAGATTATAACAACACATACATCATAGATTCAAACACAGGGGTCAAATATCATACAATTGACACAATCCCTAAACCTATCATATGACTCAATTGATCCGAATTCTACATCTATTCAGCATTATCAACCCCTAACCCGATAATAGATGGTAATCAAGACAAGTCCCCCCTTACCTCAGATAATTCTGGATTCTTGGTCTCTCCCTCTATCGTTCTCCTTCGCGTTCCTCGTTCTTCAGACTTCTTTCTTTCACGCTCTTTCTTGGTTCCCAATTCCAATGTTTATGAAATAATAAAATTAGAAAAAGGTTTTACAGAATCACCCCCCCTTCTTCCACTATTTCCACATATGGCCCAAAAGCCAAAACCTCATTTATTTATTATTTCCACAATTTCTTTAATAATTCTAATTATTAATTCAATAATAAAATTAAATTAATATTAAAATTATACGGGCGTTACAACCCTCCCCCACTAAAAGAGTTTTTGTCCTCGAAAACATACCTCAAGCAAAGAGTTCCGGATAGGAATCTTTCATCTGGCTCTCTAGCTCCCAGGTAACATTTCCTTCAGCTGGTCCTCCCCAAGCTACTCTGACTAAAGCTATTTCCTTGCCACGCAATTGCTTCAGTCTTCTATCTTCAATCCTTACAGGCAACGTTTCAACCGTTAAGTTGTCTTTTACCTGTACATCGTCTACTTGGATCACATGGGACGGATCTGGAATGTACTTCCTCAATTGAGACACATGAAACACGTCGTGCAAGTTTGCAAGCATCGGCGGCAAAGCGACACGATATGCCAAATCTCCCACTTTTTCAGAAATTTGGAACGGTCCAATAAAACGCGGAGTCAACTTCCTTGACTTCAATGCCCGACCAATTCCTGTCATAGGAGTAACTCTCATAAACACATGATCTCCCTCTTGAAACTCAAGTGTCTTCCTTCTTTTATCATAGTAACTCTTCTGACGACTCTGAGAAGCTCTCATCTTCTCCTGAATCATCTTAATCTTCTCCGTAGTCTGCTGTACAATTTCTGGCCCAATCACAGCACTCTCACCAGATTCATACCAACACAACGGCGTCCTACATCTCCTACCATACAAAGCCTCAAACGGAGCCATACCAATACTCGAATGATAACTATTGTTGTAAGTAAACTCGATCAAAGGCAGATAACTATCCCAAGTACCTCCTTTTTCCAGCACACAAGCACGTAACAAATCTTCTAACGACTGTATTGTCCTCTCCGTCTGTCCATCCGTCTGCGGATGATAAGCAGAACTCAACCTCAGTTTAGTACCCAAAGCCTTCTGCAAACCTTCCCAGAACTTAGACGTAAACCTCGGATCTCTGTCTGACACGATACTTGAAGGAATACCGTGAAGACTAACTATCTTCTCGATATACAACTGGGCTAGCTTCTCCATCGGATAATCCATCCTCACCGGTATAAAATGTGCAGATTTCGTCAACCTGTCTACCACGACCCAGATAGCTTCACAATTCTTGCCAGTCCTCGGCAAACCCGACACAAAATCCATTGATATGCTATCCCACTTCCACTCAGGAATAAACATCGGTTGCATAAACCCAGACGGTTTTTGATGCTCAATCTTTGACTTCTGGCAAGTCAAACAAGAATACACAAATTCAGCAATTTCCTTCTTCATTCCCGGCCACCAAAACAACTTTTTCAAATCGTGATACATCTTGGTAGCACCAGGATGAATACTCAACCCACTACGGTGTCCTTCTTCTAAAATACGTTTCCGGAGTTCAACAATATCAGGGACACACACTCGATCACCAAACCTCAGTATACCATTTTCATCAATTCTGAATTCACCACCCTTGCCTTGATTAATCAAAGTCAACTTATCTATTAGCTCAACATCATCTTTCTGACCCCCTCTGATCTCTTCAAGAATGCCACTAGTCAACTTCAACATACCCAATTTGACACTAGTAAGAGTACCTTCACATACCAAGCTCAAGTCTCTGAATTGTTCAATCAAATCCAATTCCTTCATCATTAGCATAGACATATGCAAGGTTTTCCTACTCAATGCATCAGCAACAACGTTTGCCTTACCCGGATGGTAATTCAAACCAAAATCATAATCCTTCAGAAATTCTAACCACCTTCTCTGTCTCATATTCAGCTCCTTCTGATCAAAGAGGTACTTCAAGCTCTTGTGATCACTGAACACCTCAAATCTCGAACCATACAAATAGTGTCGCCACAACTTCAAAACAAACACCACAGCTGCCAACTCCAAATCATGAGTCGGATAATTCCTTTCATGCACTTTGAGTTGTCTCGACGCATAAGCAACTACTTGTTGATTTTGCATTAACACACCACCTAAACCCATTAGTGATGCGTCACAATAAACCACAAATGATTCTGTCGGACTTGGCAAAATCAGGATAGGAGCACTAGTCAATCTCCTCTTGAGCTCTTGGAATCCTTCTTCACACTTTGCATCCCAAATAAAGGCTTGTCCCTTCCTGGTCAGTTTAGTTAACGGCAATGCTAACTTTGCAAATCCTTCAATAAACTTCCTGTAATAACCTGCAAGACCAAGAAAACTACGAATCTCTGATACTGACTTCGGAGCTTCCCACTGAGACACGGCTTCTATCTTTGTAGGATCAACAGCAATACCATCCTTAGAAATCACATGTCCAAGAAAACTAACTTCTTCTAACCAGAATTCACACTTCGACAGTTTGGCAAAAAGTTGCTTCTCCTTCAACAGTTCTAACACAGTTCTGAGGTGTTCGGCATGTTCTTCCTCATTCTTAGAATATATCAGGATATCGTCGATAAATACCACCACAAACTTGTCGAGATAAGAATGAAATATTCTGTTCATATACTCCATAAAAACACCAGGTGCATTAGTAACTCCAAACGGCATTACCGAATACTCGTAATGTCCATACCTCGTTCTAAAAGCAGTCTTCTGAATATCATCATCTTTCACACGTATCTGGTGATACCCAGACCTCAAATCAATTTTACTAAATACTCGTGCTCCAACCAACTGATCCATCAAATCATCAATCCTCGGCAATGGATACCGATTCTTGATAGTAACCTTGTTCAATTGTCTGTAATCTACGCACAGCCTCATCGAACCCTCTTTCTTCTTTACTAGCAGCACAGGCGCACCCCATGGAGAAACACTAGGACGAATAAATTTCTTCTCCAGTAATTCTTCTAACTGCTTCTTCAGTTCGGCTAGCTCAGACGGCGACATACGGTACGGTGCCATCGACACTGGACTGGTTCCCGGAATCAAATCAATAGAAAACTCCACTTCTCTTTCCGGTGGTAATTCATTTACATCTTCAGGAAAAACTTCTGGGAATTCACACACCACAGGTAATTCGCTACTAGCCACCTTTTCTTTCACATTCATCATTGCGAACAACATAAATACCGTTGCACCATCTCCGATAGCCTCATTCACCTGCCTAGCTGTCATTTCCAGATTATCAGCACAACCCTCTTCAGGAAAAGTTACCGTCTTCTCAAAACAGTTGATATGAACACGGTTGAACTCCAACCAGTTCATTCCCAGGATTACATCAAGTTCTTTCAACGGAAGGCACACTAAGTCCATTCCGAATTCTCTACCAAAAATGTCAACCGGACAATTCAAGCATGCAGATGAAGTAGTTACTGAACCCGACGCAGGAGTGTCAATAATCATACTTCCATTGATGTCGGATATCTCAAGATTTAACCTCGTAGCACAGTCCAAAGAAATAAAAGAATGAGTTGCTCCAGTATCAATAATCGCAACTAAAGGTGTGCCACGAATGAAACACGTACCTTTAATCAATCTGTCCTCTGGAGTAGTCTCTGACCCGGTCAAAGCAAAAACTTTTCCTCCCGATTGGTTCTTCTTTGGCTTAGGACAATTAGGACTGATGTGACCCTCTTCACCACAGTTGTAACAAGTCACCACCCTCTTCCTACAATCAGCCGCGACATGACCCACTTCCTCACACTTGAAGCACTTCTTCTGGTTCAGCTTACACTCATTCCTACGATGTCCCATCTCACCACAATTGTAGCATCTGATACGAGCACTGGAATCTCCCCCACTGGGTTTCTTCCAATCAACAGGTTTACCTCTACCATATGGTTTACCTCTGTCCATAGGCTTCTTCCCCTTTCTGTCAACCAACTCGCGAGAGTGAGATGACTTCAGCTTGATGCTATCTTCCTCAAAAATCCTGCTACAATCCACCAGATCAACAAATCTCCGGATCCTCTGGTACCTGATACCCTGTTTGATCTCATCACGGAGGCCATTCTCAAACTTGACACATTTCGAGAATTCACTGGCTTCGTCGTTGTTGTAGTGCACATAGTACTTTGCCAGTTCCACAAACTTGGCAGCATACTCTGGTACAGTCATGTTACCTTGAACCAACTCCAAAAATTCCACTTCTTTTCTGCCCCTGACATCCTCAGGAAAATACCTCCTCAGAAACTCCCTTTTGAAAATAGCCCAAGTAACCGCTATACCGCCGGCATCCAGTTCAGTTTTTGTTGTCAACCACCAATCATCAGCCTCCTCAGACAACATGTGGGTACCAAACCTCACCTTGAGATTCTCAGCACAATCTATGACTCGGAAAATCCTCTCGATCTCTTTGAGCCATTTCTGAGCACCCTCAGGATCGTGCGTGCCTTTGAACAATGGAGGATTGTTCCTCTGAAAATTCCCCAGTTGCCTATCAGCACCAATCCCTGTTCCTACAGTCCCTCCTCCAAGCACACCAGCAATCATGCCCAGAGCCTCAGCAAGAGCATCATCGTTTCTTCCTCCTCTTCCAGCCATTTGTTCTGCTTAAATACAACAATCCAGTCAGAACAAGTATCGACAAATAACTCGTATTAGTCGTATACACAGGAAAACTGACACTGACACTAAGACTCTGGTCACAACGACCGACTATGCTCTGATACCACTATTGTAACACCCCTCTAAATAACCCGCGGCAAATAAACAAATTATTAAATCAGAGTAACACGTAGAGAGGTATCACAATTCATAAATAACAAAAAAACACACGTCTCATAAGTCATGCATCATTGGAACACCTGAAAATCATAACTCATTATCCAAACCATGTTCTACGCAGCGGAAAAATACATCATCAAGTCTACATTATTACTAAATGTATCAGACTTCAACCAAAACAGATAAATATAGAGTTACAATCAAACTCCAAACAAACGTTCCCAGTGTTACAACTACCAGAGCATGACACCTGACGCTAACTAAAGACACTGACTCATGAGCTAATCCTCATCGAGTCGATCAGCCGCTATCCTCAATCTGAAAATGACAACATGTAAGGGTGAGTCTCGTCATAATTAACAAATGTTATAAGGTTATAAAGCAATAACACGTCACAGTTGCATCATTCACCCAATTGTTTCATAAACAGACAATCAAAACAAAACAAGTAACCACCAACACATCATCAGCATTTACAACACTGGAATACCTCCAAATCATGTCATAAATCATGCATATGAATGAACTGACACTATGCATGTGGTACCAACGTCATCCAATGGGAATAACCCATGACCGATCTATCATCATCCAGATACGGCCCTGCCAGCACAGATTCCACACAATGGGAACCATGCCCTTCACTGATCCAACACATCCCTTATGGATACAGTATCAACAATGCACATGAATGAATGCAACATATATAACATACTTATATCATTATCAACATCATCCTCAAATCATCATCATCATCATTTAAGTATGTTCATATATATTAACATCATTCAACCACAATTCTATCATCATCATGTCGAAACATGTACATATTTGCTACAATCATCGTCATCATCAAGAAATAGCAACATATATTATCATCATTCTAAAACCAGTCAAATCATCATCACATAGATCGTTTAATAAAGTTCATTTAGCCCAAAACGGCGCATCAAATGAACCAACGGTTAGAAAGTTACGCCTCTTTGAACTTTCTTAAAATATCACAAAACATCAACAGCACGCGGCGCCATCACACATTCGCGGCGCGGTACGAATCGAAACAACGCCTTCGCGGCGCGTACACATGTTCGCGGCGCGGAACGATTTGGAACAACGCCTTCGCGGCGCGGTCACCCGTTCGCGGCGCGTACTGAACGCAACAAGACTTCCTTACCATATGCCTTCAGGTTCGCGGCGCCTCCCCTATGTACGCGGCGCGAACCGCGATTCTAAAAACCCCAATCTGCAGAAAAACAGCATTCCATGTATCCCAAACACCCCAACACATACCAGTGCGAACATGGAGAATTAGAATGCACAAACAACACAAATTACGTCTCGTAATGCACCAAATACACATCAATTGAGATTATAACAACACATACATCATAGATTCAAACACAGGGGTCAAATATCATACAATTGACACAATCCCTAAACCTATCATATGACTCAATTGATCCGAATTCTACATCTATTCAGCATTATCAACCCCTAACCCGATAATAGATGGTAATCAAGACAAGTCCCCCCTTACCTCAGATAATTCTGGATTCTTGGTCTCTCCCTCTATCGTTCTCCTTCGCGTTCCTCGTTCTTCAGACTTCTTTCTTTCACGCTCTTTCTTGGTTCCCAATTCCAATGTTTATGAAATAATAAAATTAGAAAAAGGTTTTACAGAATCACCCCCCCTTCTTCCACTATTTCCACATATGGCCCAAAAGCCAAAACCTCATTTATTTATTATTTCCACAATTTCTTTAATAATTCTAATTATTAATTCAATAATAAAATTAAATTAATATTAAAATTATACGGGCGTTACAACGCTCAATTACTCCTTTGACGAAATGCAACCTCGCATATATGTGCTTGGTTTGCTCATGATATGTTGAGTTCTTCAACAAGTGTATAGCACTTTGACTATCACATTTAACAGTGATACTTCGACCTTGAAGTTTCAGCTCCTTAGCAAAATCTTCAAGCCACAATGCTTCTTTCACAGTTTCAGTGAGGGCAATATATTCTGCTTCAATGGTTGATAAAGCAACAACCTTTTAAAGTGTTGCTTTCCAACTAATTGTTTGGCCAAACATAGTGAAAACATATCCAGAAATAGATTTTCTAGAATCCATACAATCTGCATAATCCGAGTCGACATATCCTTCGATTACTGCTTTGCTATCTTCACCTAAGGTTCCACCATAAATTAGGACTCTTTTCAGAGACCCATTTATGTACCTTGGAATCCATTTTAATGCTTGCTAGTGAGCCTTTCCAGGATTAGCCATTTACCTGCTTACAAGACTTACTGCATATGCTATGTCAGGTCGAGTGCAGACCATAACATACATCAAAGAACTTACTATATTAGCATATGGAATGCTATTCATATAAGTTCTTTCGACATCAGTACTAGGACACTGATCAATACTCAGCTTGAATTGAGGGTTTGTTGGACATACCAAACTTTTCGAGAATCTTTCGTAGGTATTCCTCTTGAGATACGCATAATTTTGACTGCTTTCTATCTCTTCGAATGTCAATCCTAAGAATCCTGGATGCAGCTCCCAGATCCTTCATATCGAACTCCTTATTGAGTTCAGCCTTCACCCACATTACATATTCGACATTGTTGCTTGCTATGAGAATTTCATCCACATAAAGAAACAAAATAACAAATGAATTACCATGTCGAAATCGGAAGTAAACTCAGTGGTCGAACTAGCTTCTAACGAAACTTATGTGTGTCATGAATTTGTCGAATCTCCTATTCCATTATCGATGAGATTGTTTTAGTCCATATAAATATCTCTTTAGCTTGCACGCATAATCTTCCTTCTCCTTTTCTACATACCCTTCAGGTTGCCTCATCAGAATTGTTTCATATAGATCACCATACAAGAACGCAATCTTCACATCCATCTGTTCTAGTTCAAGATCAATTTGTGCGACCATGGCAAGCAACATTTGAATGGACATATGCTTCACAACATGAGAAAACACGTCATTAAAGTCGACACCTTATTTCTGAGTGAAACCCCTTGCGACCAACCTTGCCTTATATATTATTGACATCATTCACTCAATTCCTTCCTTAACTTTGAAAATCCATTTACAACTGACTAACCTTGCTCCAACAGGTTTCTTAATCAGTTCCCAAGTGTGATTATCATGAAGAGATTTCATCTCATCATTCATGTCCTTCGACCATTCTATCTTATTTTGACTCCTCATAACTTCCTTATAGTGTCTAGGTTCTTCGTCTAGAACCCCACTTGCAGAGAGTAAGGCATAAGCTATAAGATCTGCATACCCAAGTCTCTGCGGTGGCTTGATGACTCTTATCGACCTATCTCTTGACAATAGGTAGTCATCGACAGTTTCCTCAACTTCCTCGGCATCTTCTGCTTCCTATTCAACTTCATCTGGGATATGCAATTCAGCAATAACATGCTCCACCTCAACAGGAATATCTACCTGTTCTAGCTCTTCGTTAGATGTTTCTACACTTCAACCAACATCATCAATTTTCTTAAAAGCCATTTCAACTTCATTGAAAACTACATCTCGACTGGTGATACTCCTCCTATGACCTGGATCTATGCATCATAGCCTATAAACTTTGACTCCTTCAGGGTATCCCATGAACATGCATTTTAGATATCATGGTACACCATTCACACCAGAAGACTTTAAAGGCATTTGTACATGTTAGGCCTCTTGCTTCAATGAGATTTATAACTCAAACTGACGTTGATTTTGTAATATATGTTTGTGATATATTAGTTTTGATGTATATAATGTTTAAGTTTGTACAATTGTGGTTATATGTGACGTGCCATATATTTTATGTCTATGGTATGGCTGGGAATCGAACCCATGACCTATGGACACTTCATCGTGGTTGATAGTCCTAGCTGTGGTGAAATGTGGCGCGCTATCTAGTTTATAACCATGGTCAATTGTCCGTGGTAGAAAGTAGTGCCCTTAATATCACACCCTTAGTTACCACAGTCCATCACCCATGGTGAAATCATTAATTTTCTACCATGGTGAAATGTACTTTTTATATTAGTGATAGATGAAGGTTTTGAAAATTATTTTCTTCAGTACTCGGAGAGTCACACACTTAATTTAAATAGAAAAATCCTAAAAAGTTAAGATAGCTTGATTAATATTTTATGTCCTTTTGAGAGATTGTTATGTGGTTTTCGTTCGTTTTTGGGGGTCCCTGTTCTGCTAATGGTGGTCCACGTAGCCTCACATCTAGCCTAATCTGGATAAGCTTCAAATGTGTGGCTTTTACTGTATTGTTGGTCCTTCTTCAGGAGTGGTTTTTTTCTATATTTTTAGTTTTTTATTTGTGATTTATTGCCTCGTTGTTTTCCTTTGTTATTGGTTATGTGTTTTGTCTTTCAGTATAATACTTCTTATACTATCTGAATAAATGATTGTTGTGTTATTGATGGGTTTTTAATTCCCTACTATTCATATATTTATTTTTCCGTAAAAAATTTTTGAGCACATGATCATATGATGAGCATTTTATCCGTTAACATTGTTTATATGTATTGTTCTTTTGCATTTAATTCTTTTAAGGAACTCATCATAAACTTATTACTTTTGATTTAAGCTAATATTCATTCTTAATTTGAAGATATTTATGATAAATTACTTGAATATCCTTATCATCATCAAAATATTCCTTCTTAATTTAATTTAATCATATTTATTATAAATATGATAACTTACTTCAAATTGGCTGACAATTTGCAGCACAACCTAGTTCTAGTAGGGGTTTTATGGGAATACCGTAGAAAATCTGAATAATGAGAGTTGCAATGTCATTTAGATGAGAGGCATGATATTTTCCCCCAGTAATAGATCATAGAAGGAAGTAGTAGATGAGGGAATAGTTGAAAAATAGAAGAAGAAAATAGAGGGAGAAATAAATAAGGAAAAAGAAGAAGATACAGGGAGAGGATACACACTTGGAGAACTAGTTAATAGAAACTCACCTTCGATAAGAACCAAGAAGAAAATTCTCAACGAACCAAATCTCGAACTCCCTTATTATATGAAACCATTATATTCTGTCTCGAAGAAAAAGGTGAACAAATAAAAGGAAGATGGTCAGCTCAAGAAGTTCATGGATAATGTCAAAAAGCATCAAGTCAACTTCCCTTGTGATGAAGTTTTAGAGAAAATATCGGTTTATGAAAAATTCGTGAAAAATCTATTAACTAGAAAGCATAAGCCGAAGTATGATGAGAATATATCTTTGAAAAAAGAGTGTAATGCAACCACCCAAAGGAAACTTCCACTAAAGCTCAAAGATCCAGGGCAATTTACCATTCCTTGCACCATTGGTGAGCTAAAGATAGAGCAGGACTTTGTGATTTAGGGGAAAGTATCAACTTGATGTCTTTTTCCATGTTAAAGAAACTTAATAGGGGTAAAGTTAAGCCAACTCCGATGACCCTCCCATTAGCAGATCGGTACATCACTTATCCTTATGGTGTGATTGAAGATGTATTGGTTAGAAATTTTCCAAACTTATTTAAAATGCTTTTGTATGTTAATTGTGTAATCACCCTACTTAATTCGATTGAAAATTAAGGTGATATGAAAGATAAGTTGAGTACATGTTATTGTTGGAAGATCTTTTTGTAGTTATCTAAATTGAAGTAGGGAACGGAAGTGATGATCAGAAATAAGAGAATGGCGATGTCATTTGTAACACCCTACTTCCCGACTCAACAATTAACTAAAATAATTCAGATATAACGCGTAATTCTCCAAGTAATATGTTACTCAAATAAAACCATCATCCAAAAGTGAACCATTTATTTTTCAATAAAACCTTTCAATTCGCAGAGGAAATTATTAGAAAGTATCTGGCGTTAAAGGCCTCAACAATAATATCAAAATTAAACATGGTTCATCTTCAAAACAGAGGAAAGAAATGCAAAATAACATAAATAAAGAACATCATATTCCCCTTGTGTTATATATTAGAGCGACTCCAGTAAAAAACTCAATTATTAAGTAACTAAAGAGGTACAAAACTGTCCTCAACCACAAGCTTCTACTGAGGTACTTGATTGTCTGTGCTCTAGAGGAGCACAGACATCACAATAAAAACAGGGGGCGAGAATATATTCAAATAATTAACAGTGCATAAACAAACACAATAGTTCATTACTTACAGGTTCTCATAGAAAATCAACTATGCACCATAATCACAAATATCTATAACTCACTCGCAACATAATCAAATGCATTTATTTAAACAATGAAACTCACGGCGCATCAATGACTCTTATGTATGCGGTACCGACTCGATAATGGTTCCATCTACCGAACCCATGAGCCCCACACCGAGATTGGGACAATCACAAATCCCCTCACCGAGACTCGTACTGCATCTTTCAACAACAACAACAATATAGGATGCATAAATGATTGAATGCATCATCACAACAATTAATGGTATCATATTAAACCTTACAATTCCTGTACACCAACCACAAGGTATTTTCCACTCGAAACTACATATCTCAACTCAACTTGCTATCAATATATATATATATAACAATTTAGCTCATAATCACATTAACATCATCGCAACAATTGCATAATTCGTTAACCAAACATATGAACAACTAATTTCATAACATAGTAGGCATAGGAATAATACTCGAACAATTCACCTATCTCTATCATGCTATAGCTCTAAGTGTTAGCTTCCCCACACTTTAAACGACACGTCATTTGGATATACAAATAAAAAGTTAAGAGGTACAACGTCAAGGCATGTCATTGTTCAAAACAGAATTTTTTTAAAAAAATAAAGCAACAAAAATCGGTTGTCACAAGATGACAAACGATTGTTATCAGCATGATTCCGCCACTACCATACCCAAACAACATAACAATTGAATCAACACATGCAACCACACATTCATCATTATTTATCATCATCATATTCATCAAATTCATCAGAATCAAAGAGCACACAAGTCTTAATAAAGGTCAAGGGACACCTCCATACCCTTTCATGATATAGCACCCATAGATGAACAATTCCCGACTCCCCCTTACTTGATTATTCCAGTAAAGATGAAAGAATCCTTGAAATTTTTCTCCAATGCCCTTCTTCTCCTTCCTCTTGCCCTAGCCCTTTTATTGTTTCTCTTTTATGTTTTCATGTACTGTGCAAAACTGACCCTTTTTTACTAATTATATTCTTAATTATGTTCTCTCTCTTTTACCCCCAACTCATTCTTACAATTTACCAGGTTACCCATAATTCATCTACACACTTTATTTTCCTTAATATTTTGTTATTCTAACATATATTCACTTTAATTAAATAATTACTTTTATTATTAAATCACTACCACAACTCTAAATAATTTCAACCCGTTTCTACACCACTAAATTATTTTAATTAACCCAATCCATCAATAAATCAAAACACGCAAAATCACACACAATTCACAAATAAATTGATAAAAATGAATAATTAAAAATGGGGTGTTACATCATTGGTAAGGGTAAGCCTGTATTTCTGTTGAAATGTTCTGTTTAAAAGTAAGTTCCTTGAGGATAAATAATAGTGTAAGTTTGGGTTTGTGATGAAACTCTGTCATCATGTAATTTATTTAGCATTTGCAATGGTTTTAGTCATGTTTTAGATGAATTTGTATTATATTAGTGAAGAAATACAAAGTAGTGTGACAAACTTAGCAAAAACAAGAAATTTTTTATAGAAAATGAACAATTCTCCCCTGAAAAATAGTGCCCAGATCGTGGCATGATTGGCTGGAAAAAGATGGATTGTGTCGCGATGGAAAGTGATTGCAACGCAGTCTAGCTGACACGCAGGTCATCATGGAACAATCCAGAGGTGTCGTGGCGTGATATAATGCACATTTTTGACGCATTTTGGCTTCTATAAAAAGGAAAAAATAGATTTTTAGAGAGGCTATTTTATCATATTTTTCTTGGCATGGGAATTTCGATGACGCTGGCCAAAATGGAGCTCCAGAAAAAAGGTTTTCAACGTAGGAAGTCAAATTTATATAAAAAATTCATGTACTACTTAGGTACTTCTAATGTTATGATTTATTTCAATATGAGTAGCTAATTTCCTTTACCTAGGTTTTGTTAGAGGAACCTCTATGAACCTGTTGGACATATGTTTGAGTTTTGTACTATTTACACAGTTTGATTAATCAGTATTTGTTATTCTGTTAAATATTGTATTTATTGATTAGTATGTGTTGATGAACTCATATATTATAATTATAAGGATTACTGACCCTAACTCTATGATTTTGACCTATATTAACTTTTCAACTTAGTAACTGATTAGGAATAAGAAATTATAAGTTATGACTTAAAGGTTTTACATTCTATTTGTGTGTTTTATCTGCAAACTTATCTAAGGAATTAGGGAGTTGTGGTGTAGAATAGTGAGTTATAAACCAAAACATTGGATATAACAGCTAGGTTAAATCATCCTAATTTTTGATAAATCAACTTAAATTGAATTTAGAATTATAGGGATTACTGACCCTAACTCTGTGATTCTAACCTAGATTAACTTTTCAACTTAGTAATTGATTAGGAATAAAAAATTATAAGTTTTGACTTAAAGGTTTAACATTCTAATTGTGTGTTTTATCTGCAAACTTATCTAAGGAATTAGGGAGTTGTAGCGTAGAATAGTGAGTTATAAACCAAAGCATTGGATATAACGGCTAGGTTAAATCATCGTAATTTATGATAAATCAACCTAAGACAAATAGACGTTGGCATCAGTAGCGACATACAGAGGATTTGAAACAAAGCGTAATTACCTTTAATTTGATAAAGTTTAATTATTTTAATTACGCATCTTTTATATCAAATCCAAAATTTGAAATCCCCCAATTTTATTATCATAGAAATATAATTATTTTGTTAAAACAAAATAGGCCATGTGGATACAAATTTAATTTTATTACTTCGATATAAGTTAGTACACTTGCTAATGTTCTATCATTACACAGTTTACCTGATACTAAGTAGATTGTGTTATACACTTGCAATTCTCAAAATAGTTTAACAGTAGGTTTAGGGTTCTTATCAATAATTTTTTAACCAATAATTTTACCTTTGTAGTTACTATAAGAAGAAGCTTCTCCTGTAGTATGAGTAAAATAAGAAAAAAATATTATATCTTTGGTCATATGATTTGAATAGCCACCATCACATTTTGAGTTTGAGCTTTCAAGCATATCTGCATCACACTTTGACTTTTTGACCTTTGGTACTCAATAAATTTTAGATCCTTTTAGTGTTAGTATATTTAAGGTGGCTCGGATCAATAGATTGAAATCTATTTTACCACTTTAAATTTTTTAATTTTCTAAAACAATAAAGCTCAAGATGACCAAGATTACAACACTAATTGCTTTTACAAACAGAGTTGCTAGTTTTCTTCTTAGAATGACATATGTTATTAAAACCTTTATAATTTATTTTAGGTTCATAACAGCCAAAGGTTTTTCTCTAACTGGATCTCTCAACATGGTTAAGTGTTTGATTCAAAAATCAACAATAGAGTCGGGCTCTGGTACCAATTGAAGGTAAAGAAAAACACAAGAAAAGAGGGTTTGAATTGGGTTTTCAAAACTTTTCCCTTTAGAGATACTATTCATACAAACTAAACAATAATAAATGCGATGAATATAAAAATCACACATTCATGTTATCCAGGTTTCCCTTAGAAAAGGTTAATCTTGTCCACCCGCCAAGGTAATTTTGCCTTAGAAAAGGACTTAATCCACTATCATCAAAATGATTACAAATGCACGGGCTAACTGCCAATGACTAACAATCAAAGCATTGATCAACTGTTAGTGATCTCTTAAGAATTCTGACCCACATGGTCCCTAAAGAGATATAACAATTAACGAATCCTTAAGAACTCTGACCCAACTGGTCCCTTGAAGGAGATTTCTCCATAATGACAAATTGTTAAAGTCTTCTTGAGTCTACATACTAACACTAGTCACTCTTGTAACACCCTTCTAAACCCCAAGAAATTTTCGTGAAATAATAATAAATATTCAATCACAAATCACCAACAAGGGCGTCACATCTTCATGTAAAACAACATAACAAGACATCCTGCTCCGTAACACGGATTCTCAAAAATTGAAACATTTGTCTCATTGAAAATATCATCAATAACTTCAACATCACAACGAAATTATAGTCTCAAAAACATCATTATTTAATACTTCAAATAAAAATATCATCACACTTCATAATTCATAAGTCATGTGTAAAAACATTTAAAAAAAAATAAAGTATCTCAATACATCATGCCAATAGAGAACATATAGTTCAAATTCAAACGAATCCCAAAACCCTGATGTTATGTATCAGAGAAAGACCCTCTTTATTGAAATAAAGCAACACACAGACTCCATAAAGCTATCCTCGAGATTTTACCTTTATTCCTGATTACCTGCAAGTTACCCATGTATCGAGGCTGTAACACCCCATTTCTACCCGGCAAATATTCAAGAATCAGAGTTTCAAAATTTCTCGACAAACAAACGAGGCGTCACATATTCATTTCAAAACAAATCACTTCATCACATTTAGCGGATACATAGCACTTTCTAAAACAGAATAACTTCTTTTATTAATAAAACAGCGGAGTCATGATTCTCAATTTCTGAATCAAGTAACATCTTAACCACATAAACAACATCATATTAATAAAGCAACTTCACTTAACATATCATCCTAATAAACCAGAATAGTCACAATAAGCAACAACATCCTAAACATTATAAATCGCCCCCCCGAGTGCTACGTATCAGAGCGACAACCGACTCGATTAACGGCAACTAAATCTTCATACTCGAACACCTGCACGTTACCAATATAAAGGCAACGGCGAACAAAAGAAAAGGGTGAGATATCAAATCATATAAGTGAGCGCATGATAAACTGTATATTAGGATTCAGGCATATATAGTTATCACATCGCAAGTATTAATATTGCCATACTCCTCATACCTTCACTAACTCACAAATCTCACATACTTTTCATCTTACTACAAGTCATAACACGTCATATTCACATCAATTATAAATATATCTCATTCATTTACTTTGCAAGCCAACTCACGATACATCACATGTATGAATCACAATTCTAGTCCTAAAACATCACCGCATATAAGTCATACATATAGTCACAAAACATTACATATAAGTCACGCACCTAGTCACAAAACATCACATATAAATCACTTAAGACATGTTCAGTTAAGCGCATTCCCAAGTACTAATATCCTTATACTATTCACAAAATCATCAATTCACATTTTCACATACATCCATCATTTAACAAGTCACGAAATACAATCACGACATAGTCACAAAACGTCACAACTATGAATCACATATGACACATGGGACATGACTCATGTATATGCATGTGGTACCAATCAGAGCTTCAACCCCCGTCACCAATTGCCATTTAGGCCGTCATGTTTGCCATAGTTTTCAGGCCCTCATGTTTGCCATAGTTTTCAGGCCGTCACAGAGTATGCATATGGAATGTGACTCGACAAACAAGACAACACATCATACTCATCACAATCACATATCGTCGCGAGGCATAAGCCTATATCACAATCATATTACCATTTATTCGAGGTAATTCACGTCACCATAATATTTCACCTTCATTTAGTCTCAAAATTATTGTCACGAATATATATATATATATACAACATCACGTATCACCAATCATCACAACCATCGTCATGTTTCGACACATCACGACAAATATATAATTTCAAACATTAACAAAATCATCACAACATCATCATATTTCGGTATATCGCAACAAATCAACACATTGAGTCAATTCACATTAGTCTCATAATCCTCTATAAATTAGTCTTCTAATTAACTCACTAATTCACTATCAACTAACCAAAATTAATCACAAAGCATACTTCAATTAGTTATGCAAATTCTGCGTCGCTACCGGTTATCTAATTTTCAGTTATATTCTTAATATTCACGACTTTATGAGTCTTTGGGTTACACTTCCAAGTCACTAAAAACACAGCTCAACCGGTTAATTCGGATACAATTCTATTCTTTACCGGTTATTCGATTCGTTCGGTTACATTCTCAAGATATCTTAATTTACCGATAAACCGAATAGTTAATCTAAGTTCACATTTATTCTAATTAAATAGGCTTATTAAAAATTAATTCAACTATTAATTTAATCAACCGATTAATATCACTATTTCGACAAAAGAACACCACCACGTTAATGTGCTAATTAAACTTAGCTACCCCGTCAATTTTCATCAAATTTCGGACAACTAAATATACCGCTAAATTCGGCTATTTCGATCAAACGGGACTGTTTCGCATTTTAGTAGTTCCATAACTGTTTCTAATTATATAACATTTCATAATCATGTTTCATTTTTATCAAAAACATACATACCACATGTTGTGAATTCAATGCCAAGAACAAAGTATAAAACAAGGAAGAATAAAGGACAAGGAAGAAGAGGAACACAAGAATTGGTTATAACTGCTATTCTTTCACTTTCTCTTAGAACAAGATTACAAGTTTACAAGAATAACAAATAACCTCTCTCACCCTAAATTAGGATTTGCAGCTTAGCAATGATGAGAGACTAGTATGTTATTTATAATAAAACCTAACATACTAACTAATGGGCTTTTTCCACAAGGCCCATTACACAAGTCAACTTAATAAACAAGCTAACTTAACAAATTAGGGTTTAAACACTAAAACCTAATTTAACATGCTAACAACCCTAGCATCTTCGACACAAGCATGTGAACAACCTTCGACTTCATGCTTAACCCTGTCGAACCAAGAAGCTACCCTTCGGCCATACTAGAGTTCGATCCAATATCTCACACCACATAATTGATAATTGGTTTATTAATAATATTTTTAATCATATTTCATTTCTATTAATTCATACATAGCACATAATTGTTTCATTAATAATATTTGTATAGATATTAGATAGATCAGACCAAACTTTTCAATTCCATCGTAAGCACATAGTAAGCACATAGTACATGTTTATAGCATATGAAGAAACACATTTGTCGACCGTCAATTCAAGGCGCCGTAACTACCTTTTCTTATTTATTTCTTATTTTGATACTCCTAACTTCAATACATACATTTAATTGTAGTTTGGGGTTCAATAACATACGCCCAGTATTCCCAGCATCATAAATTCATCAACACAAACAGCAATGGCAGAAACTCAGTTATCAATTAACGGTAACAATTTAACACAACAACAATAATAACCTAAATCCCTACTCCCCAACATACAATTGTTCATAAGCCCCATTATAGGAAGAGAACCCCACCCTTACCTTATTCAATGTGAAGTCTCCGATTGCACTTCCGATTGAGCACCATGGATGGAAATCTCCAAGCTCATTCCTCTTCTCCAAGGCTTGCCTCTTTCTCTTCAAATTTTGTTCTCTCCCAAAATGATACACTCCACTTCTCAATCTCTAAAACCCTACTTTTATTATTCTATTTGGGCTTAGATTTTAACACCTCTTCTTCACAACCAATTTAGGCCCAAGAAGACTAATAACTCAAAATAATCAATATATCACTTTAAATAATATTTTGTCGATATAATAAATTTCGACTTGTAAATAATATTATGTGTGCTATTATTCTTCGACCGTCCGACTAAAATCTGACTTTAACTTAATAAATTCAAATACGCTTCTTAAAATAACACCGACAATCCAAATTCGACCAATATATCATATTTTCGGTCTAATCTTAATTACTCAGAAAATTCCCAAAACTTCAAATATTATTCCAATAATATTTCTAATACTGAAAATATCAAAACTCACTATTAAATATCAATCGGCTATCCTGATCTAATACCGACTAAATCGTCTCAAAATACGAAAACTTCACTAATCGCTCCGAACGTCTAGATTAAGCGAATAATCGAATTTCCGGGCGTTACAACTCTCCTCCACTTAGAATATTTTCGTCCTCGAAAATCTACTTAACAACACCATAGCAACCAAATCTCGTATCCAATTCTCAAATATCCAAATCGCGTTTGGTAACACTTCAATCCCTACTTCTTCGGCACAACAACGATTCCACAAGAACACAAACACATTACTATTCTTACCAGATTCACAATAATCTACGACCCAATGCAGCATCCTGGCTCATCGCACTTATTCCTACAGTCTATTAGTCCAAACCTCAAGATAACTCCTACTCCCAAACTTCTGATATAAATTTCTACAAGTCGTATAATCAACAGTGCCACATAATGCTTTCGCTGCGCCACTCTGATAATTCTTCTTTAAGTCACTGTCCTTGTTAAAATTTCGTCAATTGTATAGTTTACAAATTTCCAATCCACTGCAGACTTGCTTTAATTCTCATCAGCACACCATTGCTCACTTGGTACTTCTAATCTTTCCCTTTTTGCGACATTCGCTTGCACAAAACTCACTACCCCAGATTGTTCACTTCGTTAAACTCTTACTCAACCACTCCTCTCATCAAGCTAAACAAACTGATGTGCGACCGTCTTCACGATAAAATATAAATACTCTTTCCACACTATTAAGGTAGCAAGACAAAGCTATAACATCCAACACGATTTCCGTCTACCATTAACAATGGATTGAGGGTGATCAGTTCCCCAATTTGTCAATTAGTATTCGACAACCATAGTGGAGTATAAACCGTCGTTACTTCGTAATAGCGTCATCTCCGAATTCTCGCTCAAATCCAATAACACGTCATAATCCAATAATTCACTTTGGGTTTTTACAATTCCCACAACTTCACCTCTTTGTAGGCTCAAACTGTACGTCCAACTGATACTCGAAACCCAAGATACAAATATCTGACGTTATTCGAATTGTAAACATCGATGTCAAGCATCGACAATTTTTATGTTATCTCCCAAACTCCTCAAATAACTTAGACGACAAACTGCACCCCATCCCAACATCATCACGTCAAAATCAAATCTATTACGGCTGCGGCAATCATTCTTATAATACACTTCATCTCGTTATCTTTCTGACGCTTTAGACGAAGTTCAAATCAAATATCCGAAACTCAAGCTACGCGCATTCTCGAGTTCTAACTCGGGTTTGCGATTCACAACACTTCACACATTGACTAAGTCCGTTAATCACTTATGCGAGTCTAACATAAAGTCTACCGCAACTTTATCATTTTAATACTTGTCAAACACCGGCATCAGACGCAAAGGTTAAACACACCGACAAGTTCTCAGTCCTCAACCATGCTGAACATCGCCACTCTCTAACTTGTGTCTCCCAAAATTATCCTTAACTTCACATCGTCTTCGACTCTGGGTAACATCCAAAACTCTCAACAACACTTGCATCGTCGCTTATTGACAGCATACCTGACCATCCCTTACAACAGAAACATCTTTGAGAAGTAAAACTTCTCCCCCACTTGGAATAAAACCAATCCCTGCAACAAAGCAAACAAGTACCGACAGTGTTTCACACACATGTCGCGTACTAAGGAATAAAACACTGACAACATTCAATTGTCACACAACTCAACTGACTCGACAACTTGGCCGGACAGACCGACCTGCTCTGATACCACTAATGTAACACCTCATTTCTACCCGGCAAATATTCAAGAATCATAGTTTCAAAATTTCTCGACAAACAAATGAGGCGTCACATATTCATTTCAAAACAAATCACTTCATCACATTTAGCGGATACATAGCACTTTCTAAAACAGAATAACTTCTTTTATTAATAAAACAGCGGAGTCATGATTCTCAATTTCTGAATCAAGTAACATCTTAACCACATAAACAACATCATATTAATAAAGCAACTTCACTTAACATATCATCCTAATAAACCAGAATAGTCACAATAAGCAACAACATCCTAAACATTATAAATCGTCCCCCCGAGTGCTACGTATCAGAGCGACAACCGACTCGATTAACGGCAACTAAATCTTCATACTCGAACACCTGCACGTTACCAATATAAAGGCAACGGCGAACAAAAGAAAAGGGTGAGATATCAAATCATATAAGTGAGCGCATGATAAACTGTATATTAGGATTCAGGCATATATAGTTATCACATCGCAAGTATTAATATTGCCATACTCCTCATACCTTCACTAACTCACAAATCTCACATACTTTTCATCTTACTACAAGTCACAACACGTCATATTCACATCAATTATAAATATATCTCATTCATTTACTTTGCAAGCCAACTCACGATACATCACATGTATGAATCACAATTCTAGTCCTAAAACATCACCGCATATAAGTCATACATGTAGTCACAAAACATTACATATAAGTCACGCACCTAGTCACAAAACATCACATATAAATCACTTAAGACATGTTCAGTTAAGCGCATTCCCAAGTACTAATATCCTTATACTATTCACAAAATCATCAATTCACATTTTCACATACATCCATCATTTAACAAGTCACGAAATACAATCACGACATAGTCACAAAACGTCACAACTATGAATCACATATGACACATGGGACATGACTCATGTATATGCATGTGGTACCAATCAGAGCTTCAACCCCCGTCACCAATTGCCATTTAGGCCGTCATGTTTGCCATAGTTTTCAGGCCGTCATGTTTGCCATAGTTTTCAGGCCGTCACAGAGTATGCATATGGAATGTGACTCGACAAACAAGACAACACATCATACTCATCACAATCACATATCGTCACGAGGCATAAGCCTATATCACAATCATATTACCATTTATTCGAGGTAATTCACGTCACCATAATATTTCACCTTCATTTAGTCTCAAAATTATTGTCACGAATATATATATATATATATATATATATATATATATATATATATATATATATATATATATATATATATATATATATATATATATATACAACATCACGTATCACCAATCATCACAACCATCGTCATGTTTCGACACATCACGACAAATATATAATTTCAAACATTAACAAAATCATCACAACATCATCATATTTCGGTATATCACAACAAATCAACACATTGAGTCAATTCACATTAGTCTCATAATCCTCTATAAATTAGTCTTCTAATTAACTCACTAATTCACTATCAACTAACCAAAATTAATCACAAAGCATACTTCAATTAGTTATGCAAATTCTGCGTCGCTACCGGTTATCTAATTTTCGGTTATATTCTTAATATTCACGACTTTATGAGTCTTTGGGTTACACTTCCAAAGTCACTAAAAACACAGCTCAACCGGTTAATTCGGATACAATTCTATTCTTTACCGGTTATTCGATTCGTTCGGTTAAATTCTCAAGATATCGTAATTTACCGATAAACCGAATAGTTAATCTAAGTTCACATTTATTCTAATTAAATAGGCTTATTAAAAATTAATTCAACTATTAATTTAATCAACCGATTAATATCACTATTTCGACAAAAGAACACCACCACGTTAATGTGCTAATTAAACTTAGCTACCCCGTCAATTTTCATCAAATTCCGGACAACTAAATATACCGCTAAATTCGGCTATTTCGATCAAACGGGACTGTTTCGCATTTTAGTAGTTCCATAACTGTTTCTAATTATATAACATTTCATAATCATGTTTCATTTTTATCAAAAACATACATACCACATAATTGATAATTGGTTTATTAATAATATTTTTAATCATATTTCATTTCTATTAATTCATACATAGCACATAATTGTTTCATTAATAATATTTGTATAGATATTAGATAGATCAGACTAAACTTCTCAATTCCATAGTAAGCACATAGTAAGCACATAGTACATGTTTATAGCATATGAAGAAACACATTTGTCGACCGTCAATTCAAGGCGCCGTAACTACCTTTTCTTATTTATTTCTTATTTTGATACTCCTAACTTCAATACATACATTTAATTGTAGTTTGGGGTTCAATAACATACGCCCAGTATTCCCAACATCATAAATTCATCAACACAAACAGCAATGGCAGAAACTCAGTTATCAATTCACGGTAACAATTTAACACAACAACAATAATAACCTAAATCCCTACTCCCCAACATACAATTGTTCATAAACCCCATTATAGGAAGAGAACCTCACCCTTACCTTATTCAATGTGAAGTCTCCGATTGCACTTCCGATTGAGCACTATGGATGGAAATCTCCAAGCTCATTCCTCTTCTCCAAGGCTTGCCTCTTTCTCTTCAAATTTTGTTCTCTCCCAAAATGATACACTCCACTTCTCAATCTCTAAAACCCTACTTTTATTATTCTATTTGGGCTTAGATTTTAACACCTCTTCTTCACAACCAATTTAGGCCCAAGAAGACTAATAACTCAAAATAATCAATATATCACTTTAAATAATATTTCGTCGATATAATAAATTTCGACTTGTAAATAATATTATTCTTAATATTATTCTTCGACCGTCCGACTATAATCTGACTTTAACTTAATAAATTCAAATACGCTTCTTAAAATAACACCGACAATCCAAATTCGACCAATATATCATATTTTCGGTCTAATCTTAATTACTCAGAAAATTCCCAAAACTTCAAATATTATTCCAATAATATTTCTAATACTGAAAATATCAAAACTCACTATTAAATATCAATCGGCTATCCTGAACTAATACCGACTAAATCGTCTCAAAATACAAAAACTTCACTAATCGCTCCGAACGTCTAGATTAAGCGAATAATCGAATTTCCGGGTATTACAGAGGCAACATTTCCAAGCAGAAAGGGTGAGAAATCACAATCATTATAAAAGATGTAATGGATAAATATAGTAGGTACAATAGTATTCATGTAATTCACATAACATCATATATCACATATCACTTTAATATCATCTTGTCATATCCTAATCTTGTACCCCCCTATGATGCCACATCTCAACTACTCCATCAACTCAAAACAGATACCCAGAGCAGTCACTTGTTCACCAAGTACTCAGGTTAGGGGTTCATGTTAGGAAAATTCAGGCAAAGGATCAATCAATGGTTGAAATTGATCCTCAAAACAATCATGGGACTCAAAATGCCTCTTGATCCCAAATCTCAAGGCATCGAGCCTCAGATCCATCAAAGGCCCCAAATTAGGGTTTTAGTCTATCCGGGACTAAAATCAGGGTTTTCATTTAGGAAGACTCACAAAGCTTCAAGACATGATTCAAAGATCTCAAACATCCTCAAATGATTCCTACATTAATATCAAATGCAAGATATACTTCAATTCCAGTTCAACAACTTCCAATTTCATATGGCCCACAATTAGGGTTTTTGACCTAATTCACATGGAAAGTTAACTTTTTGACCAGGACAAGATCCCATGGCTCAAATCATAGCTCAAAGACCTATAATTCCGAAATATAATCCACTTAAATCATTCATTTAAAGAGTAGAGCTTGATTCATTTGAAATCTCCACAAATGCAATTCATTTGGAAAAGTCAACTGTTTGAAATCACCTTTGACTTTTTAGAAATTTGGTCAACTATGGACTTTTAAGGATCAAAATCATCAACATATGATTATTGAAGTCATTTGATCAAAGAAATTCAAGAAAATCAATCAAGAATAAAAAAGTCAACAAAAGTCAAAGTTGGAAATTTCAAAGACTTAGAAAAATTCTAAGTGTTTTCAAGTGTTTTTGTCATAACTTCATGGGCAAGTAACTTCAATTTTCAAGTACAAACTGGAAAAAAACTCCCAACATTAAAGTTGTAGATCTTGATCCAATAAACAACTTTGTCAAATACAACATTTCCTCAAAAAATAACCATTTGAGAGATATGGGTTCATAAAGTTCCTGCCAAAGAACACTTACGTGTTTAACCCTAGTTTTTTCCTCAACTTTATGGCTATTTTCACCAAGTTCCCAAATAATTTTGAAGAAACACCAAACAAATGAACTGAATTACATCATCTAAGCTTTCCAAAAAGTATTAGATCATCTCTTAAATCAATTTGAACAAGAAGTTATGCATGTTCAAAGTAAGGCATTTGAAGTTGGATTTCAAGGCATGACCAACTTTGCATTTTGCCAATTTTGTGAAAATTCCTTTAACAAATGATGCATCTTCATTCATGTAATATCAGAATGGATCAAGGGGAATCAAATACATCATTAAATCATTTTGGCCAATTGCAAGAATTTTCAAAAACCGTGTGACTATGTAATGATTACAAAATGGAATTTATGGCAAAATTGGTGAATCATCAAAGGAATATTTTCAAATACAATTAGATGCATCTAAACATTATAAATAATCTTTAAGATCATATTGAATCAATGGCTAGGGGCTTTGATCAATTGGAATAAAAAAATCATCATTGCATTTTCAAGATATTCCATTTTTCTTCATCACTAAGTTTCTCTTCAAGTGACCTCACTATGCCTGCATCACTCTTCTACTACCTAAGTCCAATTGCCTATAAATAGGAGGCTCTTTCTCATTCAAAATGACACCAAAGAAACTTCAATCATTGCTTTCTCACTTATCCTTTTTTTCTCATATTTTTAAAAGATCTTTTGGCAAGAAGAAGTGGATTCTTCAAATCAGAGCTTCTCCCTTGAAAGTGAGAATTCTAACACTTTATATGTGCTACTTAGAAGTGATCCAAGTCCCTTTTCCAGCTCTGTAAGTGTAGGATCACCATATCCACTTTCAATTTGGAGCTTGAGCAAGTGGAGTCAGGTAGAAGGATTCTGAGGGTGTCAAACCAATTAGAGCACATCAACATCTTCCTTGAGGTCTAAGGAAGCTATCCAGATGCCTGCAACACTTCTGTAGCAGTTGGATCATCATCTTCCATTCTCACTTCAAGCTCTTGCAAGAGGAGTCAAATAGAGTAACTCAGGGGCATTCAAGGTGAAGTAAGCATTCCTTTAGCATCCTTGAGGTCCCAGGAATTTATTCCAATCATCAAAGCATTGTTGGGAGCTCTTTACCATAGACTTCTACCTCCATTTTCATAGGTAAGAAACTCAAACTCAAGCTCCATAATTCTTGTATCATTTTTGATAAAACTCGATACCATCTTGTTCAGCATCATGAAAGGATCAAAAGCCCTCTATTATCATTCATTTATTCATCATGATCATCATTTAAAATAAATAAACTATGAGATCACCATTAGATTCCTCATCTCAATTGGTTAAGAAACGAGCTAGTTAGAAATTCAAAAATCTAAGAGCTTGAGGTTGAAGACAAAGATGGTGGCGCCATTTTTGAATTCCTAGGAAAGTTTAAAATATTATTAAATGAACGCGTGTGTTAAACAAACCAAACGCGTAGCTCAGTTGGTATTAATTTTGGATGGTGAGTACAAGGGCGTGGGTTCAAGCCCTTACAAGACCAAAACCTTCTTTTTATCACTATTTTCTTTCGTTTTTCTTCACAACTTCACACATTTATTTAACCTATCAAAATTTATCATTTTTAATTGATTTTTTGCACACTCCTCATTTAATATATATATATATATATATATATATATATATATATATATATATATATATATATATATATATATATAAATATCCAAAAAAGTCACAAAAAAATATTTATTTGATGTATTTTTAATTAGTTGAAAAAGCCATATTTTAAAGTATTTTTAATACTTACAAAAATCATAATTTTGATTTCTTTTCTCATCTAATTATTTTCAAAACTCTATGTGATTAAATACCTTTGTTTTGAACAATGTTTTGATGTATATATCATGTTCACTTTGATTCAAATAGTCTTTGCACTTCAAATCAAACTATTTCTCTGGATCGATCGATCGAGCCATTAGGGTTTCTTCAACAAATCCCTTCTCTCTTTCTTAAATCAATTTCTTTCAAATCAAAATCTTTTGGGCCTCTTGATTTTTAAATAGTGTAAGACCCAACCTTTTTTCTTTTTTTATCTTGAATTTTCAAATACATACAATTCAATTTTCAAAATATAGTTGGGTATCTCTTTGAGTAGAAGCCCCATCCTTTATTCTTTTGTCTATTTTTAAAGAGCTTTGTTTTCTGTAAAACTTTCTCATCTCTTTTAATCTCTAGTACTAAGAGGAACATTATTCCCGACGGAACTGGTTTTAGACTTTGGGCCCCTCTTCTAAGGTATAAGTCCCAAACCTTCTCTTCTATTCTTCATTTGTTTTTCGAAACAAAACTCTGGTATTAAAATGGGCATTATTCCCGGTCAAACTTCTCTTAGACCTTTGGGCCCCTCTTTTGAGGTATAAGCCCCAAACTTCTCTTCTTCTTTTTCAAACAACTTTTGTTTTCAATTCAAACTTCAAATTATTTTTCATTCAAACTTCAAACTGTTTTCAATTCAAACTTTCAACTGTTTTCAAAATAAACTTCTCATATGTTTTCAACTCAAATTCTTGGGCCTCTATTATAGTATAAGACCCAACACCTTTTGTACATACAGTAAATAATCTTTTGGGGCTTCTCCTTGAGTTATAAGACCCAACATCTTTTCTTTTCTTTTCTTTTCAATAAAACTCAACTGTTTTCAAAACATTCAACTGTTTAATAAGGATATGTATATACATTAATCATGGGCCTCCTCTTCAAACTGTGAGTTTTTATAGCTTTCATTTACTGCTTTAAATACCTTGTCAAATATAAACTGTGAATATATACTATTGAGATCTCCGTCAGAGGAAAACCTTAAGAAAAATAAATTGTATATATATTATAGGACTATGACATGGGATTGAGGATTACTTCCTGGCGAAACCTCTCTTAATTAGAAAACATAGATTCTTGCCACAAAATGAATTATTCCCGGTGAAACATCTTGAAAACCCTTAGATCTAAAATAGGGCACATCCATCCAAGAGGAATTATTCCTGGTGAAACCTTTTATCCCTTTTGCTTAGAGCCAAATTAGGAAAGCCAACATAGCTTTATCTTGTGTTACAACAAGGAACCTCGATTAGCCTTCTCTTGGGCTCACAACGAAATGACATACAGGCTTCTTATAAGCATTTCCCTTCAGCTTCCTCTTGAGCTTGTATACAAGGACCCATCAGGCTTCTTAAAAGCATGGGACAGGTCTTTAGTCACCTTTACCCCTGTGAGAATCCAAATTCTTCACATACACAATCACAATCATTCAAGTATTCAAAACCCTCTCACTGTGTCAACCTTTAGGACTAAGAGATATGGAAAATCTCAGTCACCCATCTTTCCTCAGTTGAGTCAGCCTCAATCTTGGGCGTTGTACAAGACAAAAAAACATTCTTTCAACAGTCAAAAAGATTCAAATCTCTAAATCTGTTTCCCTAGTTGTGTCAACCTCTGGATTATTCCTCAGAAAAATCCAGCCTCAACCTTGGGCTTGTTGAAGGCAGAAAAGCAGTATCTTCCAATAGTCAAAAGATTCAAACCCTTGGATCTTTCCCCAGTAGGGTTAACCTTAATCTTGGGCTTTGTACAAGACAGAAAATAGAGTCATTCATAAATCTCTAGAAATTTGTCTCTCCAAGCAGAGTTAGCGTCAATCTTGGACTTTTTACAAGACACAAATTGTCATACAATCTTCCAAATGTACTCCCCAATAGAGTCAGTTCCAATATTGGGCTTTAAATAAGAAGCAGTTATTCCTTAAAAGAGTCAACTTCAATCACACAGGACAGAAATAATCAACACATACAAATTCCTTCAGTCAAAACAATCCCCAATGGAGTCATCTACAATAGAGTCAGTTTCAAACTGCCAATTAAGCCTCAAGCTTGGGCCTTGTACAAGCCAGTCAAGTTCAGATCTCTCTTACAGAAGTGAGACATGATTCATCTCTACAGAAGAGACATTTCTTCTACTACACTACATTCAAACAAATAAACATTATCAGTCATTTTCAAATCATTTTCCCATTTAGGTGATGTAAGTGGCATGTTCTGTTGATTTCAAATCCAGACTTGTTGTCCTTCCCTGATGGTTGGAAAACTGTTCTTTCATTCAAGAGATTGTGAGTAGCATACTTGCTTCATCCAAGTAAGGTCCATCTCTTTTGAAAAGAGCCTCCTTTCTGTCACTTCAAAAAATGTTTGTGGTGGAATACTAGAGATATCTCTCTGTTAAGATGATGACTTGTCTCTTTTCTATAAACAAAGATCACTTTTTCAGCTTCAACCTTGAGCTTTGAACAAGGCACGTAAAATTCAATCCATTTACCTATTAGTTCCCCGAACTACAAAGGCTTTAACTTCCACTAGGGATATGTAGGCATGAGATTCACAAGGAATCTTTGCGAGCAAGCAAAACACCAAAAGCAGTCAGTTCATCTCTCTTTCTTCAATTCATTCTCTCTCCTATCACAAAGGAGAAACTTTCCAGTAATCAAGCAGCAAACAAACCAAAGTCAAACACAAACAGCACAGGGCTCCCGTAGAGTACTACGGATACGTAGGGTGCTAATACCTTTTCTATGTATAACCAACCTCTTGGACCCCAGATCTCTATTAGGTGATATCCCCACACCTAAGCACCCAAGGGTAGATTGAGATTTTTTCCCCTTCCTCCTCGTTAGAAAAAATTAAAAGTTCGTGTAACATAGGAAACATCCCCCCAAGGCTGCCTTCCTCCTTCCAAATTTCATGTGAAGGGTTGTGCGTGCCGTTTCCCAAAAAACCGGTTACACGTCTCAATTACCTCATCGTTATATTATTAGATCGTACATCACAAATAAAACAACATTCACTTCATAACACAAACACAACATCATTTAAATCAAAACTTCATCAATCCATCACTCATTACATTAAATATGCAATGTCACATAGGATGAAATGTGTCAACATAGACTCATGCATATGGTACTAAAACTTCAATGATGACTTAGTCATCTTTCTCCAAAGATTCCCACCAATAGGATCGATTCCCACTTGGAACCGAAGTACTTCACAGAATACACTCAATCCACACTATGGGATTGAGCCATCACTTGACCAAAATCCTATAAACATCACTGGACAAAAGTCCTATCAACATATGATGTGAATGCATGATGCGCAATGTAACACGGTGAACTGACTTTTTAAAATGTTGCGGATAGCAAGAGTCACCACCGACTTTTATTTTATCCAATCAGGAAAGGCATAAAAGAACAGGAAAGACCTTCTTTGAAAAGATTTGAGTTCGGGGGGTAGGTTATGCAAAGGGAAGGTGTAAGCACCCTTTGCATCCATGGTTATGCAAAGGGAAGGTGTAGCTCACTTTGTTTGTTTGAAATGTTTGAAAAGTGTCGTGTGTGTTTAGAAAAACAGTTTGATTTTGAAAATGTCTGAAAAGACAATGTTAGAAAACAGGTGTGTGAAAAGCATTTTGATTTGTTGTGAGCAAGCACTTAAGAGTTACCTACCCTAAGTTCGTAAGGTCTTTCCTATTCATTAAGGCTTTCCTTGGGCGATAGTATTATTCATACCATATGAGGGTAGGTAGTCCTATACATTGGATGTGCGGGTCATCGAAGGGTCATCGAATTGTCATAGGGGCTGTCCATACCATAAAGAGGGTAGGAAGTCCTATGAGATGTGAATAGTCATAAAGGCAACCAGTAGAGATACCTTAGCAATCCGAAGGGACTATCATCATTTATCGAAGGCAACTCGAGGGACGAGATCGTTTCATCGTAGGCAACTCGAATGGACTATGATCTTTATTCCGAAGGGTCAATGATGATTTTGAATCGTAGGCAACATGTGATAAGGTATCCCTACGCTCCGAGGGACTTGACTATTACTTTCCGAAAGGCAACCAAGAAGGGAAACCCTAGAGGTGAGTGTGTGAACAGTAAAAGAGAGTGTGTTATGTTCAGATATTTTATTTATCTTGAGTTAGGTTAGCTAGCGTTTGATTTATTAGTCTTGCCATACAATCCTAAGCATACATCTAAATAGATATTAATAGCAGTTATAATGTGCGGAAAGTAAAAGGCAGAAAATAAATCTACGCTATTACAAAAAATACCCTTTTGCAACCTATACATCGATTTCTAAAATTTTAAATATAAAGCTGTAAAATAGCATTCATGCGACAATCATGGAGAAATTGAGATGAGAAGAGAAGAATCGGAAGAAAATTAGTAAAAAAACATTTGAGTTTGAAGTTAGAAGAGATTAGGGTTAAATCCTATTTTTAACTTAATTAATTAAAATTAATCCTAATTAAATATTTAATTAACATATGTACAAAATAAAATTAATTAACCTATTCTTAATTATTTTTAGCCTAACATTAAGCTAATCCTAATTTATTAAAATTATGTTAAGTGATAACCAAATTAAAGGAGAAATAAATATTTTTGTATTTTTGTGATTTTTAATTAAATTAATAATTTAGATGGTGATTAAACTAAATAAAGCATATTTAACTTAAGTTAAAAAAAAATGTTAAGTAAAAAAAAACCTAATACTAATTGTCATGTTAATTTTAATGTTTAATTAGAATTAGTTTTTAATTTGTATAAAAAAAGAAAATTAATGGTTAGTAAAAGCAATTAAAAACTAAGATAGAAATAACTTAATAAAACATGGAGAAAGAGATTGGGATCTGGTACAGTGGCCTCCTGAAGGTGTATCATGGGTGTGCTCCTTGGCTTTCCAGATCTGGCTTTGGTGTGAATCTATTGGTTCACGTTGTGATGGTGCACTGTGAGTATGTATGCGCTGAATCTGAATACAAAGGACGTCAAATAATAGTTAAAAAAATATTGACTTTGGCAGGATTCGAACTCACATCCTTGCATATCAAAGTCCCCGAACGCGCTGCATTACCAATTGAGCTATGATCTGTTAGTCGTTAGTGAACGGAAACAATACAATAAATAGTAAACGTGGTTAATAAGTTTCAAACTATCAGCACTAGTCAAACGTGGGTCCCCTTATGTCACGATCAGCCAACCAAAAGAGGAGAGAGGAAGCGCTGGTTTTGACTGACCAACCCAATTCCCTGAAAGTGCCACGCAAGAGTCCAAACAAACCAGGAGATGCTTGAATACCGGAACAGTAACTCCGGTTACCCTTTCCAACGAGCATCCATATCAAGACCTGCAAAACGAACCAAATTGCACGAACGAATAGTCCAGATCGACTAAGTCGAGTGCTACGAATTCAATGGACGTGTCCTTTTAGTCTAAAAATGCGCGTATAGGTGAAAACGAAGGATGAGTCCTTCCTTGCCCTAACAATGGCATATCTTGCTATGGGTCCTAAAGCTTTCATGTAAGACGTCTAGTCTGTCCTAATGGATGTCCTGAACACAAATACAAACATCAAACATGCCAATAATGCGTCAATTGCCAAGTTCGAAATCAAGAAACCTTACCTCACTGGTGACACTTAGATGGCACGATCCGGGATGCTTTGGCCTTGTATGATGCTCTGAATTATTCCCTGGGAACTGAAGGAGTACGATGGAATGTTTGAAACCTCCTGAAAGTGGCTGCAAATCCGAACACGAAAATTGCTTTTTTTTTGAGATTTTTGGAACTCTGAGATATGCTTGAGAGGCTAGGGTTTCGTGGCCTTGTGGTCTGAACATGTAGAGTATATATATGACACCAAATTAGGTCAACAAACTTGGCAAGATATATTGCATTGATGTGAGAAATATTTCATTGAAAATTTTGATCAAATCTTTCCAAAATTGGATTTTTCTTGTCTTAATGCATCTTGCATGAATTTGGTAGCTTGTGATGGGCTATCTTGGACCTCAAGTCATGTAAATATCAAGCCCAAATCATCTTGCCAATAACTTTTATATTTTATTTAATTAAAATTGAATTTTGGCTTATTTAATTCAAAAATAATTAAGATAAAAATAAAGGAGGCGTGGAAAGGAGTATAGAGGCCATGGATAATGTTAAGAACAAGTTTGGATCATGAAATTATAGGCCCATTTGGAAAAAAAATTGGTTTTGACAAATATTTTCTTTTGTGCACCTCTTCAAAAATGCCTAACTTATGCAATTTGTATCTCTCTCATTTTTAATCATATGGAGGTATTCTTATACTTTTTAGAAAGCTCAAAGAGTCCTCTAAATGACCCTTTTGGTTTCATCTCAATAGAATCTTCCATGTTCATGTATGCTTCATTTGAAAAAGATGACTTTTGGTTGACTTTTGAAATGACTTGTAATGTTTTGGCTCATATCTCCCAAATGAAGCTTTTTTGGCCTTGTCTTTAGAGAGGAAAAGTTTTAGAGTATTTAATTTTCTTCAAAATAGGCTTTGGTTGGGAAATTTCTGAAGTTCCATGTGAAAGTTATGGCTGGTCAAAGTTGGGTTGACTTTTCTCCTTAAAACCCTAATTTAGAAACTCTTCCTTTTGATGATTTTTGAGCTTTTACTGATGAATCATGATCAAACCTTGATCAAATGATTAATATAACATAAAAATATTGATGTTGACCAAAAATCAGGAGTTTTGACTGTGTTTTGCCCATAATTGACTTTTAGGTCAAACTAGTCGATTGTTGATCATTTGAGCAATTGAATGAGCAATCCTGTGAATCAAGGCTTGAAATTTGGCATGAGGGTCCTTTGAGGAATATGAGAGGCCATGGAGCCCATTTGATATCTTAGAATTTGATTTAACCTTGAGAGAATTCAAACCCTAGTTTTGGTCTTTATTGCTTAGGAGGAGAGTGATCATGCTTTCAGTCAGAGATTGCATGAGCCTGTGGAGACTATCTGAGCCCAACTATCTTGAAATATAGTGGGCAAATTTTGGGGTATGACACGCAACAACATAATAACACATGACCACGGCTAGTCAAAATGCATCATCATTCATATACTCACTATAATATCATCACATACTTCACAATACCTCATATTCTATCATAACAACATCAAACACTTCGTACAAAATCAAACACATCATAATACAACATAATATCATCATAGTAATGCCAAACACTTCATAGCACAACGCAATACAAATGTACAAGATTTATTCCATACAAAAGGCATACGCCTCCATCAAATAATCATTCACTGAGTTCAAAATTATTTGTATATTATAGCAATTTTTTAGATTTATGTAGGTTCGAACGACGCGTCAAACGGACATCCGAGTCAAAAGTTATGAATTTTCAAAGTTTACAAAAATGTTGTCAAATAGTGAGAAATCAGTTGCACTCAGACAACAATCGATTACACCCTGTACCAGAGGCCAAATTTCACAATTTTCACAATGTTTAATTGATTTCTGTTTGAGTGCAATCGAGTGCTTACTGAAATAGAAGAAAATATTCACCAAAATTTGATAGTGCAATCGATTGCACCCTGTAAAAAATAGTTTTACAATTTCAGAAAATTAGCAGTGCGAAAACCTTTTTATTCCAATCCTAAAAACCTAATTTTTATAAATCATTGTGGGATAAAACCTCAAATTAACAGTACCATCATCATACATCAAAATCACACATAACAAAGCACTAATTACATCAATTCATTCACATTCAACATGATTATCCTCAAAATCAAAACCCAACACAAACCCACAACTATCTAAACCTTAAACCAATTATAAAAATCAAGATAACTCCCCTTACCTTAGGTTATAACTAGCAATTGGTTCTCTTTCTCGCTTTCTGTCAAATTCTACGAGAATCTCCTTTTGATTCTCTATGCCCTAGCCCCCTCCAAGCGTCTTCTCACTTTTACAATCATTCTAAAATAATACGTTCTCTCAATCATTATTTCTTTTATGTCAAACTTGCCCCTTGGACCCCTAATACATTTTTGAACAATATTGTTTTTGTTTCCGCGTGTCTTAGACCATTTTTGGTGTCATTTGTCTTCACTATTTTAATACCATATACAATTATTTTTTCCTCTTTTATTTTAGCAACAATCAAACCCTTCAATGTATAAATATAAAATTAATTTAATCATAAAAAGTATGTATATTTTTTCAAGCCATAATTTTTATTTTAACATAAAGTAAATTTTAATAATTATACGTATCAAAATCAACATTTTATTTTTAAAATAAAATCATATTCGAACCATATACAACCATTTATATAAAAAAAACTAAATTGTAGAAAATTAAACAAACCAAAATAATTTATTTATCTCTCATAAAAAAATTATTTAAAAAAATTATAATCAAACCCTTGCAACGCACGGGTTTATTACCTAGATGCTAATCAATTATTAAGTTTTGTGTCAGAGTTTGGAGGGGAGGAGAAGGAAGGGTTTCGAAAAACAATTTTTTAAAAAAATATATAGAGAAATTTTTAACATTTTTTTGAAAAACAATTTTGTATTGAATGATAAAAGAGTGCTTGTCGTTAACATGTTTTTTAATTTTTGGAATATTATAACAACATAATTTGAACAATTTGTCTAACCCCTCCAAAACCTCAAAACTCATCCTTCAATATAATTATTTAGTTCTCCCAAACTAGAGAGATTTTGATTTTTGAATAAAAATAAATCCCTAACCCCCCCTCTAAATCTTTCTATTCTTTTCGATATTCCCTTCCTCTCCAAACTCCCAGACAAAGCCTAAGTGTATTTTCACTCATCAGGGATTATTTGGGCTAGTAACCAACTAACTACTTGCATTATACACTTTATGGTAAATTTATCAAAATGAAAGGGTCCTAAAAAATGTTTAGTAAGTGTGTGATAGTTGCCTTAGTAACTTATAAATTACTCTAATAATTTCATAATACTCTAGTCAATAAGACGTTGTGCTAAGTGCACAGCAGACCAAGAGAAATTTCTCACTTCCATTCTTTCACAACTTGAAGCTTCTGATTCCTTGTTACATTATCTTTGACTTTAGCACTTCACGAGAATCTTGAATATTTTCGCCAATTAGATTTGAGATAACTTTAGGATGAAAATCATCATTAAAGACAATTGGGAAGATAACATCAGAGATCAACATGATCAAGCACCAGGATTCCACTAAACATTAAAGTCATCACCGAAACCACCATGATCAACATATGATCAATATCGACAAAAGTCCTATGTACCTTTAAGTACAAAGAACCACATTCTCCCCATTTTTTTAATATTATAACACATCCCTTAAAGAGGTGGACAAAACAAGAAAACATAGGTGATAAATTGGAGTGTTTAAACTCCCCTTGACAAATATACAGAGTATATCGTACTCCCTTTGAGAGTATACTTCTCCCTCTTTGGAATTGTGAAATAAGAAGAAAAATAAACACAACCAAACACATTGATAATGTATGCCAAATAGAGAAATGGAAGAAAAAGAAGGAGAATAATCACTTTATAGATATTAAGCCAATAAGCCCTGCATGATTATTTTAATATTCCTAACTCAGTTTTATAATAAAGAATTTTTCTTTAGGAAGAGGCTTGGTAAAAATATGTACGAGTTGATTATGTGAAGACACATGCTCAATTATACAATCCCCTTTTTCAATATAATCTCTAATGAAAGGGTGCCTAACTTTAATGTGTTTCGTTTGATAGTAAAGTGTCAAATTTTTCGTGAGGTTTTCAGTGCCAATGTTGTCGCATTTGATTGGGATAGCACCAAGATTAACTCCATAATCACGTAGCTAATGTTTCGTCCTGATAATTTACGTGCAACATATGCCCACGACAATGTATTATGCCTCAGTTACGGATAATGCTACACTTTCTTGTTACTTGATATGCTAGGATACATGTGAGTTACCAAGTAAGGGACACATACTACTGGTACTCTTTTGATCTAATTTTCACCAAGCAAAATCAGAGTCAGAGTATTCAACTAAGACTAAATTTGTCCCTTTTGGGTACCATAAATCCATTTGTGGTGTGCTAATGATATACCTCATAATGAATTTTTACCGCAAATATGTGATTATTTTGTGGATGCTTGAAAACATGGACACAAACAAACAACAAACATAATATCAGGATGATATAAAGGAGAAAGTCGGTCATACCTTGGTATCTGCTTTTCTCAACTAGTTTTCCTTCTTCATCCTTGTCCAAATTGCATGTTGTAACTATTGGAGTATATATTGCTTTTTACTTCTCCATATTGAATCTCTTTAAAAGTTTCTTTCAGTAGTTGTCTTAATATATTAATGTCTCTTCTTTTGATTGATGGATGTGCAATCCTAGGAAGTACCGAAGCTCCCTTATTATTCATATCTCAAACTCATTATGCATCACATATGAAAAATCATTGCACAAGGATTTATTAGTATCACCAAATATAATATCATCTACATAAATTTGAATAAATAAAACGTTATCCCCTAACTTTTTGATAAAATAATTTTTAGCAACCTGCCTTTTCTTAAACTTGTTCTGAAGCAAAAAAAAATTCTTAGACGATTGTACCATGCTTTAAGAGCTTGTTTAATATCGTATAAAGCCTTTTTAAACTTGAAGCTAGACAAGATCCTAAGAGGTTAGGTTGATGAAACATAAAGGTTGATCAACAAACACTTCCTCCTCAATGTAGTCGTTCAAGAATGCACTTTTTACATTCATTTGGAAGAGTTTGAAAATTTATGATGCAAGAAAAAGCTAAAAGAATTCTTATGGCCTCTAATAGAGCTACATTAGCATATCTTTCATCAAAATATATACCATTTTGTTGATTAACAAGTCTTTCTTTATTTCTAAAAACTTTTACATCTTCATCAAGCTTGTTGCGAAAGACTCAACGGGTCTCAATCACTTGATTAGCCGAGGTTTTAGGAACAAGTTCCTAAATATTAATTCTTTCAAATTGATTTAACTTTTCTTACATATAAAGATACTAAAGTTTGTCGATGGGGGCATCATCAACTTCCTTTGCCTCTATTTGGAAAACAGGGGCCATATGATTACTTATGTTACATACCTTGCTAAGGGAGTGTCAAGTTGTAACTCCCTTAGAAATATCTCCAACAACATTCTGAATTGGATGGTCCTTTGTGGTCTTTCATTCTTTGGGTCGACTTTAATTTTATAAGTTGGCTTGTTTATCTCAAATAAGTCTGAACCAGTTAATGAAGGTGGTACTGAAGTTAAGAAGAATGGCATAGGGGCTTGTTCATCTAAGGCACTTTGTACTAATTTTGTTGGAGAGTGGGTTTCCTTTCTTAGGTTGGAAGACCCCCAGACATAGGATAGGCTGCACCGAGCTAGGTTATCAACTCTATTATGTTCTTTACTAATTTTACCTTGATTCACCGTTGCTATTATATTGTGTTAAAACTGGTTTAATAAGTTGGGCAAGTTGTCCTGACATATGGTCCAACATCTGTCCCTTGAGGAACAAAATTTCAAATGGTACCAATATCATGATCCTACCTTTGTTGCTGTCACCATATGAGACAAATCATATTTTCCTAGGATAGAAAGAAGAGAACATAGTCTTGTCATCGGACATATGCTTTGAGTAGTCCCTATTGATATACCATTTAGTGTTAGATACTGTAAAGCACTCTTACACAAAAACTCAGATCTTAACTTTAGGTTTCTAAGTCATTTCGGGTCTTTCAATATTAGCTTAACAAGTATTCCCTTTAGGTTTTTATGAGATTTATATTTGCATAAATATCTATTAAACATGCTTTTCAATTTGCATTCATGATGCTTTCTATAAAAATCGAGGGAGGATGATAATCTTTACTTTCATGAATTTTCTTGATAAACCAAAAAAGAGAAACGTGGACATTTTTATTAAAATAGTTGCATTTAAGTGTTTTGCATTTGGGAGTTTTATGATCATGGCAAGTTTTATCTAATTTCTTAACATTATTAGCAAGTTCATAACCTAAGTTGCCTTTATTGTATGATACTCTTTGATTTCTAAGAAGTGGATTCAAGTTGCCTCTCCCTTTAGTCAATCTTTCAAGTGTGTTTTGTAAATATTTATTTTCATTTTTCAAAATGTTGCAATAATTACACCTGTTAGATTCAATTAAAACTTTGTGAGAAGGAAAGAGTATTGAGTTGAAACACTTTGTCTTTCTCCTAAGAGTTTCCACTTCTTCCGTAAGATTTTGATTTTAAATTTTAAGTAAGGAGATGATCTCTTTATAATTTGAGACAATTTGTTTCAACTTACTTGTTTCTTTATTTAACTTCTTCTAAATATGAAACAAGTCAAGATAAGAAAAGTTCGAAGTTGCCTCATTTTCTTATAGTCTGCCATGAAACATATATTGGCTTCTTCTTTGAGTAGTCCATATCATTGTTATCCCTATAAATGTAAGCTTTATTTTCTTCCTTATGGGGTCTTTTCTCCTTTTTATGATTTTGATTTTCCTTCTGCTTTTGGAGGCGATTTGGTTTTATATGCCTTTTATCCCCATATTGAAAGCATATGTGAGTGAATGTCGACTTTCCTTTGTTTTTGCTTTGTTCTTTTATTTTTCTTTCACGCTTCATGAATCTCTTGAGGTTCTAAACTATCAGTGTCATCTCTTTATCTAAGTAAAATTCATTTTCTTCTTCGGCCTTGAGATCTAGACTTTTAATCTTATTGTCTCTTTCTTCCTCATCATCAAGTCTTTTTAGTTCCATATCATGTTCTTGCAATTTTTTAAATAAATTTGCATGTCCATGGTTAATAAATCTCTAGATTTGGAAATGGCAGTGACTTTTGGTTTCCAGCTACAGTTTAGGAATCAAAGTAATTTTACAACCAACTCCTCATTTTAAAAAAGTTTTTCCAAGAGTTCTCATGATACTAATGACATGAGTAAATCGCTTTTGCATGTCATAATTCTTCTCTACAAGTTTCATTTTGAAGATCTCATACTCATGGATTAACATGTTCAACCTCTTTCTTTTTACCTCATCAGTACCTCCATGGGTAACTTGGAGGGTATCCCACGTCTCTTTTGCAGTTTTGTAGTGAGAAACACGCAAGAACTCATTAATACCAAGAGTGATAGTGATTGTTTTCGCTTTAAACTACATGGGTGAGAACAAATAGACCTTTTTTCACAGCCTTCCAAATACCACGATTCATCCCCTCAAGGAAGATTCTTATCTTATCTTTCCATAAACTATACCCTTATCCGTTAAAGGATGGGGATTTGTTTAGTGAATCACCTGAAGTCATTTCCTTCCTCTTGGGACAATTAATCTTTAATATGAGTTAGGCACTGAAACCATTTATTGAATAAATAGCTCTAGGCACAAGAGGTATAAAGGGTGAATTGTGGTAATAAAAAGTCGTGATAATTTAAATTTATTTTCGTAAACAATAATTTGAGTTAGTATAGTTAAAATAGCACACACACACACACTGTTGTGGCGGTAAAGCGGCAAGCAACAAAAGTTTTGGAAGTATTTATCCGAGAAATTATCGTGTCCACAAAGATTAGTGCTATTGAACTGTCGTTCGACGGATTCTTAGTTCTAGAGTTTGGGTTCAATGGGTTTAGACGGTAAAAACTGAAAAGTAACTATGAACATAAAAAGAATTCATTCTTCAAATAGAAGAAACTATCAAGTATTGCATATAATCTACTCTTCACAAACTTAAACTTATTGACCGAATATACTCAACTTGTAACCTATCAATATTACCACATGTCAACAACACAACCCACAACATTATGTAAGTGACGATCTCTCAGACACCTAAACAACACATGAGAAATCCGAGCTTCCCGTAAATGTCGATCTCTCAGACAAACACTACCACTCAGACGCATTAAGCACTGACACTAAGTGATTATCAACCTAATCCATCTCTGCAATTAAGTTAATAGAAAATCATCCTAGATAAGCATTAGAGCCCTACATCTCTATAGCAACTCAAACACATAGCCACAAAGCAACAATCTAAGACAATAATCCATAAAAATATGAAAGCAAGCTTTATATAACATAATAGTCAACAAATATACATGAGATCAAAGTATATATATAAAAAACCCACAAATGAAACCACAAAGAGAAGAAAAGAAGAAAAACCCAAAAATCTCACGGTTTGTCGGCTCCGATTGATGAAGGATTCAACCCCGGATCATCCATTTGACAGCTCCAATGTGTTTTCTAGCATCTTTCCAATCAAAAAATGCTATTGGATGGATTGAAGCTCTAAAATATCCAACCATGACCTAAAAAATCTATTTTCCCCCTATTTATACAATTTTTACTCTGGTACAGCGGGCGTCGCGCGCAGGAGCGCGCGTCGCGCGCAACCTGCTGTCAAGAAAAAACAGCATTTAGAAAAAATGGCGTAACTTGAGAACCGTAACTCCGATTTGCGCCCGGTTCGAAGCGTTGGAAAGCTTACTCAATTTCCCATCTAAAAATGACAACATATCAACCAAATTGGTGATTTATTATTCTTTGGTTTTGAGCTTTATTCGCCAAATGAATTGATTCCGCCGCTCAAAATCGCGCGTTTGAAGCCGTGTCTTCGCCACGTTATTGCTCATGCTCCAAATACGCCTCAATACCTACAAAATGAATAGAAAACTATCAAAAAGTATAAAAGTATATGAAAATACATCTATTCACAAAGTATACGTATTTATACACAAAACGGGGTATTATTCGAACGGTGTTAACAAAAAGTATCGATAAGTGCCACTATTTACAAACACAAAATAACTACATTTTGGCACTTAACAACTCTCCCCAACTTGAATTTGTTTGTCCTCAAACAAGGCCAAACACTCAAATCGCAAATGTAAAAATCCAAAGAATCAAGAATCAACACAGTTTAGAAAAATGAAACAATTGCACGGTTCAAAGAAAAACGCACAAATAAAGTAAACACTTACCACAATCCTACAACGAACATGAAAATGAAACGAATCCTAAATACAAAATTCATACAAAATATTCTAAAACAAAACAAGCTCAATCACGAATCACGCTGTAGCAACCTGCCCTAAAAATTAAAGATTTAGAGTCGCCACCTATTCTGAAAGGCGAATAGGAAACCCTACGCAGTATAGAGATCGGGGTAAGATACTATATTCAGGTCGAGGGAAGGTGTTAGGCACCCTCAACCCTTTCCTAAAGGTTAACATTGCAAAGATAAGGGTTATGGCAAAACATAAAGAAAGGTAACAAATAGTTAATAGGGTTAAAGACATGATTAAGATTTGGAGGAAGGGAGACTCGCCTTGTTGCCAAGTGCCTACGTATCTCCTTATGGAGAATCAGAGTCAACGTAGTTCGGGGCAGGGTTGTACGCCTTTAGAATTGATTATGGAGGTGCTTGAAGGCTTTTTGAATGGCTTATCGTAGTTTTGAATAAGGATGAAAATCCGTAGTTTGATTTGAAGTGTTTGGAATGTTTTGGGCGTACAACCCTGATTTTAGTATGCACTATTAACCGCGATAATCGATTGATTCAATTACCATAGTTAACAGATTTGAAGTTGTATCGTTACCAATTTTAATCAATTGATTTGATTATCACTAATAACGAATAATAGTATTTTTTAATAATTTTTAATAATTGGTTTGTATCGTTACCCCTCGTAATCGATTGATACGATTACAAATAGTGACGAATTTGATAACGGGGAAATGCTAATCATCGTAACCAATAGCTTTGGTTAAAACCGTTTAGCAAAATAAATATTATTTTAATTTATAGGATTTGATTAATTAAATTAACCGATTATTAATCATCGCGACCAATAAATTTGGTCGAAACGAATAATAATTTAAATCCTAATATTTTGATACTTTGGTCAAATGGGATGGGGCAAACCCTAATTATAGCCCTAATCCTAATTTATTCTAATCCTAATTCTAATTAAATAGATTAATCAAATTAAATATGACTAATTAATACTTAATCTAAATAATTAAAATAGTATATAGAAATTAAAATGATATATAGAAGAACCTGGGCCTAATCCTGTGTGAATAATCCTTGAAGGTGCATGGTGCTCCTTCAGCCCCTGATCCATTGGATTTGCGCTGGTGAGATCCGAGGGTAGCTGCCTGAAGATGCACTGTAATCATATCTGGGGCGCTGCATGGGATTGTATACAGGAGATCTATTGAAAAAAATTTTTGATATCATCCAGGGTTCGAACCCAGGACTTAGCACTTGCTATCCTTGTTCACCACCAGCCATGCTATGCGTTTTTTGTTGTTCATTCATCAATCAAAATAAACTAAATATATTATATCATAGTAAATAGAAAGGGAAAGTCAAACAGATGCTGAGTGGGTCCCTTGGTGTTCACGCGCAGCCACTCAAGGAAAGAGAGAGAGTCAGTGGCCGTTTGACTGACCAATTGGAGCATGGCGCGCGTGGAAAGAGGAGAAGACCTTTGACTAGCCTATGGCCTTCGTCCGCGTGGCCCAGCGGGACTGCATTCATCTTCTCCAAATGACCAGAATATTTGCTACGAAAATGGCCACGCGATTGCTACTGTTTCCTGCATAAGTTTCATAGCAAAATTCGGCCTTCATGCATAACCTGCGAAATCGAGCCAAACAAAAAAAGAGAAAACCCAGATCGCCTTAATTTTTCCTCCTGATCATGAATATGGTATTAGTTTAGCCTAAAAGCCCTTGTAAATCGGAACCCGACGCCGAGTTCTAACATGCCCTAACAATGGTGCTTCCTATTCCACGCACCATGGCTCTGTTACACCGGTCCATATCTCCTTTAAAACACACCACAAACTCAAATACATGATTAGATACCATTTAAATACGTTAAAACACGATGAACGAAATTAAATATGCATGAGTGTACAAAACGTGATATAACCATCCTATGCATCATGGAGCTTCAGTTATGACTCAAACCTGACCTTTTACCCTTCTAGGACGTGAATGCAGTGGTTAGTTCGAGTTGATAGTGGCTGCTCCAAGAGATTCTTCGTGCCCTAGTTCTTTGATGATTTTGTCTTCATGAAACCCTAGCCTCTCCTCTTTTTCGTCCTCCCCTCATCCCTCAATATTTTTAGAATATATATGGCTCTCTTAGGGTTTCTTTTTGGGCTTGGATATTAAGTTATCAAAAGAGAAAGAAAATTGATTAAAATCTCATGATTTTCCTCTATTTTTATTCCATATTTTTCTATCATCAAACCAAACTAATCTCAATGATATTATGATAATGACTTGAGTGAAAAATTATCCTTGTTCATTCTTTAGAATATCTCCATCATTTATTTAATTTAAATTGAAATTAATTGAATAAAATTCAATATAAAAGAAATAAAAAATAATAGAGAATAGAAGAATGGATTTAGGGCTCTTTATTTGGGTCATCCAATGATTAAAATCAAAACCATATGAAGTGATTCAATAATTTTATATTTTTATTCCATTTATTTGCTTTTAAATTCAAATAAATATGAATAAAAAATACCAAAATTATGAGGATGATTTTATGGCCCTTTATATATGTCATGGATGTGTTTGAAATACAAATTCTTGACCCATTAGTTAAAAAACCCTAGTTTGAGCCTTTGATTAGGAGAGAGTGACTTGAGTTTAACCATTGAGCCTTGAGTCATTGAAGATGAACAGAGAAAGGCAAATTTTGGGGTATGACAGCTGCCCCTGTTCAATCTTCTTGAACCTGAAGAGGTAGAAGATGATTGGACACTGAAATGCCCTGAAATTTGCCTGCGTAGGGAAGGAGTTCTGTGGGAGATGCGCTTATAGATGCCACTTATTTGTTTGACAAGATGCTTGTCCAGAGCATATGCTCTTCATACCAGGCTCATATTGATTGTATCTGAAGAGATATAAAGTAATGTCTTATAGAAGACACCTGAAGAGGTTCCTGAATAGGGTATATCGAAAGTTGATGCGAAGAAGCTTAGGCTTTAAACAATGACTAGGAAGAATGTCTTGGAGAAGACTAACTGAGGAGTTCTTTAAAAGAATAAGGTATGTCTTAGAAAAGATTGGATAAATATTTTAAGAAGGCTACCTAGAAAGGCATGATATGTCTTAAATAAGACTCACCTAGAAAGGTTCCTAAAAAAGATATGAAACGTCTTAAACAGGACTACCTAGACAGGTTATGGTACGTCTTAAACAGGACTCACTTGGAAAGGCTCTTAGATAGGATACGGGATATCTTAAACAAGACTTACCTAGAGAGGTTCCTATAAAGGGAGCGATACGTTTTAAACAAAACTATCTAGAAAGATTCCTATAAAAGGAACGATGTGTTTTAAACAAAACTATCTAGAAAGATTCCTATAAAGGGCATGATATGTTTTAAACAAAATTACCTAGAAAGGTTCCTATACAAAAATGAGAACCAAACACTCATAAAAAAGCATTTAGCAAAAACAACATGGACATTGACAAAAAGGCTCAAAAGGGATACTAATGATCACACACTCACAAGGTGAATTAAATATTTGGCTATGGTAGTTGTGCTCAAAATCAAACAAGTGCCTTGATCACTTTCGTGCATTCACAAAATCAATACAAATGAAAGATTAAACATAATAATATCCAGTTAAAACAAGAAATGTCGGTCTCTCGCATATATATACAATGTAAAGCTACCTCACATTTATAATAAAAAGGGGAACTAATTGTGATTCAAGTCATGAGCAAGTTATGCAAAAAGAATGAGTAATATGAAAATTGTACAAATGAAAAGTCTCATAAATATGTTAGGCTATAGAAAGCGATAAACGAGTATCTTGCTATGTACAAATTTGAACAATCATTATCGCACAACCGGCATGTTGAATCTATCACAATTGGATAATTACCAAATGAAACTCCAAGCGATCGGGCCGAAATTTGAATCTAAACACAAATAAAAGAATTAAAAATAAAACTATAAAATACTATACTATAAAGCCTTGGTGTAAGTGAGAAAAAGGCGGGCCAAGCGAACAATTAAAAATAATTCACTAGCCAAAAGCAACACAGCGCGCGACGCGCCCTTAAGACCGCGCGACGCGAGCGCAGTTCTGCCTAACCAAGCTCTTCAGCTCCCAGGCCGCGCGACGCGCGGATGAGCACGCGACGCGCGCTACACCAGAAAAACAGAACCAACTCAGAAAAACAGAATTTCAGTGTGCCACCACTTAACACCCACACTACTCATTTACAGAAAACTAAAACAGAAAAATAAAACCATTGGGGTGCCTCCCAACAAGCGCTCGTTTAACGTCGTTAGCTCGACGCCTTTATTGTTTCGCGAATGGTAAGTAACTTCCCCGTGGTACGCCAATGCTTTCGCCAATGCTTTCGCCTCAAACACAACCTAAAGAAAGCGACCTGCCCAAACACTTAACAAACGAATCAAAAGCAAAAGTATACACAAGTATGTGTAAAAACACAAATATACATAAAAGGCAACATTTACAAAATCCTTAATTGGCTAAACAAATTGAAAAGTGAAGATTTAGAATTTACAAACTATCCGAGTTCAATTTGTTTAGCCAACTTCACCTTGCTAAATAGCAAAAGTGAATATCAACAAAATCAAACACACAAACATGTATGAGTATGAAAATATAAACATGTATCAATATACAAAAATATACAAGTATGAGAATATGCACAAAATATACGATATTCACAAAACTCAAAAACAAAGAAACTATCGCAATGCGAATTCCATAAAAACACCAATCCCCGACAACGGTGCCATTTTGTTGAAGCGGTAACGCGGCAAGCAACAAAAGTTTTGGAAATATTTATCCGGGAAATTATCGTGTCCACAGAGATTAGTGCTATTGAACTGCCGTTCGACGGATTCTTAGTTCTTGAGTTTGGGTTCAATGGGTTTAGACGGTAAAAACTGAAAAGTAACTATGAACATAAAAATAATTCATTCTTCAAATAGAAGAAACTATCAAGTAATGCATATAATCTACTCTTCACAAACTTAAACTTATTGACCAAATATACTCAACTTGTAACCTATCAATATTACCACATGTCAACAACATAACCCACAACATTATGTAAGTGACGATCTCTCAGACACCTAAACAACACATGAGAAATCCGAGCTTCCCGTAAATGTCGATCTCTCAGACAAACACGACCACTCAGACGCATTAAGCACTGACACTAAGTGATTATCAACCTAATCCATCTCTGCAATTAAGTTAATAGAAATTCATCCTAGATAAGCATTAGAGCCCTACATCTCTATAGCAACTCAAACACATAGCCACAAAGCAACAATCTAAGACAATAATCCATAAAAACATGAAAGCAGGCTTTATATAACATAATAGTCAACAAATATACATGAGATCAAAGTATATATATACAAAACCCACAAATGAAACCACAAAGAGAAGAAAAGAAGAAAAACCCAAAAATCTCACGGTTTGTCGGCTCCGACTGATGAAGGATTCAACCCCAGATCATCCATTTGACAGCTCCAATGTGTTTTCTAGCATCTTTCCACTCAAAAAATGCTATTGGATGGATTGGAGCTCTAAAATATCCAACCATCCCTCAAAAATCTATTTTCCCCCTATTTATACAATTTTTACTCTGGTACAGCGCGCGTCGCGCGCAACCTGCTGTCAAGAAAAAACAGCATTTAGAAAAAAGGGCGTAACTTGAGAACCGTAACTCCGATTTGCGCCCGGTTCGAAGCGTTGGAAAGCTTATTCAATTTCCCATCTAAAAATGACAACATATAAACCAAATTAGTGATTTATTATTCTTTGGTTTTGAGCTTTATTCGCCGAATGAATTGATTCCGCCGCTCAAAATCGCGCGTTTGAAGCCGTGTCTTCGCCACGTTATTGCTCATGCTCCAAATACGCCTCAATACCTACAAAATGAATAGAAAACTATCAAAAAGTATAAAAGTATATGAAAATACATCTATTCACAAAGTATACGTATTTATACACAAATTGGGGTATTATTCGAACGGTATTAACAAAAAGTATCGATAAGTGCCATTATTTACAAACACAAAATAACTACATTTTGCCACTTAACACACACACACAGATATATATATATATATATATATATATATATATATATATATATATATATATATATATAACAGTAACTGAAAAGGGAAAGAAAAAATGTAAAGGAAAGTAAATGACTGAAAAATAAAAGAAGAAAGTTTAGAGAGACTGCACCAAGATTATGAGGTGTTAAGGTAACTTTTAATGAAAAAGACAGAGAGAGAGAGAGGCACACACACACAGAGAGAGAGAGAGAGAGAGAGAGAGAGAGAGATGTTAGAATGAAAAAAGAGCAATTGAATTTCGAATTCAGGTGTGAATAAAAGTGAGGAGGTTCCCTCATTTAATAGAAGAAAATATTTCTCAAAAAGGGAAATGATCCATGATGTTTTTTATGCTTATAATCGATTATGCCATAGGGATAATCCATTATATATTGTAAATATGGAAACTTTTCCAATTGCATTATTGATAATCGATTAGAAGCCATAATAATCGATAATTAGGCATTACAAATAAAATTAAAGGATATCCTCAATTTTAAATAGATTATTATGTTTAATTTTCACCTATAAGAGATTATTTGGGCCAGTAACTAACTAATTACTTGCGTACAACATTTTCTGATGAATTTATCAAAATGATAGGGTTCTGAAAAACGTTTAGTGAGTGTTTGAGAGTTGCCTTAATAAATTATGAGTTACTTTAACACTTTATAAACATCTTTCTCTAAAATCAACCAACAAACAAACTTTTGCTACCTAGAACTACGTAGCTTTGAGTTTCCCATCGCACATGGGGATATGTAGAAGTGAAATTCAACGTCTCGTCAAGGACCCTAATAAAAAAACCTATTTTTCCCTTTTATTTCTTTTTGTAAATATGTCGTAATAATTAGATGAAAATAAAAAATGTCTTAGGCTAACACTCTTACTCATAAAACTAATTAAATGATTTATGTTGGATACAATAGATGTTGCGGGGTGCTAATATCTCCCTGCGCATAATCGAATCTCAAACCTAAATTTGATTGCGATGACCTTATTTTTGTTCTTTTAGGGTTTTATCGATGTTTTCCCTTTTAAAAACAAACTTCAGTGACTCAGGTATTTTTTGCACCGCGACAGTGATCAAAATAAAATAACATAAACTAAACTTGATGATAAAGCATACAAATATTGATCGCATTGATGTGGCTAACTGTAGAAGCAATTCAAAATAAAATAGATTAGACAAATAAGTTTGAGAGAGAGAGAGAGAGAGAGATAAGTCCAACCAAAATGAATGAGATTTAAAGTGGTTGATGGAAATGATCGATTAGTTAAATCATGGAGATTCAAATATTTTAAAAGTTATTATTGAGTTGAAGAAGAAAAAAAATGAAAAAGAAGTGAACAATAATGTAGTTGTGATAAGGTAGCCACATGGCACTTTGGTTGAAAATATTGCAAGAAAAAAAGGAGGAAAAAGTAATAGTATGAGATTAAGTAATTAATAATAGTTAGAACATGACATAGAGATGATCTAACTAGAAAAAAATGGGAGAATGGTTAAGTATACAACTCTCATGTAATATTAGTGAGTTTTGTTTTTAACCCATGTAAAATATTTTTTTAATCCCCCAATTATCTTATCTAGATTCTGTCACTAACCCCCACCCCCAGATGCCACATGTCTTCAAAGATTCACATATGTTTTCCAATGTGGATTTTATTTTTAATTTTTTCACATTCGAGGACAAATTGTACTGACAATGTGGCATAAATTCATTTCTTCAGTTTGGTGAGTCCAGGGTTTGTTCCCTTTTTCTCTCTTCATCAGACCAACTTTCTCTCTTCATCATACCAACGAAGCAACTATTCATCTTCTCTTCCGTGTTCATCTTCTCAATCATGGGTGGAAGCAAAACATTATTTGTTGGTAATTCTTGTAGACGGTGCTTGCCAACATGTGGCTGTAACGAAACAAGGAAGGTGCGGGTATCCAACACCATTGACAACCCAAATCAAAAATTCTAGAAATGTAGAAATTCATTGATAAGTGTTTGTACAAGTTTGTAATCGTAATTTGATTTTCAGTAACTCATATCTACGTGTTAATCGCATTTCTATTTGCAGAGTAGATGTGGATTGTTTATGTGAGACGATGAGGTTTGTGAGGTTAAAAGGAATGAAATAATTCCCACAAAATGTTGTGAATGTGAAATGACAAAGGATTATCTGAGAGAATTTGCGAAGGAGATTGTTAAGGAGATTGAATGTGAAGTTGCCAAGAATTAGGAGTAATGAAGGCAGTCCAAAGAAGATTGAAGAATTTAAGTAAAAGCTTGTAATGGAGAATAGAATAAACTATTGGCTGGTGCTTGCACTTGTTTTGTCATGGATGTTTTTAATAGTGTTTAAGTTAATGTAATGGAAAGGTTTAAAAGTTTGAATCAAGCTGTTGTTAAGTTTTCAATAGTTGTTTTCAATAGTGTTTTAGTTAACGTAAAGGTAATTTATTATAATAGTTGATGTATCATCATTTTGTATCAAATATTTATCAATGGAAAGGTTTTTAAGTTTAAATAAAAATGTTGTTGTTGTAGTGGTATAAGTATGTTCTATATATGTTGTGGCTTTATGATAAAATGATACATAATGGCCTACAAATAGATTTAGTACCAAATGTGTGACTGCTACGTGTTAGACTGATACATATTAATTCAATTACAGATTGGTGCATCATTCATTGTCAGGAAAGCATAGTTGCAAACCCATTTCATTGACAAGAAACATCATTCATTCAATTATAAGAAGCACATTTAGTTCATAGGTCTGATACATCATTACATTAACAAAATAAAACATAGCCTTGATACAAGCACAAATTGAAACAATAGGCACATATAGTGCACAATGAAGGATAGAAAAATACAAGAAAGGGGGTTTGAATTGGGGTTTTCAAAAATAAAACAATATAACACGTTTGGTTATCCTGGTTTGCTTGAACTCAAAGCTACTCCAGTCCACCCTATCGAGGTGATTTCGCATCTCTCAATCGAAGTCTTAATTCACCAATCAAATATCAGTTACAAAACACGAAGACAACCGTCAAAGTCTTTTTGAGATTGAACCACAACTCGGTTTCTCAAGGAATAGACAAGTTAAAATTAGTTTCTTAGAGTTTACAAATGCTTCTGATAAGTTGTATCACAACTGTGATGTAGACACAAAATTATAGCTTAAGAGATGTTGGATCTTCTGATCATCAGAGTAATGCATCCTTTAAATGAGCAGTCTCAGAACTTCACTTAATAATTATGTTGAAGTATATTTATTCTTTTAGACTTTCTTATCAGAGTATAACTTGTAGCTTGGTGCTTCAGAAGTTAGATTTCCAACATCAGAACTTCTTTACTTAGCATGTTATAATTAATTTTGCTTTTGAACTTCTTATATGAATGTTCCCTTCAAAGCTCTGTATCTGACTATTCACGTTGTTTGTCTTCTAAGTTTTTATCAGAACTTCTAACGAGTCTCTGCACATTTAATCAACCGATTAGAGTACATAATTGTTCTTCACAATTATTATGTATTTGTTATCATCAAAACTATGAATTAGATGTAGAACCAAACTATGTTCTAACAATCTCCTCCTTTTTTATGATGACAAAACTTATATATTTTGATGAACACTTTGGTAACTTAGAAGATATAAGTTCAATAAAAACGATATTATTAGAGTCTCCCCCTGAGTTATATACTCATATAAAAACAAGTAGATCATGATAGAAACTTCCCTGAAGATGTTCACTTGTTAGATGTTGATCAGAGCATGAATTTGATCAGAGCATGTGATGGAAGATTTGAGAAGCTTATGTTGAAGGGTGGTAATGCATACCACAAGTTTAGAGTGAAGACTGATGGTGGAAGAACTATGAAGCTTATGTTGAAGGCTAATAATGCTTACCACAAATTCATAGTGATAATATACTTTTTCTGTAACTATCAGAATCATAAGATACATTATATCAAAATGTTTGAGGCTTAGTCCAAAACTACTATATCAAAATATTTGCACTTCTCCCCCTTATTGTCATAAATCGAAAAGGTAACAACATAAAGAATAAAGAGAAAAACATAATATTAGAGCAACAAAAAAATTCATTAGAAATAAATAGACATACGTCATATAAGCAAAACATCAGTACAACACAAAAAAACATCTAGATTTAAGATTCTAAGAGGGTGGAAGTCGTATGAGTAATGCTTCTAAAAGTCCTTTGATCTGAGTGTTTGTTTCTTATTGTTTGTTCATCATTCCCTTAATCTCTTTGTTTCTTTCATCTTGCTTATCCAACCTTTCCCTAACAACTTCATTTTCCTTTTTCAACTCGTCCAGAGTTTTCACCACAAAAGAAGTTGGAGTCGTTTCTTCAACTGTCATCTCTTTTGAAGATTCTTCAATCGATTTTCCTTTGTCTTTGAAAGTGATTAGAGGTTGAGGTTCTGGATAAGGTTCTCGAACTTATGGTTTCTTTGGAGATTCCCAGGGAGCATTTTCCAGAAGGAGAAGATGCTTATTTTCCAAAAGCTTCAGAACTTTCTCTTTGAAGACGTTAAGCTGATCAAAGAAGTTCTGCTGTGCAAGCTCGTAATTAAGTTCCTTCAGCTTGATGAACTCACAATTAATCCATTTTCTGAACCCGATCCAGAGGAAATTAGAGGCAGCTGGGTTGAGGTTATCAATGCAAACCTGCTTCAAAATATTGACCCATTCCTGCATTTCTCTCTCAAATCTCAACATTAAGTTGCTAACATCTAGTTTGGTTGGTGTTGATTTAGGTTTTGGAATGGCAATTTTCTAAGAGGAGGTAATGAGATTGTCCCAGGCTTGCTGATCAACTATAGATTCGTAGATGATCTCCTGGTTGTTTTATGGGAGTTTGAAATACTAAAGAGTTTGGAATGAAGAGAGGTGAGTTTGGTGCTGATGTGATTGGAGAGGAAGTATCAGGGATGATATGGATGGTGTGAGATTCTAGAATGATAATGTTTTGTGGTTTAGGAGTATTGAGAGGAAATGTTATGCTTGGAATTTCTAGGATGGTGTCAGGAATTTTTTGTTCAGAGTTTACAACAATATTTGGATTATCTAGTTGGGGAGCATTAGTTGATGGTTCATAGTAATCAATGTCAGAAAGAACTTAGGAAAGTTCTGGCTGATTTTGAATAGTAGAGGTAGCGGTGGGATTAATTAGAGCTTGATTAGTGGTTGTGGAGGTGTTTGTTTCAGTTTCAAATTTATCAAAAGTTTGGGGTGAATGGTGTTCAGAAGGTTGTGAGGAGGGAGTTGGTTCAGATGTTGATAACATAATAGATTCAACGACAGAAATGAAAGAAGAAGTACCTTGTTTCTTAGCAGCTTTCTTTTTCTTTGAATTTCTGAGATCCACATCTGGTGCAGGAGGAAGATTGTGAATATCAACTTTTGGAACAGTTCCATCTCTCTTGCATTGATCCAATATCTGATGATGACTTCTGGAGGATCTTCTTGAGTGAAGAGAGGAAAGTCATCTAGAGGAATTCTTCTGGTAGAGATGTTACCTAACCATTTCAGTTGGATCCTTTTGGATGCGATCTATTATCTTCATCTTCTCGAGGTTCTTGGCATTGAGAGTGTTACCAACACCCGTTTTCAGCTCACTTAATTGCTGAGCTTTACTCAAATGTTCTATCAGTTTATTTTCTATTAGAATATCTAAGATCAGCCTTCCGAGAGAAATTCAATTTCTCTTGGATTTTTCTTTTTCCCTTGTTTCCTTGACCTGACTCTTCAAATAGCGGATCAGAAGGTATGGAAAGTTGATTATGACTTTGGTAGCAATGTAGTACAAAATGTATTGTTGATCAATATTGATGTAGTTTGGAGAACTTGTTGGTTTTCTGTTATGGATACACCCCAGAATAATTCTTGCTCAGATTCTGAGGTAGTCTTTCACATCTTTAGTTGTGTTTGAGTACAGTCTAGAAACAAATATATCTTGAGAGACTTTGTTGAGATCAGATATTCTTTCAGCCATCTCACGACACTTGGCTCCAGTTCCATCATGTCCAAGAAGAGTTGCAATAAGTTTCTCAGTAATGACGATATTCTTCCCCATTACAAATGAAGTAACTTGGAGCTTTGACACTTTTACATTAATCCAAAATTCCTTAAACAATTTGGGAAAAGCTGGACCAACCTATCAAAGAAATTAGTCCATCCTTGAAACTCAACATCAGGGATAAGATCTTGACCATTTTCTTGAAGACTCTTGAAATCTACCATGAGTTCACAGAGGACTTCAAGATTCTTGACCGGTGTAAGGAGAGTTATTTCTGGTTCAATATAGTTTTCTTCATTTGGGATGGTGTTTGTATAAGAGAGATATTGTGTAGCTTGTTATTGTGAGGAGGAAGTCATTGTTCACACACACAAGTTTCAGGGTTTGAGAGGAGAGAAAAACAAATTCCAGAGAAAATGAGTATGAAGGTAAAGATGAAGTGTGAAGTGTTTGTGAGAAAACATATAAATAAGCAAAGAGAAACACATACGTTTAATTGCAATTAATGAAATAAACATAATAATTATAAGCAATTAATGATTTATGACAAGGGAGAGGCGTGAAAGTATTCAAAACAATTAACAATCTGACTCGTGCCTCAATGTATCAACTCAAACGTTTTGACCAACCAGAATTTGAACACATGTCCAAGCTCAGAGATTGATGTTACGTTTTAGTTGATAGATGTTGATGCGGTGAATTGCTGATACAATGTTGAAATGGGACATTTTTTCCTTATGTTCAGATCTTCTAGATAGTTTATGAGTCAATCTTCCTTCTCGCTTCTGAAGGTCTCACGTCTCAAGAAATATTTCTCAGAATATTTGTAACACCCCAAAAATCTAGATTAATTATTTAATTAGTTATTTAATTAATTTAGCGTGAATATGTGAGTCGTTATGAAGTTTTGATGTTTTAATGATGATATGTGATGTTTTGGTGATTTATGTGATGTTCATGTGTGTTATGAGGATTATTAGAAATTAGGTGTATTTTAGAATAATTAGAATAATTAGTTGAGATTATTTTAATTAGTAAAATAGAATTATATTGAAGTTAGGGATGATAAGGGCAAGATAGTCAATTCAAGGGGGTTAGGCGAAACAAAAGAGAATAGAGAGAAGGGAAATATTTATTCGATCATGAAAGTTGGGAGGAGCGTGAAAGAGAGAAGAGCTAGGGCTTGGGAGAACTCTGAAGGCTTTGTGAAATGCAAAGAGGAATTAGGATCAAGCTTCAATCTAAGGTAAGAGGAGTCTATCCTGATTATTATTTTTAGCCTAAGTGTTAGATAATTGTAGGATTGGTTTTGGGGTTATGATGAATAAATGATGATGGTGATGGATATTGATGATTTAGAAATATTTGATTTACAATGGAATGATACTCATAGTGTAGAATGCATTGGATTGTTGTTACATGATAAAGACTGGTAATTAGATAGTGTTATAGGACCCATATAGTGAAGGAAATCGCAAAGGTTTGGGTTTGGTTTGTGCAGAAATCACAACAGGATTTCTCTGTTCGCGCATATTTTTCGGGCGAATCGAACGAGTCGTCTGGTGAGGCGATTAATCCAGGATGCATCGTGCGAATGGTGCAGGTGAGGGTAGGTGTTGGCTACTGACTTGACTCACCGAGAGAGTGAAGACACTTGCCAAGCAAGAGGCTTGGGAAAATTGAGATGTTGGCTACTATCTTCAGTCGTCGGGCAAACGAGGGGTCTCGTCGGACGAAGGGTACATGAACCTGGAATTTTGTAAAGGCCGTAACTTAAGTTTCCGGACACTGTTTGACGCACCGTTCAAAGCATATGAGAGCTAATAAAATAATCGATACTCTGGTTGAATAAAATGAGTTGTAGAATATAGTTTTCTAGTACTTGATTTATGATGAGATGATGATGTTTTGCAATGAAATAAGAGTAAGTATGCCTTCTATTATGAAAATTGAATTAACCATATATTGTTGTTACTTGGTTTGTGTTCTATGATTCTTTTATGATGTTATAATGATATGTGCATTATGAAGCATGTGATGATGAATATGATGAATATAATGAATGATGTGTAACCTAAAACTGCTCATCCATGGACCAAGTTGGCAGCCAATGACCACTGTTGAAAACTTCATTATCTAACCTCTTCCTAGGTATTAACATAACTCTATGTTGCCTCTTTTCAAGTTTGGTGGAAGATGTTGCTAACCTATTCATAAGATATATTCTAATCCACTTACACATAGTAAGAATAGGTTTGCCCACAACAACTATAATTGTAGCATTAAAAGACTCAAAAATATTATTCGTCAAAACATCGCATTTAGGATAAAAACTAAAGGCATACTTACACCAACATTCGGTAGGAACTTCCATTAACCAATTTCAAGCATTCATATCTAACTTCTTCAATTCATTCATTTTTTGGACCCATCCTTGATAGTATGTGGCCTTAGCAGCTCCCACCATCAAATCCCTTATAAGGGTTCCACCCCCAAACCTTTTCTTGAAATTAGCATACAAGTGTCTGAGACACAACCTAACCTATGCTCAATCCTGTCAAACATTTCCTTAAACACAACCACTAATCCCTGAAACAAAAATGTAAAAAGTGAATTAATAATCATAGAACCAACATATATATTTAATGCTATGAATCCAAAATACTTGATGTTAATGCCATACCTTCTATTGATTAGAGATAAATACATATCTTCCCACCTGTCCAATATCTTCCATCAATAGTTCTACAAACCATCTCCAACACTCATGTGTTTTAGTTTGAACCACATCAAATACCAAAGGGAAGTATTGATCATTGGGATCCCAACCCACAACAATTAGTAGTTACCCACCATATTTGGTCTTCAGGTGACATCGGTCAACCCCAACAAATGGTCTACATCCATTTATAAAACATTTCTTGCAACCATCAAAATAAAAATAAGAGCCAAACCTTGGTTGTATGGATTGATATGGTCTTTCAAAATTTATGTTCATAGTATTGCCAGGATTAGCCTTTCTTAACTCAGCCAACATCGCCTTCAATAATCTTCTTTGCTATCAACTTAGCCCTCTATGATCTTGCAACAATAATACCCACATATTTTTTTTTTGCATAATATCTTGTATGATATCTCGAATTCTAACTGTTTCAGATGTTTGCCTTCTCTTTACCACAGACTTGGCCACATACTTTGAGCTTGCATATATGTTATTCAAAACCCTAGCACATGTATCGGTATCTACTATTGTTTTTTTATAGCAAATTTGTGCTTGCAGCCAACTTTAGAGCATAAGACTAAAAATCCACATTTAGCCTTGCACTCTACCTTTACCCTCTAACTCTTCATTTTTCACAAATCTAATTTCCCTACCATTTAATATTGACCACTCACGAATTGCCTCCCTAAAGTCAATAAGAGAATTAAATTTCATACCCCACTTAAATTTATAGTCCTTGTTGAGATGCTCTTTCCTAAATCTCTCATACTTGGGCCTTTCATCATCACAAGAGTCATCTGGATCTGAGCTATCCAATTCATCATTATAATAATCATCTTGTTCCATTTTCTTATTGGGCCTACACAAAAGTCCAACAACTTTCCTCTCTTCATTTATAGGTAATGTTACATCAATTTCTTCAAACCCACCTAAAGGAGCAGTAACTCTATCATCTTTGCTATCTTCTAACACTTCAGCCACCTCATCTTCTAATCCTTCCATATCAATCACCCCATTAATACACTTAGGTTCCCTTACTCCAAGCTCTATGTTTTCAACATCATGTTCCACAAAGATATCTCCATCAATAACCATTACACAATATGATGCAAAATTGTATGCATCGTCATCTTTTCTTATCTGAATAAAACCATTATTAATTTCCAATTTTTTTTCAATAACCTATAACTTCCGTCCTTATACCACCACTTATTCACCAACTTGCCAATGCTAGCCATTGTCCAACTCCCAATGTGTACCCTAGAGACATTCGAATCAACCCCTCCTCTATAAATGATCTCATTTTGGTTTATCATTATAATTTCACCCCATGGTGAAAACTAACATTAAAAAGTTTCATATCCTATGAATATATAAAGTTTCAGATAACAAAAATAATCAGTCTTGTAGAGATTTCCAGTTACCATGAGATTTTCAATTAACAGTGGAGGATGAAGAAGGTTAGAAATCACATACCTCAAACATTATAAGCTTCGATGTCTTCAAATATGCATTCATCCATAAGATTCGTCTTCAACTTCCTCCCTTACCTGAGCACCTTCGCCTTCATAAGAATCGTCGTCTTCGCAGGAATCACCGTGGAACCTCTTCTGAAAACTAACACTAAATTTTACTACGGGGTAATTGAAATGGTATATATCGTCAGAAAGAAATAAAAAAAATCAAAATTCCATATGTTAATATGGACACTCTGCGTAGACAGAAATAAAGAAAATAGGTGAATCTTTAAAGACATGGGGCGTTTGGGGGTTACTGACGGAATCTAGATAAGATAAGGGGGATTAAAAAAAACTTTTACAGCGGCTAAAAACAAAACTTGCTAATATTAGAGGGGGATTTGTATATTTAAACAAAAGAAGTATGATAGAACAATAAAAACAAATCAAAGGAAAGATAAATATATGGAAATGAAAAGAAAAATGAAAGAGCAAAAAATGTTAAATCAATGAAGATTTTGTGTATTAATTGGATATTGTGATCAAGATTTTATGATCAAGATTTTGTGCATCGGCTAAATATTATGATCAGAATAAAATAATATAAGCAAAACTTGTTGATAAAGCATGAAAATAGTGATCACAATGAAGATGACATGGCTAATTGTGGAAGCACTTCAAAATAGAAGAGATTATACAAATAATATTAAGAGAGAGAAATAGAATAGTCAAATTAAAATGAACGAGATTTAAAGTGGTTAATAAAAATGAGTGATTAGTCGAACCAATGAGATTTAAATGTTTTTAAAAGTTATTATTAAGTTGAAAAAGAAAAAAGAAGTGAATGGTATTATAGTTGTGACAAGGCAGCGACATGGCACTTTGGTTGAAGATATTACCTAGAAAAAGGGGGAAAATATTAATGTGAGATGAAGTTATTAATAATAGTTACAACATGACATAGAGATTATCTAATTGAAAAAAAAATGGCGAAAGAAGAAGAAATTGAGATGAAGAAGAAGTATGATAGAACGTTAAAAACAAAAAAAAATATAAAAGAAAGATAAATAAATGGAGATGTAAAGAAAATTGAAAGAGAAATAAATGCCAAATTAGTGAAGATTTTGTGTATCAATTAGGTATTGTGATCAAGATTTAATGTATTAGTAGAATATTATGATTAAAATAAAATTAATATAAACAAAGCTTGATGATAAAGCATGAAAATAATGATCATATTGACGTGGCTAATTATGGAAGCAATTCAAAATAAAAATATTAGACAAATAATATTAAGAGTGTGTGTGTGTGTGTGTGTGTGTGTGTGTGTGAGAGAGAGAGAGAGAGAGAGAGAGTAGTCAAATCAAAATGAATGAGATTTAAAGTGGTTGATGGAAATGAGTGAGTAGTCAAATCAATAAGATTTAAATATTTTTAGAAGTTATTATTGAGTTTAAGAAGAAAAGAAAATGAAAAAGACGTGAATAGTCGTTATAGTTGTGACAAGTTAGCCATATGACACTTTGGTTGAAAATATTACTTGAAAAAATGGGGCAGGACATTAATATGAGACAAAGTTATTAATAATAGTTAGAACATGACATAGAGAATTAGGGATGATCTAACTAAAATAATGGAGGAAGAAGATGAAATTGAGATGAAGAAGAAGAAGTATGATAAAACGGTAAAAACAAAAAATGTAAAGGAAGGAGAAATAAATGGTCATGTAAATAAAAATGAAAGAGAAGATAAATGTGAAATCAATTAATATTTTGTGTATCAATTGAATATTGTGATCAAGATTTTGGTTAACACTTGAATATTATGATCAAAATAAAATAATATAAGCAAAAATTGGTGATAAAGTATGAAAATAGTGATCACATTGACGTGACTAATTATTGAAGCGATTCAAAATATAAGAAATAATATAAATAACAATAAAAATTAAAAAAATAAATAAACATAACCAAATGATTGTGGTTTTGAGACTACAAATACATCTGTGAAAATAAAACTGAAAAGTGAAAGAGAGACCTTATCTACAAATTTCTTAGATCTCAAAGGTCTGTAGTTGAAAAATGTAGAGAAGAAATTTGTGATATGGATCTTTGTTGTTATGGTTTGAGTTGCATTTAAGGAGAATAATTTTTTTCTTGGAAAGAGATAGGTAAGGGAGTATGAAGTTGCATGTCCCTAACACATTCAGGGGAAAACCCCAATCCGGTTGTTTTGTTTCTTGTCTTATTGCTTTTGTGGTTCATTTATTATTGTTTATTGAGTCTCCTTTATAATTCCACATCTCTAAATCAAGTTTGAATCAATTCGTTTTAAGCATGCATAAATAAATTATTATGTTTGAGATTTGATCATGATGGTTTAAGTCAATTGCATAAGTTAATGAAACAAAAACCACAAGTGATATCAATTCAAGTCATGTGAGAAATGGAATCTCTAAGTATTTTGAAAAACTTGAAAATTGAGATTTTTTGGTGTGAGTTGAGTCACTTATAATCCATGACTCGAATCAAACCGAACAGAGGAGAATGTGAAATTTTTTGTGTCTGTGATTCAAATCGCAATATACACCTGGTTTGAATCATGCAACTATATGACTCGAATCAAAAGTTGTACATGACTCGAATCACAAACCTGTTGTCAGCCACTTACTTGTTTGATTCCAATTAGACTTAACCCATGACTCAAATCATGAACCTGTGTGATTCGATTCACAATTTTAACTTGAATCGAATCACAGGAAAATTGGTCACTTTTCTTTATGAGATCTTATTTCACACTACTTGCTCATTTGACTCAACAAACCTTTTCTATCCATTTTTGTTTTTAATCTCAAGCACATATAAATTCATTTTGTCATCATTTTTCAAAACACAACTTTGAAACATTTTCATTATCTACATTTTGATTTTGTGAAATTAATTCCCTCTCACTTTTGAAAGTTCAAAAACCCTTGGAAATAAATTTATTACTCCTTCAACCTTTTGTTTTGATTTCAGATCTTGATCATGAGAGAATCGTAATTACTAATGGAGACGTCGTCTTGAAAATAATCGTTCTTGAAGATTTGGTTGAGATTTTTAGGAAGCTTGTAAGATTGAGGTTGCTGTCATTGGTGCAAAAAAGTTATAGTGAAAAAAAAGAGGTTCCTTTCTCCAAATGAACTTGGTAGTAACTGCGTGGAAGGCTAAGTACAAGGTAGAGTTCTTTTCAAATCTTTAAAAAGTTAATTGCTCGAGAAATCGGCGGGAGCAAAGGGTGATTGCCACACACAAAGACTGTGAGCAGAATGATGAAGCTGGAAGATTCAAGAAGCGTGAAACGAGTAAAGATTACACATAAGATTTTGGCATTACATTGTATACAAGTCAAGATCCATATATAAGATTTATTTTTTCGTAGCATTTTTCTGGATTAGAGATTGTATGAACTCTTACAATTTTTGTAAAAATAAAAAAGAAACAAAACAGGTTCCAGTGGGAAACCACTTAAGAGTGGAGTAGGCAAAGCGAGGACTAACGCCAAACATCTTTATAGTACTCTCTCTCTCTCTCTCATATTTAGATTTAATATTTCATAGGATATTGAATGTTTAGATTTTCAATTCTTAAATTAGTTTATCGTTTATTCAATTGGTAGCGATTTAATACATAAGGTTATGTTTGTTAGAATTGGTGCCTAATCGAGCTTTAGTGGTGATTAAATTCTAAGAAATTATTGAGGTTAGAATTCATTGATATTGACTCATTGTATAAACTGAAATTCTGTTCTCAGGAGGACAGATGTTAGACCAGATTCCTGAGACAACATGTACACTTGGTTTATAATGGATGATAGATTCTAGGGATAGATGTCAGACGCGATGTTTAGAATATTGTATACCAGAAAAACCAGCTTGCAAGAAGATAACAATAACAATTAAAGCATAAAAGAATTGTTAATCCAGTTTGATACAACCTCACCTATGTCAGTATGAGGGACTTCCAACCCAATAAAGGAAATCCGTTATTCAATATAATCAGTACAAAGTGTCTTAGATGAATAAGCCCTCTGTCCAACGCCCCTCTTCTTAATTGTACCCTAGTGTCTTTCTATTTAAAACTCCTAAGATAACTATTCCATTATCAATAGTCAGAAGGCCAAATATGATTACTTTGAACTCTCCCAGTTTATGACCACTTTTCTAATACTACATGTGAGGCTTCGTTTTAAACTCCCCATAAATATGAGAACCCTCCATCTTTCACTCAAACACTCTCCCAAGTGTTTAGAAAATAACAATATGATTGATAAGATGAACCAATCTAAAACTCACATAAATACTTTGTTCTCAAGCTTATTGAATTAGTATTTAGGAATAAAGTGTTACAACTCAACTAACAAACCAAACTCTACACCTTAAGATATGAATGCAGGCGCTATAGTGGTGCACAGACAATAACATAAACAAATACTCAAAAGATAAATCCTAACACAATGAATCTTTAATATTTGCACTCACTCAAACGTTAGGTTTGAGTCTTCTTAAATATCATTTCTTATTCTGGGCTTTTTCTCCTTTGAATGTTTAATTTGATTTCGTCTAGAATTATAGCTGATACAAATGGATTTGATTTGTTCCACAAAAAAATAAAAAAAGATATGGTTTTTTTAAATCAAATTCAATTTTAAATATCTATTTAAAGTGATCTGATCTTCAAACAGCTGTCAAACAAATCATAAAAATGCACTTCTAAATAATAGCAACAAATCGAATTGAATCCTAACCAGATTTTCGCTCCAAAAATGCAACAACATTAACCTGGTGAATAAGGGCCAGATGTTGCACAAATGCTGGAACATTATGTCTCACATGCGTCCCTTCTCCACCAAAACAACTTGAGCACTCCATGTTGTTTTGCATAATGCAACAAATTCAAAAGGAACAACATAAACACATCTCGTGAAATATACAACTGAATCAATTGATTACCTTTTGTGTATCATCAATAAGCCATATTTGATATTTGTGAATTGATTAAGTGCTAATGTGATTAAGTTCCAATAAAGTATAATCCTCACGTGTTTCGCTTTAAACTTTCTGCGCGAATGTTTGAAAAATCTTTAATAATCCATTTTGAAGAATCAGTTGAATTTTAAAATTACTCCATATTCTCACCCAACATAATATAGATACAAAATGAGTTAAGAAATAAAGAAGATGAAGTTAGAAGTGAATATTAATAGAGAAGAAGAATATTATATGCAATTGAAACCAAAAATAAAAAGAAAAGAGTAAATTTTGCTTTACATTATGAAAGTGAAAATGAAAAAAACAAAAAAAGGAAATAAAAAGATAATTTGAGTAAATATTAATATATATATTCATTAATTGAATATGACATCATGATTCAAATCTAGAAGATCTGAACAAATCAATCTGATTAGATTTGGATGGATTTGGTTGAAACATAAAAGAAAAAAAAGTAAAAACAATTTAAACAAATTGTAAATGAAAAAATCAATCATGTGTTGTATGAATTAGACAATAAAAGCCTCCAATTTTAAGATGGGTAAAAATTGAAGACATGAACAAATGTGAATATTTCACAATATTACTTTCTTATATTATAGATTTATTTATTCAAAGTAATTTCAAATTAACATTTTTTTGATTTTTTTTTTAAATTTGATATTGAAAAAAAAGAAAAAATGATCTAAAGTAATATGTTATGAAAGTTTATTTAATTCATAATTTTATTTAATCTTTTTTACAAAAATACGGAACACTGCAAAAATTATTTTAAACGCCAAACTATCTTACAACTACTTTATTTTTTTTTATTTGGGCCTTTAAATTTTTTTAATAAGTCATATTTATTAAAAGAAAAAAACTTTTATTAAAGGGTGAATATCATTGTCATCCCTAATTTACTCCTTAAAATTGTAAAATGTAAGCAGAGATGAAACTTTAGGTGGAGACAGAGGATGACTCTTGACAAAGCAAGGACTAACACCAAACTACTATATATCCCAATATACTCTCTCTCTCACTCATATTTAGATTTGATTTTTCATAGCATATTGCATCTTTAGATTTTCAATTCTTAGCGTAGTTTATTATTTATTCAATTGGTAGCGATTTAATACGTAAGCTTATGTTTGTTAGAATTGGTGCCTAATCGAGCTTAAGTGGTGATTGAATTCTAAGAAATTATTGAGGTTGGAATCCATTGATATTGACTCATTATATAAACTGAAATTCTGTTCTCAAGAGGACAGATGTTGGACCAGATGCCTGAGACAACGTGTACACTTGGTTTATAATAGATGATAGATTCTAGGGACATATGTCATACACAATGTTTAGAATATTGTATACCAGAAAAACCAGTTTGCAAGAAGATAACAAATAACAATTAAAGCAATAAAAGAATACAAAGAATTGGTAACCCAGTTTGATGCAACCTCACTTATGTCTGAGGGACTTCCAACCCAAGAAAGGAAATCCGTTATTCAATATAATTAGTACAAAGTGTCTTAGATGAATAAGCCCCCTGTCCAACACCCCTCTTCTTAATTATACCCTAGTATCTTTCTATTTAGGACTCCCAAGATAACTATTCCACTCTCAATAGTCAGAAGGCCAAATATGATTACTCTGAACACTCCCAGTTTAGGACCACTTTCCTAATACTACATGTGAAGCTTCGTTCTAAACTCCCCATAAATATGAGAATCCTCCATCTTTCACTCAAACACTCTCCCAAGTGTTTAGAAAATAACAATATAATTGATAAGATGAACCAATCTAAAACTCCTACAAATACTTTGTTCCCAAGTATATAGAATTAGTTTATAAGAACAAAGTATTAATACTCAACTAACAAACCAAACTCTATGCTTTAAGATATGAATGCAGGCGCTATAGTTGTGCACAAACAATAACACAAACAAATGCTCAAAAGATAAATCCTAACACAATGAATCTTTAATACTTTGACACACTCAAACATTAGGTTTGAGTCTTCTTAAATATCATTGCTTATTCTAGGTTTTTTCTCCTTTGAATATTTGATTTGATTTCGTCCAGAATTATAGTTGATACAAATAGATTTGATTTGCTCCAAAAAAAGTCTCCAACAAAAGATATAATTTGTTTTTAAATCAAATTTAAATTTAAATTCCCATTTAAATTGATTTGTTCTTCAAACAGTTGTCAAACAAATCACACAAATGTATTGCTAAACAATAGCAACAAATCATATTTAATCCCAACCAGAATTTTGCTCCAAAAATGCTACAACATTGACTTGCCGAATAAAAGCCAAATGTTGCACACATGTTGGAATATTGTGTTCCGCATGTGTCCCTTCTCAACCAAATCAACTTGAGTAAATATTAATATATATTCATTAATTGAATATAATATAACATCATGGTACAAATCTAAAAAATCTAAACAAATCAATTTGATTTGATTTGGTTGAAACATAAAAGGAAAAAATTAAAAACAATTTAAACAAATTGTAAAGGAAGAAATCAATCTAATGTTGTATGAATTGGACAATAAACACCCCAAATTCTAGGACGGGTAAGAATTGAAGACATGAACAAATGTGAATATTCTATAACACATTCTTTTAAAATCGGGATAATAATACTAACTTGTGCTCTAGGGCATAGGTTAAAAAACCCACTTATAAAAAGTTTGTATTAAAAAAAATAATTATAAAAATATATAATATTATATAAATTATTTTAAACGTTACAACTACTTCTAAAAAGAAAAAGTTATTTAGGCCTTTAATTTTTTTTTAATAAGAGTAAGTCATATTTATCAAAAGAAAAAAACTTTAATTAAAGGGTGAATACCATTGTCATCCCTAACTTACTCCATAAAATTGTAAAATGTAAGCAGAGATGAAACCTTAGGTGGAGGCAGAGAATGACTCTTTGACGCAGTGCAGCACACAAATCGCAATTACCGCGCAGATTGTGCGGCACTGCCTCCATTTTGATTTCCGTTTCTCCAATTTACTCACATTCACTTTCTAGGGCTTGTGAATTCTGAACCAAACTCTCTCTTACACTCACACGCACGCACACGCACGTGATCATTCTCATACTCCTAACCGTTTTCTCAATCCGAGGGCATGGAGAAACAACAGCAGCAGAAACTCCCTCTCTCGCTTGACTGGGACACGCTCCATGATACGCCGGCGGCGGAACTCGTGGTGAAGCCTAAGGCTCCCGATCAGAAACCTCCGCCGTATGTTGACCTGGATAGTCTCCAAGATTATGAGCTCGAGGAAAATATTAAGAGGAAGAAGCAGCTTCTCGAAACCACCGGTAAGAAATTGCCGGACGGCGGGAGCAAACTCCGCGCTGCTATTGAGTTTTATGAAGAAGAGTTTCAGAAACGGAAAATGAACCCTCGTCCGCAGGTTCTGCTTATTCGTATGCGAATTCTAAGTTTTAGTTTTATTTTTACTCGCATTGATTGATTTTAGAAAATTTGTATTTCTGGTAATCTACATTGCTTTTTTTCGTTTCTTGTTTTCATAATTAGATTCTGTTGGTGCTTTTCTGTGATGATTGATTTTGCAGGACTTGTTTGGTTGCTAATGTCATGTTTGTTTGTCATTTGGTTTTCTATCTAGAACAGAAAGTTCAAGAGGAGCAGAAGCAAGGACAAGCTACTGGGAGCTCAAGTTCTGTTGGTGAGAGTTTAGTACTTAAAGATTAAAATTAAAAAGCATGAAATTATGTAGTGCTACCTATAATGGCTTGACTTTAGAGTATACACCCTCAGATCACTATTATACGCAAATTTCACTTTTTTTTATTCATTCAATAACTAATGTATCTGAATTATATATGGATAGATACATCAATTGTCAATTGAATAAAAAAAAGTCAAATTTGCTTATGATAGTGACCCTAGGGGTATGTGATTTCTTTTGTTAGACTTGATAATGATAGTATTATATGTAGTGCAATGTTATAACCACTATTTGGCAACAGTATAACAGTTCACACTCATACTAACCTATGTATTGTAGAACAATAGCGATTTGTTTGAACACCGCTATGCTATGGCGTTATAGTGCTGCCAAAGCCGTTATTTGAAAACACCACCTGAAAGTCACACTTGGTGCTTTTAAATAAAAAATTCAATAAACACTAAGACTTTCTTTGAGAGTTAGGATGGAAAAGACCGAGAGGGATTTAAAGGGGACAAGAGGAAGGCAAATATTACACTTCATTTGGAAGAGTGTTTTGATAGAGGATGGAAGAATAATACTTGTGAGTAATATTTTCTTTGGTTTGAGAGTATTATAAAGAGAAGAGAAGGATTTGAAAATTGATTCAAAACCCTTCTTCTATACAATTTTTGAGCTCCTCCGAATGGGATAGTTTTGATCTAAAGAAGAAAGAGTAACATCTATGTAAGATGGGGGACCACTTTCCCTTTCCTCTCCTCAATCCTTTATCTTCAAAGTCCTCCTTTTCCTTCCCCACAACCAAATAGAGCCTAAGTGCTTATCAACTGAGTGTTTATGTGGCAAACACTTAGCTTTGTTTGGGAGTTTTGAGGGAAAGGGACGGAGATTTTGTATTATGAGAAAAAGTACACCCTCCCTCATTCAAGTTGAGAGACTATCCTTCCCTTATCTATTATAAGATTTACAAACATTGCAAGATAATTTCAAATTATATTTTTCCTTTAATGTTTCTGGAAAAGGTTTATCCAAGCTAGCTCATGAGATAAAATCCACTCATGCGTCTTCACCTATGAATTAGCTTTTGAAATAGTTGATTCATCTCATTTTTATCTATTAGCGGCTCTTTGGTAACAAAAGTGAAAGTATCTTGGACACAGCTTACCACATAATTTTTGTTCGTTCTTGGAAAAAAGAGGAATTTAGCTTTTTAACTTCTAGGTTGCGAATCTCAACATCGGAAACCTGAGTTTTTGTGTGATATATCTGTAAAGAAGGCTGCAATGTGTGATTTAATTACTTGTTTGTTGTATAATAAGAAGCTTAACGCTTTTGTAGGTGTGTCTAATAAATCGAGAGAAGAGAATTTGCCATCTCGTCAACAGTCAAAACCCTCTTTTGCTTCCTGTTTTTTAAAGAAAATGGAAGATAATGTAAGGTCCTTTGCATCATTCGTAAAATACTGTGTTTTACTTTCTATCTTGCCTGATATAATGTATCTGACTTAAGTTTATAAAGCAGACTAATTGTACAACTGTTGATGCATTTAGCAACGAGAAGCCGCATTTCCAGCATTGCAGCAGCCAGGAAGTACGGCACAATAGAGAACCTAAAAAAAGAAAGAGACATCGATCATCTTTAAAACCGCTGCCATTTCAATTCTCGAGCAAACATTCCAAACGTGGTACTTTTAGTGATAATGATAAAAGGTGCCGAGGCAATTCTACCTTATCGGTACGGACAATTACAAGGAACCTATCAAGACACTTCTCAAAAGAGTAAGAGAAAAATGTATCTTTTTATGGTTTTTGGTTCATTCCTTTTGATTGATTTAGGTATTGGTTATTTATGTACTTTATTTGTTTCATGTGCCATTGCTAATTTCTAATTGCTAATTGACTTTTATTAGAGAATACTAGCAGTAGCATAAAGCAACTCTGCTTTATAGGAATATAAAGTGAGTTGCAGCAGGTTTAGTAAGGTTGTTTGAATGTGTGTAAGTTAGTTACACTTGGCTGAGCTGGCACTGAGTTTGTTATACTCAGTGCATACTCACACAGCTTTCTATAAATAGGTTCAATTCACCTATGGTAACTAACTTTACCAAAATATCAGTAACAGATTTTCTCTCTTTTGAATCAATGATGAAGCATTCTTCATCCTTTCAATTTTTCTATTAGCTTTTACATATAATATCTTGCTTATTTCCTTTTCATAAAATTAATGGGTGTTTGCCAATGTATGATTTTCATATAAAATTTATGGTTTTTCATTCCCCTCGTTTTGAATAGCATTATTGTGTGATTTTGTCATTGAAATATTTACCTCATTTAGTCATGAGTGATTATTTATCTTTGAATCAGTGCATCTACGATTTTCTCAATCAGATGTGAAGTATTAATGTATTATGTATTACAATTCTGTTCTCACTCCTATTCTACTATGGTTGTGTTCAAAGGTATTCTCGCTTCACCATAATTTGCAATAATAAATCATTTATAAAATTCCTTTTTTTCACCCTTCTCTTCTTAAGCTGAAGATGGTGACAGACAGAGTTTACTGTTAATTTTAGCTCTAACTAAGTAGGAAGGATAATGTTTAGATTATTGATTACATTGTTGATAATGTTGTGTTCTTGTTTTCTTTTTCCTCTCTGGTAGTAAGGGTGCATTTCAGGCAGTTCAGTCAGATGATTCAAGGTCCAGGAAGGTGTGTTTGTTTGCATAGCTTATAGACTTTGGTAGCTGTTAGTTATACAAGTCCCAAGCAGATTAGCAGTTTTATGATGATAATATGATATGACACATCTTTCTAGCATCCTTATTTACTTACAAGTGATATGTTATATATTACATGTTCTAAACAGGGTCAACCCATTGTGCTTGATGATGACGACAGCGACGACAGTGACGATCCTCATATTCCGGAGAAAACAGAAAACAAAGCTCCTGAATAGTAAGGGAATATGATTTGACTTGTGCATCTATTTAGGGTTTATGGATCTGCCAATGAAGTTTTTAGTGTTATTTGATTTGTGTGTTCCTTTTCAGTTTGAAAGATGCTAAGATCTATTTTCCGTCAAGGTACTTCACAAGATTAAATATTAGAACATTGTCTTTCAACCATAGTTTTCTGTGCATAGTCTGCATTGCTTGTCCTTTTAACTTTGCTTTGCGATGCTCAGAGATGATCCTGAGTGTGTTGAAGTTTGTTACAACGATATGGAATGCCTTGCTCCTGAAGGTTACTTGACATCAACTATCATGAACTTTTACATTCGGTAAGTCTAATGGCCCTTTCTCTGCCTTCCCCTTGCAGGTTCCTTTGAGTATTTTTATTTTGCAATGAAGAGAGAAACACAATATTTTGCTTTCTTCTCTTGTTACCCTCAAACTCATAACATGTTTTGGTGCCACCACCAAGGTTGTTAAAATCGAGTTTTTACCTAGGTTAAATCGAAACGTAAAATCATAGAGTTTATCTCATATTAAAATTATATATATATATATATATATATATATATATATATATATATATATATATATATATATATATATATATATATATATATATGCTTATATAATATTCTAAATGCATTAATTATTTAAAATTTTAACTTAATTATAAAGCAAAAATATACTATATCATCATAATAAAGTGTAATATTCACAAAATTGTATCAAATTACATAAATTATCCACTAAATTATAAAAAATAACATCCAAAAGATTATAAAAAAACAATAGTTTCATAAGTTTTTCAAGTTCAAAAAATCAAATCCTTTCATCTTCAACTTAATCAAAAGTTCAATCCTTTTGCAACATCATCTTCATTAGAACATTCATATTCGACTTGATTAAATCCATCTCCAAATGTTAAAGATTCTTTAATATTATAACCAAAATATGAATGTGAATAAAATTAAAAATCCATAGAGAAAAATATAAAATGTGATTTATAAATTTTGACAAAAACAAAGTAAAATCCAATGATTTTACATGATTTTACACGATTTCACCGATTTAAGAATGATTTAAATCACTTAAAATCGTTCCGGAATACGATTTTACATATAAAGTTTTTTACTTGTGATTTAACACAAAATGGTGACTTAGAAACGTGAAATATATATAGTTTAGGTTTTAAATCGAGATTTTAACAACCTTGCTCTATATACAATAACACAAGAATTAAGAAAATTTGTTTTTACATTTAATTTGTCGACAATGTACATTCTCTTTTCAAAATCATCATTCAATTATTCAAGATAGAAAGGACGAATGACTGGTCTTTTAATTCCCTCCATTTAATAAGGAGTATGTTTGTGAAAACTTAGTTAATACATCTTGTAATTTGGAAGGGTCTTGTAAATGTGTATCTTTGATCCTTTTCTGAATTGAACTTCAATATTTAACCATGCACTTCCATTTACTGTTATTATCTACTGAACTATTCATTTATCACTTCTTTAGTCCCTTTTGGGGGGCCAGTGATGCTGAAAATTTTAATGATTCTGCAGAATATTAATCACACTTGGACATGTTTTGCCTGCTTAGTTCTTGAGCTCTTTATTTATGATATTTTGTATTGCCTAGATATTTAAAGCATGTATCTCCGACAATATCAGACTACCATTTTTTCAACACGTATTTCTACAAGAAACTTAAAGAAGCTGTTTCCTGCAAGGTACTTAATCATATTCCTACGAGTTCATAGCTCTAATCATAATTGTGCATGATGTAGATTGTTTTCTGAGGAAGCAAGCTCTTGACCATTATTATTTAACGAGCTGTTGATTGTTCTGCCTTTCTTTGTGTTACTAAATGTGTATTTTGTTTGGTAATTTGGAGGTTTATTTTGAGATTAAAATTTACCCTAAAACTTCTCCTTTTGCACTAGAAACTACTCCTTCTGCTCTTATTTATAAGAGACAATTTACTTGTTAGAATCATTGAACAATCAACATATCTGGTCTTATAATAGTACTACGTCCGTCCCAAATTATAAGATGTTTTGGGCATTTTACACGAATTAATAAATTTAATTATTACTTTATGGAAAAGTGAAATGATGTACTATAACTTTACAAAATGTTCTTCAATATTTACATTGTAAAGCAAAATTAAAAATTAAAGAGTATGAAAAAGAAAGAGTAATAAATTATAGAGGGTATATTGGAAAAAATTATATTAGTGTTGCATTGGAATTGTAAAGTGACTTATAATTTAAGATGAAGTTTTTCTCCAATGTGTTTTATAATTTGGGACGGAGGGAGTAGTATTTATTTATATATATGTATAATATTTTTGGAATTTTCCATTTGTTGTTTTTTGTGCTGTATGTAGGTATTTAGGACTACTGCCCTTTCTGCTTTACAGAATATAAGGCCCGTGTAACAGTGCATAACGAATCTAAAAAAAGTGTGATAAAAGATGTTATGTGAACAGATTTAGTACTTAGAAATTTGATGATGAGGTTCAAATAAAAGTAGTTAAAATATTCGTGCATACCAAATCTAAATAAAAGTGCGATAAAAGATGTTTTTTCTTGTGCAGTGTATAGGTATTTAGGTCTAAGATCTGCTAAAATATGGTTATCTGAACCTTATATCCTAATTGAATTCCACTGAACCACATATTATAAACAATTTAGTTAAATTAAAAACTAGTTTAAACAGTTAACTAATTGTTTTGAAAAATATTACTTAAAAAATTTAAAATAGAAATTGTATTTTTCCAGAAATTAAAAAAAAAAGAATTCTGAAAATTAATGAAATATTTTTTCCTGGAAGTTAAAAAAAAACTTTGAAAACAAATTTTTATTCTGAAAAATTATGTATTTTTCTGAAAATATAATTTTTTTTCCAGAAGTTTTTTTTCTTCTAAAATATGTATTTTTTTAAAATACAAATTATTTTATTTCTTAAGTAAAAAAAAGTTTAAAAAAATTGGTTGTAAAAGAATTTAAATATAAAACTGGTTTATAAATGCAAATTGGTTATAAACTATTTTATAAAGGCAAATTGATTATAAACCAGTTTATAAATGCAAACGGGTTCTAAATTGGTTTTAAATTGAGTTGAAACCATCTATTTTTATTGAAGTAGATATTGTAAACCTTTAATGTAGTTTGATTTAGTGCAGTTTATGAACTACGATGTGTTTTTGATTCAGTTTAAAAATGCGTTGTTGGAGTTAAAGCCCCGTTTGTTTTTTTTTTTTTTTTATAATTTTTAAAAATGATTTTTAGTGTTACATATTTTTGTTTAAAAAAAATTTACAAATTTTTTTTAACAAACTACTAAATAAAAAATTTGTTTAAATAATTATTCTTAAAATATTATTTTAGGTATTTTAGCATTTTACTAAAAAAAATTTTGGATATCAAAATTTCAAAAAATTTCTTAAATTTGAAGCTATTTAAAATAGTTTTTCATAAAAATTATTTTTGACATACATCTTTTTGAAAAAAATTGTGTTTTGGATTATGTTTTAATCTTAATGTATATTTATGCTATACTACAACAATTAAGCCTTATCCCCATTAAGTGGAGTTGACTATGTTTATATATGTTAGAATGTCAAAAATAGTCTTTCAATTTATGAAAAATAATTTTTTTTTTAATATTTTAAAAAATATTTTTATAAAAATCATTTTTAAAAATACAAAGAAAAAATCTATTTGTTTTAAAGTTAAAAACAAACTGACCTAATTCTTGTGCCTCTCACATTTTCTTCTCTTTGTACTTTATTTTATATTATATCTAATTCACTTCCCATTGCAATATCTAGGAAAGTAACCGAGATACATTATTTGCAAAGTTCAGAAGGTGGTGGAAGGGTGTAAATATTTTTCAGAAGGCATATGTTTTGATTCCAATACACCAGGAGTAAGTTTTCTTGGTAGCACTGAAGCTTCTGTTGTAGATGTTAATTTTTGTAAATGGTGGGAAGTTATTTTTGTGTTTTTATTTTAAATTCGGTTATCATCTGAAGGAAAAAATAGTATCACATTTTAGAAAAGGATCACCATTTGAAGTAACATTTATTCATGTGTTAATACTTAAGCTATAGTTTCACCTCCTTAAGCTATATTTCCAAGAATTATTTTTTCTTTAATTGGAATCCTTAAAGAATGCCCTTAGGTCATACATGTTAGTATGACCCAACTTAGACTAGCTAGAGAAGTAGAAAATGAATTGGGATGTGGATGGCAAAATATGATTTACTAGAATTAGAGGTTGGAAAAAAATATATCATTTTCTATGTTCGTTTTGTATATTATTTGTGGTGTTTTAGTTCATTGTTGGAGGTATAATAAACAGATTCCTTTCTAAAGTGATTACTATCCTCACAAACCAAAATATTCTAAGGAGGTCTTGAAAAGATGTATCTCGTTCGTTACTTATGGACTCTTGAAAAGATGTATCTTTTTCATATAGCTTTAGAATCTTTCTCTTTCTAATATGAAATCATTTCACTTATGTGTGTTCCTAAGTCCTCCAGAAGCCGTTCCTTAATTGTGTTTCATATTTTACAACAATGAGCACCTGTCACCTTTTTCTACCCCATATGTCTGATGTTTATTAGCGTCGAAATGAGATTTGTCCTTGAACCATGTTTTCATGGGTGAGGTACCTCTTAGACACTAGTTGTAGACCATGATTCCTTTAGAATCGAAGAATGTCCCTATAAACCATCACATGTCTTCTTAACTTTGGAGTTCATAAGTCACAGGTTCTCTAAAAGTAGGTGCATCTTGATGGTATAGTAGGTCTAATCAATTCTTTTAGAATTGTTGGAGTAACCATGAGTGACGATCAATTTCAATATGCTTGGTCATGTCGTGATGAACTGGATTATGAGTTATGCTGATAGCTGCTGTCAGATTATAATTTTGCGGAAGTTCAAATTTTACTGTTAAGTTCTTCTAGGACTGTATGGATGCATGGATCCACTATTCTTCACAAATACCTTGAGTCATAACTCTAAATTAGTTTTCCAAATATTGGTAAATGCAAAAGCATTTTTAACTTTCAAGATCACATACTTTCTGACTGTTAGTGATCTTGAAAGTCCGTGATCTTGAAGGTACATTCAATATATTGACGAGTGCCAAAGGCATTTTATACCCTATTCATTTTGGGTTGTCAGTCAGAAAGTTCGTAAGTTCGTGATCTTGAAGTTTGAAAAAGCTTTTGCATTATCAATATTAGCTAATTGCATGTGCATGCAATAATGGAATAATTTTATTATATATCCACATATATGATGGCAGCGTACTATATTCACAGAGGCCAAATTTTTTTATGAAGAAAATAACACCGTTTTTCCATGCCATATTTCCTGAACAAAATTTCCAACAGTTACCTGTACTGCATGATGCAGTTGCATGTGAGTTTTCAACCTCAAAAAAGCTGGTGTACATTTACAGTGCTTGTAGACTCTACATCTGGGACATCCATGATGTGAATCAGGCCACAGTGTGATGTGCTAGTTTCACATTCCTCGTGTATGGGATATCAAGAATCTATGTTGTAAAAGCATGCATGATTCATCTCTTGCATGCACCGGAAAAGGTTGTGCTAAAGGTTGTTTGAGAGAGATTTCTTCATAGAAATTCTTGGCCTTTGAATATTTTAAACTGCAAGCGTATTCCAGAGACATGAGATATATAATAGGACTGTTTCATTATTGCATGCACAAGCAATTAGCTTTCTTGATATTGACATGCAAAAGCTTTTTGAGCCTTCAAGATCACAAACATTTTCACTAACAACCCAAAATGAATAAGGTATAAAATCCATACACATCAATATATCAATATATTGAATGTACTTTCAAGATCACAAACTTTCTGACAGTCAGAATATCCGTGATCTTGAAGGTTGAAAAATATTTTGCTTTATCAATATCAGGAAAACTAATTTAGAGGTATGACTCAAGGTACTTGAGAAGGATTATGAATCCACAGAGTCCTTGAAGAAGTTAAAGTAAAATTGAATTTCCGCTGGAATTATACTCTGACACTGTAAAACAACCATTATCATAGCTCATAATCCACTTGATGACAAGACCAAACACATTGAGATAGATCTTCATTTCATAAAGGAGAAATTGGATGCCGGTCTCATATGTCTACCATTCATCACCTCTAGCCAACAAATTGCAGACATTCTTACCAAAAGCTTGGTTAAGCCTACATTTGAGCATCTTGTAGGCAAGTTGGACATGATAGATACCTATGCAGCAACTTGAGGGGGGTATTGGAGTAACTGTGTGGTTACTGTTATAATTATTTTAATTTTTATCCTATTTTCTATTAAAATGATATTCTCCTAAAATTAAAGAGAGTTAAAGTTGTAATTCTGCTATATATATATTGTTGAAGAATAAAATAGAATAGTAAACCCTCTTTTCTAATAAGAATGTATTTGGAAGTTAGGCTGGGAAGGAAGTTATTGCTGAAGAATAAAATAGAATAGTAAACCCTCTTTTCTAATAAGATTGTATTTGGAAGTTAGGCTGGGAAGGAAGTAGAGGACGGGAAAAGGGAGGGGGAAGAAGGGTTATCTCTCCAAGTCATACATGCTTAACTTTAGAGTTTTTAAGCCACGAGCTCTTTAAAATTAGGTGCATCTTTTTGGTATAGTAGTTCCAATCAGTTCTTTTAGAATGTGTTTGGAAGTTAGGATGGGAAGGAAGGAAAGGAAGAGAAGAAGGAGGGGGAAGGAGGATTATCTCTCACCTTGTTTAGAAGGTAGGGTGTAAACCTTCCCATTTGGAAACTGAAAAGACATTAGAAGGGGTTTGGAGGGTTTTCAAAATATCACGTACCCTTCCATTCCATTCCCTTCTAGAACCCCTCTCCCATACAAATCCTTAAGTTTTCCTCAACTTTACATTTACATGCACGCCTAATCTTGAATTTCTCTTGTTCCAGAGTGAATTGGTTCAATTGGGTATACCTCCTCCTACAAGCCTGCAGGGGCTTCTCTGTCCTTCATCTTTTTCACCAGTAATCAGTACCCACTCTCTTCAGCCCCAAGCATCACAAAGGGGGCTTCTTGTGGATGCTATAACGATTGAAATGCTTTATTGTTTTGTTTTTATTTATCTTTGGATATTTCTTTTATCCTTGTTGGTGCATATACTTTTGTTTTTAATTTTACTCTTCGAAGAATATTGGGTACAGAAAAGCTGGCTAGACGAATAAATTAAGCATATTGGTTGTTTAGATATAAACTCTTATACTTAGTTGCGTGTGCTTTTATTTCTACTATATACTTCCTGCCCAATATTTGCATTCGACAGAAGGATCATTGTTTTTTATATATAAATTAAATGCTCACAACCTCTACTGATATATGGAATTATTTCTTGTGTTGTTTCGCATGGCCAGTCTTCATTGGAGCTTGAGCATTATTTGTTTTCCGGACAAAGAAGATGAATCTGGACCAATAATACTTCATTTGGACTCTTTGGGGCTTCACTCTAGTCGAATAGTTTTTGAAAACATTAAAAGGTGAGACTAGAGAATTGTTTGCTACTCCCTCTACTACAAATTATTTGTCATTTAAAGTAATCTATACATCTTTAAAACTATTTTTGAAACTTGAAAGTAATTGTTTGTCATAGTTATCAGTTTTTTTTTTTTTTTTTAATTTTTAAATTTTTCATTTTGAAGTGATGCTGCAAAGTTCTGCTTGAGAACTACTATTTTTCTTTTTGGGTAAACAATCATTTTGGTTCCTGAATGTGTGAGGTTCCTGTCATTATAGTTCCTTAATGTATCTAAATTGCAAATACATCCCTAAAATTCTCTTTTGTTTGTAACTGTATGGACTAATTAACTAATGCAAAACACAGAGCCGTCTTTGAGGGCGGACAAAGTGAACTACCACACAGGTGTAACATTTATCACGGTTAAACCATACTTAAATAGGGCCTCACAAAGTCTGTCATTGTTTGAAAGTGTTGGCTAGTGAGTCAAATCAACAAAAGTTACACGCCGAATAATTATCAGCGGCAAAAGACGTCACTGCTAATTTGATTTATTTGTGACAAAAGTTCACCAAAGGAATGATTATCGGTGGGAATAGAAGCCATTAGATAAACCCTAAAATAAGCTGGAGAGGCCCTGGGAGAATTTGTAGTGTTAGAGGAAGCCGTTATGGGTCAATGGATGAGAGACACACGTTGGAAAAGGGTTGTTGATGCAACCGAGTGGCTTTCTGTGTCTCAAAATCACAAAGCAAGATTGGAAATAGATCCAGACTGCAGTGGTGTAACCCGCAAGTGAAAATGGCGCCGGAAAGATTACCGGATGTCATCTCACATGGCAAAGACCGTGACTGATTTTTGAAATTGTCTCTCTCTGTCAATGTGCGGGAGACTTAGAGATCGCATGACATGTTTTCGTTGGAGGTATTGGGATGATGTAGATGAACTCAACAGTTGTTCATCACAGAGGATCTAACCAGGCTCTCGATATAATGCTGAAGTTATGAGATTTAGATATATGAATTAATTTGATACAAACTTGATACAATAGACTAAACTCTAACCCTTGTAATTTATAAGGATACAAGTCCTCCTAATCTAAACATAAAGGGAAATCTAAAAACAATTCACGATAATAATCAAGTAATATCGAAACCAACAGAAACTTATCCTAGGAGACAAACTAAGATACTAAAATATGATTTCTATTAAACATATTCAATATATCTGAAGTGTTTGACAATTTTTCAATTAAACCTGATTAGCCCGGTAAAGACATGATTTGGACCTGGTAAAACCCATATTTTAATATGTCAGTTTGTTTTAACTGATTGACTTTGAGCTGGACCACTTGGTCTGTAGCCCAGACATTTGACTAGGTTGATCCCCAGTCTAATTCTTTACAACTTTGCTTTGTTAGTTCATTTATCTTGTCATGTTCTGGTGACTGTTTATAGACATTTATATTTGATTTAAACATATAAATTAATGATGTCAAATAATGTGATGTAGCTATTTGATAGAAGAAAGGAACTATTTGAGTAAGGAATGCGTGTCTTCCGATGTTCCAATTGCAGACAGAATATGGAAGTCTCTTTCTCGTAGAATTGAAACTGAAGTCATGAGGGTAAGTTTCTGGATTGTAAATCTAGATTCATGTACTGTTGATAGATTAATTCCTACTCACGTTTCTTGTTTGAAGATGATGTATCCAATTTCACCATTTGTTCTTAAAATGAATGACCTTTTAGTATATGCAACAGATTCCTACACTTCAACATTCTTCCACTACAGAATGTCACATTTTGTGTTTTTGCTCCAGGTTCCCCAACAGAAGAATGAGTATGACTGTGGTCTTTTTGTACTGTACTTCATCGAGCGTTTCATGGAAGAAGCACCCGAACGACTGAAAAAGAAAAATTTAGCAATGGTAATAATACACATTATTTCAAATTTTTTAAAAAAAGTTATAACAAAAATGATTTATTAAAATTCTTCGTAAATTTTTTAACATTATGTAATACTATGAAAATTATTTTAAAAAAGCTGAAACAATAGAGCTCAATATCAGTTCAAATGATGTATTTTATTGATTGAGACTTGTCAATTTACAGTTTAGCAAGAAATGGTTCAAACCTGAAGAGGCATCCGGTTTGAGAGCGAAAATCCACAAGTTGCTTGTAACAGAACTACACAGTTCAATCAAGCCTGATGGTATCACAGAATCTTCTTCTTCATCTGCTGGTGATGCAACCGAATGCGACGAGACTGTCAAGGACTCTTCAATCAAAGATGGCATCGTGAATTGCGATTCTCTCGTGATCGAATGAACAATCTGTTGATAGTCCATATAGTTGATGTTGATACTTTTACGGTGTACAGACACCGGCTGAGCCGGTAGTTTTGGATGGGAAGTTTTTTTTGGTCTGTTAAATAGCTCAATAGCCTGCTATACAAGAAAAGGTGGATGGCATTTTATGACCAAATAAGGGTCAAATTTGTCTAGTTTCTAACCATTTATTATGGGTTAGGAGTTCCTTCTAAATGTATAGTAGGAAACATTACAGAACTGATGACAGTAGATTATAGGATTTAAAGTGAATCTGCTAGAATTATACTTTAAAAAACTTTTTTTAGTCTTCAATTTTAGGTGCCTTAATTTCAACATGTTACTTTAAGTTTTTATGTGGATTCTTAACAGTTAGCAGCACCCTGATGTCTCCCAAATTTATAACAGGCCCAATGGTATGGTGCTATTTGGTAAGGCCCATTTTCTTAAGGCACACTAAGTATCGTTTCCTCACCCTAGTGAAAAATCAAAATTGCCCATAGAATCCGGAAATGTACTTCCGGACACCTCAAATACACCAAATATATGCTTAAGCAAGTCACACCCTTCTTTTGTAAAAAATATGTTTGGAAATGTATTTCCAGAATAAATCTGGAATGTCAAATACACCAAATATATGCGTAAGTAAGCCACACCCTTCTTTCGTAAAAAAATTGTTTGGCAATGTACATGCTTAACTGAGCCACACACTCATTTAAAAAAAAAAAGTTTGAAAATATACTTCTAAAATAAATTCGCAAGCATATTTATGGAAATTCTTTACTTTTTCTAGCACCACTTACACCAACTAATGCTGTTAAAATTCTAGGCCTAAAAACATCACTTGTGTCTCTTAATAGTTGGAGTATATTCTCTTCGATTCCTTCATTTCGTGATAACAAACTGCTTAAGTTACATTGTAATAGTGTAACACATTTTCAAAAGAGAATTTCTTTTTCCATCTTGTAGTGGTGAAAAAAATTTTAAAAACCTCAAAATGTCATTCGGAGATGCATCTCCGAACACACCATAAAAGATGTGTTTTCAGAGATGCATCTCTGAAAATACACTTTATGCGTTTGAAAGGTATTTTGAAGATGCATATCTGAAATCACCTCTAACAGTGATTTTTTATTTATTTAAAAATTCATCAAAAGAGGTGATTTTTTTAAAAATTAATCAAAGTCTACTGCGATAATAAAAATGCGAACAGAAAATGATAAGAAATATCAAACGATAATAAGCACAAAATGTTGTTCTGAAAATAGTAAAATATAATACATAAATTGTTCTGGTAAAAAAACATAGCCTACTGTGTATGCCTAATCCTCACCCCCATGGCCCCCCTGTCTCCTGTATTCCAACACACTCGCTGCCTCGCTAACCACCCTCTCCATGATGTCCACCGCCTCAGATCTGCCCCTCTTAATGATCCCTAAGTCCAAAGCTTCATGCCCAATCGTCTGTATTCACTGACAGATCGATAAGACATTAGTGGCATGATCAACTTGGGCTTGCTGGTTCTTCAAATTCTTTTCATGAGCTGACCTAGGTGGACGTCCAGGAGCATCTGGTGTCATGATAGAGTGTGACATTATGTAGAACCATGTCACATATCCCTCTACATAATGCCAACTACTGGATGCCTATATCAACCGATAGTCATGTGGCACCATATGATGCTCCCAATACTCAAAGATGTCATCGAGGTTCCGACGGACAATGGTGTCGGGAGCAGTATGAGATGGAGATCTGAGTATCATCTGAACATAGCCAAACTGAAGCATGGATCCGCTCCGGCAAATACTTGACCATAGTGCCAGTCCCATATGTCAGCCACCCAGAGTACAAAGAGATGGAGTCGAATGGGATAATCTCTCTGTGATCCTCGAAACGACGTCCATAGGATGTCATCATGAATAGTCCAATCAAGATACATCCAAAACGACAACACAACCTGATTCCCTCTGTGGGGGAGATGCATGAAAACTCTTGGTATCTCCTCCATATAGTTAAGATCAAGAGCATATCCACGAATGCGGTGGAAGTGAGAAATGATCCATCCCTGAAAAACAGATAAGAGACATGTAACAAAAAATTATTATTAGTAAAATAAATTTAATATTGAGAATGAAAGGTACCGTTAGCGGTGTGCAAGATCCTGTGAGCTGCCTTGTCCTCTAGTTAGAGGCTTCATTCAACTTTTGGTATAGGTAAACCAAACAGTCGCCCCCCCAGTTCCACTCCCTCACCACATCCAAATCCATGAAGTATCGGAAGTATGTTACATCCACGTAGTTAGCACTTTTGTCCATAAAAAGAGACGTGCCAACCAAGTACATGAGGTAACACCACAAAGCACACTGACGGTGATACTGAACAAATAAGTCATCACCCTCATTCTTGGAATCAACTTTCACAACAAGGTGGTCGTGATAAAGATCCTTCAGGATCGAGACTTTCGCATGTGCCCCATTAGTCGAGGAACACTGCTCAACTAATATTTCCAGTTGAGCACCCAAATACTCAACCATTCACTCAATGTAAACATCATGAGTGATGCGGGAGTGGTTAAGGAGTCTCCCTCAGATAGAAAGGTGTAGCAGGCAGGCAACATCATTCGGAGTGATCGCCATCTCTCCAACTGAAAAGTGGAAATACGACGTCTCCTTATGCCATCTCTCTAAGAGTGTCCCATGCATTCCGTGGCTAATGATTTTGTAACCGGAACAACAAAGTCCTGAAAGTCCAGAGGAAATAATGACATCCTTGAACCAATTCATAATAGGATGATGCATAGTGAATATTTTACGAGCGTGGTTCACAGACTTTAGTATCGTCCGTTCCTGTAAAATAAAAATTAATATCCAGATGGAGGTGTAATACAAAAATATACCTCTCCACTGAAAACATATCAGACGACATGATCAAGAAGGAGGTGTCAGAGGGTCCTCCTGGGTAAACCAGGGTAACATGCACGGGTGCAGGAACACGGATCTCCTCGTGTGTAGGAACATGTCCCTCCTCTAGTTTCTCCTAATTATCCCTAGATGAGGACGCACAGGATAGACGACTCATGGGAGCAGAAGTGGATGGTCCCTCCACTTCCTCGCGCGGTACTCGACGATGTTCGCGACCCTCTCAGCCTGCTCAACAACTTTCTCACGCCGAGCGAAAACAGTTTAGGTTGGCCTGCCGATTCTAACTCTGTTCGGGTTGTCATCCATGTTCTTTAGAAAAAAATATTAGTACTCTAAGGGAAGGAATTAGAAGAGCAAATAATTTTTTTTTTAAAAATTAACAACTCAAGCATCATTTTGGAGGTGCATCTCCGAAACACCTTAGATGTGTCTCAGGAGCCTCAGGCTGTGTCTCAGGAGCCTCAGTCTGTGTCTCTAGCTATGCCTCAGTTGTGTCACATCCGATATCGGATGAGAGCCAGATGTCTCTCCTGCCTCAAACACACTAGGTGACGACGTGTGTCTACGGGAGGACGGAGGCGGGGAGTGAAGCGGATAACCTCTCATGCTACGAGAGGTAGATGTAGTGGGTGTAAAAATAGGATCATCCTAAGATGTAAATGCATCTGACACAGCTTGTCCAGATGCAGAAGCTTGGGACGCTTGACTCCTTTCCCTATGCACAGAAGCGTGATGTGCAAGCCTACCATGTCTCAGTCTAGAAGCTCTCTCATAAGCCATTACTCTTGTAGAATAACGAAACAAACGTCAATAATAAGAATCAAGCTCAGTACAAATTGAAAAATGCAGACAAGATAAAACCGGAAATGCAGTTTTGGTTTTTGATGAAACGTTGAACAAAATTAGAAATGCATCTCCGGTACGGCTTGCAACTTTACAGCTTTGTCAATGGAGAAGCTCAGACACCAAGACCTCAAAAAATGGTCATTAATCGTAAAAACAACATTTCTAAAACGTCTATTATGACTTCTAAGCTTGCAAATACTATAAAAAATTGAATTTTTTAGACCCTAAAATACAATTTGTAGGTGAAATTACATTAACTCTAAAAATCTCAAAAATAACTTACAAGGGATGATTTATCTTACTTCAATCTCGTTGAACACTGAACTTTGTCTGATGATTGATGATTCTTGATGAACTTTTTGCAAAATGAGATGATTTTGACACAATGGGGTTGAGAGAGTTTGAGTGTGTTTTGTGGTTTTGAATATATTTCTGAAACCATGGGAGGGGAAGAGACAACGCGTGTTTATGTTCCAATACAAACCGGAGATGCATCTCCGGTTCTATCCTGTAAGTGCATTCCTGATTTGTTTCTGCGTGTAAACGTCAATAAGTCTTTAAAATTCATATGAATGTGAGATATTTCCGGAGATGCATCTCTGGTTCCTATCTGTAGGTGTAATTCTGGTTATTTTAAAGTTGTTACGTAAAGTCTCTTCCATAAAAATCCAGGTTTCTAAGGTTTTGGTGCATCCTAGAGATGTATTTCCGGTTTTGAGGAGCATTTTTAGAATTTTACGTGATAAGTAAGAAAAACATAAGGTGGATTAAGAAATCCTCCTAAAAAAAATAGATAAGGTCAACCCAAATATTTGTCACAACTAAAAAAAATGCTAATAATAAAATGATTGGATATGATACGGGAGGGAGAATAAGAATTTATATTTGACATATCGATATGATTACTCACATTTTCAAAAACAAGTGACAGAGGCTGAAAGTATTAGAGTTTGACCTAACTCAACCTTACAAAACCGGTTGGTAAGGTGAGGAGTGTCCCTCTATATATATTCTTTGAAAGCTCTATCTCTAGCCAATGTGGGACTTTAGGATCTTCCTAATACACCCCCTCACGCCCAGCACTCTTTTTGGGCTTGGTGCGTGGATATTAATGGTGGGCGGCCCATGGTCCGATCGATAGGCTCTGATACCATATTAGAGTTTGACCTAACTCAACCTTACAAAACCGGTTGGTAAGGTGAGGAGTGTCCCTCTATATATATTCTTTGAAAGCTCTATCTCTAGCCAATGTGGGACTTTAGGATCTTCCTAATAGAAAGGGTAACACCATTCCCTTTCCTGAAATTTGCATTCTTTGCAGCTTTAGGAATCGAGCTAGGTGTGTTGTTTCTTACTTCCATGTTAACATCTGTAGTAACTAATTACAATTCCCCATCAAAAAAAAAAAAAAAAACTAATTACAATTATTTTTTCGATATTTTTCAATTGGCATGAGAATTTATTGTAAATTGCATGTTAGTATAGTACAGTGCTGAGATCATATAAATGATACATTTAAAAGATAGATAAATAAGCTACTAATTTTTGTTACAGTAACGCTACATTGACACTAAAATATGACACCAAATATTACATCGTATAAATATGGTGAACAATGTTTTTTTTATTAAAATATTATTATTTTGACTTAAATGCACTTTTAGTCCTCCTATATTGATATTTCTAACACTCTAGTCTGTTGTACCCCATAATTTGCCGTGATACATTTGCAAATGTCATTTTATTTTGAATAAGTGACGTAGCACAGTTGGTAAGGATTTGAGGTCAAAAGGTACAGGAGTGAGAAGTCTCGGGCTCGAATCTCACTTCTAACAATCCTCCTTTTTTATTTGTTTTCTAATTTTAATTCTAACGTTATTTCTATTTATTCAAAAATAATAAAAATTACATTTTTTTATTATTTTAATTTAATTTTTGCACTAATTAAATAGGTATTTTCTAAAATAGTCAATTTTCACTTAATAAAAATAGTACTTTTTGCTTAGCTTTTGGTCCAAGTCAATTGACATTAAAATTTGATTTGATTCTCTCTAATTTTAGATAAAATTAAAACAAATAATTTTGTTATGTCAATAGTATTAATGTTAATTTATTTTTTCCTTTTTTATTTTAACCTAACTTTATACTATAAATTGAGTCACTATGTACACTTTTAGAGAACTAACAATTACCAACTTTTCAATTCACTCTCTCACAACTAAACCTTTTTTTAACACCTTGAACCCCATTCTCCATTCCTAATTTCTACACGTACAAAACAATTCACCATAATTTCTACACTATACTAACATTTTTTTTACACACTTTTCTTCGATCTCTTTTGTTTCAAGAGTCTCTTCAATATCTTTTGTTATTTTTCTCTTGGTTCTTGGCCAATGCTTTCATATGAGGCCTCCTCCTTTTAAAAACCTTTTTCCAAATCCTGTAACTAGAATTATAATATTTTTGGCCAATGATGATACCTGAGGTCTGTTTTTTTTAAAATCATTGTTTTGGCCATTGTTGCTACATTTTAATTTAAATTTATGTCATTGTTACTACATTTTAATTTAAATTTATGTTTTTACGATCATAATTTGATATTCTAAACCCTTAGAGATTTTTGCCCTTTTTGACCAATGACTAAAGCTCAGATTATATGAGGCCAAAACCTTTTTATAATATTTCTTTAAAAAAAAACTAACAATTTTATTATTATTATTATCATTACTAACTTTTTTTTATTATATTTATTAATATTACTAACTTTTTTTATTATAATTATTATTATTATTATTATTATTATTATTATTATTATTATTATTATTATTATTATTATTATTATTATTATTATTATTATACTATTTTTGCAGGTACTTTCTTTGGCCAAAGGGGAACATGTATAAATTCTATCTTCCATTCCTTACACTTATCTGTTCACTCCATTACTTCAAACCCCCTTGACCACAAACCATATTTTTTTGCCATTTTCCCTAATATTCATTTTATTTGTTTTCTTTTTATTCCTTTTTCCTTATAATTACTCATGACAAACTCCAAAAATCAAATAAGATTAGTTTCACCATTAACTTATTTGGGGAAAAAATATATTTTAATTAGGATTTAGTTTTTTCATCAATTAATTAATTTTCCTTCTAACATTTTATTAGGTTAATTTAATTACCCTGAATCATAAAAAATAGTTAGAATTTAGATTTTTTTAACTAATTATTTTTTTTTAATTTTTTGTAATTAACTTAATAATCAGGATTTAGATTAATTTTAGGTTTAATACTTAGATATAAGATTTAATTTTAATTAATAATTTCTTTGTACATTTATAATTTAAATTTCCCGCATATTTTTACAATTATCATGTAATTGCTTCGAGTTTGTAATAGTTTAATTAGGATTTATTTTCCCGCAATTTTCCAATATTATGTAACTGCTCATGGGTTGTAATAACAATTAGGGCTTTATTTTTCCGCACCTCCTTATTATGTAACCCCCTCCCCGGAGCCTTGTAATAGTTAGGATTTATCTTTCTGCTTTTACTTTCTGCACCTTATAACTGCTTAGATGTATGTTAATAGGCTTGTATGGCAAGATAAAACTGAACATAGAATAACCTTAATTTTCAAGATAAAATTTGAATTAACACATTTCTCTTCACACACTCACCTTTAGGGTAACCCTCTCTTGTTGCCTTCGATTAAATGGTCAAGTCTGTCGAACGTAGGGATGTCTTAGCAAGGTTGCCTCCGATTAATATCATCATAGTCCCTTCGATAAAAAAAATCATAGTCCCTCGATGATCCTTCGATGTTGATGATCTTGTCCCTCGAGTTGCCTACGATGAAATGATCTTGTCCCTCGAGTTGCCTACGAAAATGATGATAGTCCCTTCGAATGCTAAGACATCCTTACAATGTTGCCTTCAATGACCATACGATGACCCTTCAAATCCAATGCATATGACTACCTACCCACAAATGGTATGGATAATACTATCACTCAAGGAAAGCCTTAAAGTATAAGAAAGACCTTACGAACTTAGGGTAGGTAACTCCTAATTGCTTGCTCAACTCAAAAATATTCAAAATGCTTTTCACACCTCTGTAGATCTTCTGATCTACCTTCTTGCTTACCTCATCCTTACCTAATACACACGTTGGATGCATTGAAGTCTTTGCTTCTTTGCTTTCAGACAGATTGAACTTCTTCAGAAGTTCTTTGACATACTTAGTCTGATGAACATAAGTTCCTTCAGAAGTTTGATTAATCTGAATGCCTAGGAAATATTTGAGTTCTCCCATCATGCTCATCTCAAATTCTTCCTGCATAGACTTAGCAAACTCCTTTCCAAGTGTAGCATTAGATGTTCCAAAAATAATATCATCAACATAAATTTGACAAATTAAAATATCCTTTTTAAAGGTTTTACAGAAGAGAGTTGTGTCTACTTTTCCTCTTGTGAAACCATTATCCAGAAGGAAAGAACTTAATCTTTCATACCAAGCTCTGGGAGCTTGCTTCAATCCGTATAATGATTTCTTTAGTTTAAAAACATGTTCTGGAGACTTAGAGTCTTCAAAACCAGGAGGTTGATGGACATATACTTCTTCATCTATATAACCATTTAAAAAGGCACTCTTAACATCCATCTGATACAGAGTGATGTTATTCTGAGTGGCAAAAGAAATTAATAATCTAATAGATTCTAACCTGACCACTGGTGCAAAGGTTTCAGTATAGTCAATACCTTCTTGCTGACTATAGCCCTGAGCAACTAGTCAGGCTTTGTTTCTGATGACTTCACCTTTCTCACTAAGCTTGTTTCTGAAGACCCATTTTGTTCCAATGATATTGAATCCTTTAGGTCTTGGAACCAAATCCCAAACATAATTCCTTGTAAACTGATTTAACTCTTCTTGCATAGCAATTATTCAATCAGCATCTTCCAGAGCTTGATCAACAGAAGTTGCCTCAATCAAAGATACTAAACCAAATTGACATTCTGCATTGTTCTTTAGGAATGCTCTTGTTCTGATGGGATCATCTTTCTTTCCAATGATAACATCTTCTGGATGGGCAGAGTTGATTCTAGAGGATCTTCTGAGTGTTAGCTCTTCAGATATTCTGAGATTCTCTAAAGACGCTGCAACTTGATCTTCTAAAACATCTTTTCCCTTGGGTTCTTCATGATCTGAGTTAGAGATATCTATATCTGCAAAATTCTCAAACTGCTTTGGCTTTTCAATGCCAAGCTTATCATCAAATTTGATATTGATTGATTCCTCAACTATCAGAGTTTCAGTATTGTATACTCTGTAGCCCTTAAAGCGTTCAGAATATCCAAGAAGGAAACACTTCTGAGCTTTGGAATCAAACTTGTTCAGATGATCTTTAGTATTCAGAATATAGCATACACATCCAAATGGATGGAAATAAGAAATGTTGGGCTTTCTGTTCTTGCACAATTCATAAGGAGTCTTATTTAGAATAGGTCTTATGGAGATTCTATTCTGAATATAACAAGGTGTGTTAATTGCTTCTGCCCAGAAATGCTTAGCCATATTTGTCTCATTGATCATGGTTCTGGCCATTTCTTGTAGAGTCCTATTCTTTCGTTCTACAACTCCATTTTGTTGTGGAGTTCTAGGACAAGAGAAATCATGGGCAATACCATTTTCTTTGAAATAAATTTCAAAGAATCTGTTCTCAAATTCACCACCATGATCACTTCTGATTTTTATGATTTTACATTCCTTTTCAGATTGAATCTGATTACAGAAGTCAAAGAACACAGAATGTGACTCATCCTTGTGTTTTAAGAACTTTACCAAAGTCTGTCTGCTATAGTCGTCTACAATGACCAATCCATATTTTTTGCCTCTGATTGATGCTGTTTTGACTGGGCCAAAAAGATCAATGTGCAGAAGTTCTAAAGGCCTAGAGGAAGAGACAACATTCTTAGATTTAAACGCAGGTTTTGAAAACTTCCCTTTCTGACATGCTTCACAAAGAGCATCTGATTTGAATTTCAGATTAGGGAGTCCTCTGACCAGATTGAGTTTGTTAATCTGAGAGATCTTTCTCAAACTAGCATGACCCAATCTTCTGTGCCAGACCCACTGCTCTTCGTTAACAGATAAAAGGCAAGTAACCTGTCGGTTCTTAAGATCTGAAAGATCAATCTTATAAATGTTGTTCTTTCTCTTGCCTGTAAATAGGATTGAGCCATCCTTCTGACTAATAGCTTTACAAGACTTTTGATTAAATATTATGTCATAACCATTGTCACTTAATTGACTTATGGACAATAAGTTATGGGCTAATCCATCTACTAAAAGAACATTAGTTATAAAGGGAGAATTACCAATACATATGGTTCCTGAGCCTATGATTTTTCCCTTCTGGTTCCCTCCAAACTTTACTTCGCCAGCAGATTTAAGTTCCAAGCTTTGGAACATAGACCTTCTTCCCGTCATGTGACGTGAGCATCCAGAGTCCAGGTACCATGACATGTTTGTATTTTAGAATATTTTTAGTGCTTGGAATAGACTTTTCTGAACTTGAAGATGTTTCACCATCTTTAGTCAATTTTAAAACTTTTTCTTTCAGTTCAGAGTTTTCTATTTCAAGTCTCTTAGTTTCAGATGCAAAGAGCTTTTTGAGCTTTTTGTATTTGATACTAAGTTGACTCTTGCCTTCCAGAAGTTCTGATAAGCTAGAAACTAAATCATCTTTAGTGAGTTCAGAAAATACCTCATCAGAGTCTGAATCAGAAGTAGATTCTTCACCAGCATCAATTGTTGCCATGAGTGCTATGTTGGCTTGCTCATCTTTAGAGTCTGACTCTTGATCAGATGAATCAGAGTCATCCCATGTAGCCATCATGCCTTTCTTCTTCTCAAACTTCTTTCCGGGCTTTTCCCTCTGAATCTTTGGACATTCATTCTTGTAGTGTCCAGGTTCTTTACATTCATAGCACACTACCTTCTTCTTGCTAGATCTTCTATGTTTAGAAGATTCTCCCTTTTCAGGTCTTTTGAAGTTCTTGAATCTTCTCTGATTTCTCTTCCAGAGTTGATTCACCCTTCTGGATAGAAGAGACAATTCATCATCATCATCATCTTCTTCTTCTTCTTCTTCTTCTTCTTCTAACTGGTCAGATCCTTCTTCTTCTTCCTGAAAAGCGTTAGCACAGTTTTTATTTTTAGATTTTAACGCAATTGACTTACCTTTCTTTTGAGGCTCATTTACATCTAGCTCAATCTCATGACTCCTCAATGCACTTATCAGCTCTTCAAGAGACACCTCATTCAGATTCTTGGCGGTCTTGAATGCTGTAACCATTGGTCCCTATCTTATGGGAAGACTTCTGATTATCTTCTTTACATAATTAGATTTTGTGTATCCCTTTTAAAGAACTCTTAATCCAGCAGTTAGAGTTTGGAATCTAGAGAACATTGCTTCAATATTTTCATCATCTTCCATTCTGAAAGATTCATATTTCTGGATTAGAGCTAGATCTTTTGTCTCCTTGACTTGTGCATTTCCTTCATGAGTCATCTTCAGAGATTCAAAGATGTCATGAGCAGTTTCTCTGTTTGTGATCTTCTCATACTCAGCATGTGAAATAGCATTTAACAATATAGTTCTTGATTTGTGATGATTCTTGAATTCTTTCTTTTGGTCATCACTCATAGATTGTCTTGTAAGCATTAAAGACTGGTGGTCTATTGTAACCATTGAAGCTACTACTTCCATTGTTACCATAGTTTTTTTGCTCAGTAGGAATTGAAGTTGTTGTTTCAACCATTTTGTGTTTTTCTCCCTGAATATTTTCTCTAACACGGTTAAGTGTTTGCACCTAGAACCGACGCTCTGATACCAATTGAAGGAGTGAAAAACACTTAGAAAGGGGGGATTGAATAAGGGTTTCTTCTAAAAATGGTAGACAAAAATAAATCATACAATTATTTTTATCCTGGTTCGTTGTTAACTAAACTACTCCAGTCCACCCCTGACAAGGTGATTTACATCAACTGAGGATTTAATCCACTAATCAAACTGATTACAATGGTTCTCCACTTAGATAACCTCTAAGTCTTCTAGAGTCTACAGATCACAACTTGATCACTCTAGGAACTTCCTTTTACAATCAATGTAAATAAATATTACAAGAGATTAAATTTGCTTCTTAATAAGCTATAATCACCAAGTGATTTTTCTCTTAAGTTTAAGTTCTTAACACTCACTAAGATATTACAAAGTTGTGAGGTTGAAGATGAAGTTCTTCTTTGCTTTTGTGTGATAGCGTTTTGACAGCGTTTTGTTACTTTTTGTTCAAGAGTTATTTTTGCTTCTGAATCAGAACTTCTATATATAGTCGTTGAGGAAATGTGACCGTTGGGAGCATTTAATGCTTTGCGTGAATAGTACACTGCTGCATTTAATGTTTCACTCTTTTGTCAACTACTTCGAGCCATGCTTCTACTGCTTTTTCTAACTTTGCCTTTTGTAGCTTCTAACGTTCCTTTTGCCCGTTAGACAGATTTGACGTTGTAGTATTTTCATCTTGTACTTGCTTCTGGACTCACACTTTTGGATTAACGTTTGAATATCAGAGTCTTCAGCTTTAGTGCAGATGCAACTTCAGTCAACAGACTATGGAAGTGCTTTTGAGCGTGATACCATCAGATCTTCAGAGCTTTACTTCTGACTGACATCTTCTGATGCTTTCCATATCATGTTCTGATTTCTTCAAGACCATCTTCTGATGTCTGCCAGATCATGTTCCGATGAAGCAATCCAGATCTTCTGGGTCAAAGCTTCTGAACATTGATTTGTGCTTGCTCTTTTAGACTTTTCCTGAAATGGAAAAAGTAAATAATTAGAGTACCACATTGTCTTATACAAAATTCATATATAATGTTATCATCAAAACTAAGAATTTTGATCAGAACATTTCTTGTTCTAACAAAATGTAATGAAGTTGTGTTTTAATTTCTGCTGTCAAATGTAACACCCCATAAAATTCTTTATTTAATTTAATTAATTTTTGGATTAAATATTAGAATTATTTGAGTTAACTGAGAATAATGGAAATAATGAGGCTAATGGGCCAGGGTCGCGTGTAGTAGAAGGGGGTGTCAGTGGTGAAGCCCATTACTAATGATAAGCTTATTTTCATAAAATAGAAGGAGTTGTGGAATAGAGAGAATTACAGCGTTTTGGGAAAAGAAGTCTGAACGTGAAAAGGGGAGAAGAGCGAAGAAGTGCGACGCGAAGAAGAGCGAAGAATCAACCTTCAGGTAAGGGGGGACTCTTCCGTTTATCTTCTATTATGGGATTATAGGTAGTATGATAGAATTTGATCGTGTTATTCGGATCAATTGGGTTATGCTTAGGTTGTAGAAATGTTAGGTTTTTGGGGGAATTGATTTATAATGAATTGTATTGATCGTGTGTGGTGATAATTGAATGGTTAAATGTATTATAAATGTGTTATAATATGTGTTATTTCACTGTATGCGAAATCTGGTTGGAGTGAGTTTGGTTTGGTAGTGATTCGGTGAAAGAGGGACGAAATCGCAGGCTGTTTTCTGCTATTCGGAGCGCTGGAAATCGCCAGTTGGCGCCGCGTCCAGGAGTTGGCGCCGCGAACTGCTTGGCAGAAGGCTAGGAAGTTTTTGTTGTGCTCAGTACGCGCCGCGAGAGTATGGCCGCGCCGCGAAGGCGTAGTTTCTTCTCGTTCCGCGCCGCGAATGTGTGTGGCGCCGCGTGCTGTTAGTTGTTGCGCCAGGTCGTTTTGAAAGGTTTAAAAATGTGTAACTTTTAAACCGTAAGCCGGATTTTGGTGCCGTTTCGAGTACAGTGAAGCTAATCAAATAATTTATATACTCAAATGGTGTTTTGAGTTGTGGCTTGAATTATTTTTAAAACACTCGATCTTATTTGTTGTGGTGGGATATGCTTATAGGTTCACTAATGAATGTCTTACCTGTATGATGACGTGGTTATAACTGGTGTTTATTATACATGTATTGTTGGTATGAAATATGTGTTTTATTGATGATTATGAAATTGATCGATGTATGTGGGTGATGAGCATGTTATGGTTGATGCATGCATTCATAATCATTTGGTGGCTGGTCCTTGACGATGGTGGATCAGTGGTAGCTAATTCCCATTGTGTGGAATTAGTGAGTGGGTGTTACCGTATCCTTGACGATGGTGGGTCGGTGAGTTGGGTTATCCCAGATTTTGGTACCACATGCATGTAGTTGCATTGCATTAGGCTGTTTTGCTATTATAACATGAATGGAAGATTGTCCAATGTTATAATATGTGTTAATTTGGCTGTTTGCTTGCTGATTGTATGGTTTGAATCTGATCATAACTGTGATTGGGTGAATGGCATGTGAAATGATATTTTATTATCTATATCTTATAACATTAGTTAAATGTGAATGAGACTCACCCTTACTGTTGTTATTTTTCAAATTGAGGAGTAGCTCTCGTACTTGGTGAGGATTAGCTCGTCAAGTAGTTCGTTAGAGTCAGTTGGGTCCGTGTCATGCTCTGGTCGTGTAACACTGGGGGCGTCGTTTAGCGTTACTTGTTAAACTTTTATTTTGGATGGATTTTATGTTAACGTCTTAAGTCTGTGACTTGGCTGTTTGTTATTCAGATGTTAAAGATAATTCCGCTGTGTTAAACATGATGATCTGAATAAATTTGGTTGACGTTCTCTTTTATGGCATGACATGAGTATTATTGGTTAATTATTTGGAAGTTGTAATGCCCTTTTTCATGTTTACTCTGATTATTATTTATTATTTATGCGGGGTATTAGAAGGGTGTTACAATAGTGGTATCAGAGCATAGTCGGTCGTTTGAGTCAGAGTCTTAGTGTCGGTTGATCCCTCGTATGCGATTAGTGTAAGATTGACACTGTCGATACTTCTTGTTCTAATAAATATTGTTTGATTTTTAGCAGAACAATGGCCGGAAGAGGAGGAAGGAACGACGACGCGATTGCTGAGGCTCTCGGTATGATTGCTGGTGTGTTGGGGGGGAATGCCAATGGAGCTGGAATTGGTGCTGACAGGCAGCTGAATAGTTTTCAGAGGAACAACCCTCCGTTGTTCAAAGGCACTCACGATCCCGAAGGCGCCCAGAAGTGGCTGAAGGAAATTGAAAGGATCTTCCGGGTGATTGATTGTGACGAAAATCTGAAGGTGAGATATGGGACTCACATGCTGTCTGAAGAAGCTGATGATTGGTGGATGGCTAGTAGGGACGAACTGCAAGCTGCAGGTGTTGCAATCACTTGGGCTGTGTTCAAGAGAGAATTCTTGCGGAGGTACTTTCCTGAGGATGTTAGAGGCAGGAAAGAGATTGAATTTTTGGAGCTGACACAAGGTAACATGACTGTGCCAGAGTATGCGTCCAAGTTTGTTGAGCTAGCAAAGTATTATGTTCACTACAATAATGATGAGGCTAGTGAATTCTCGAAGTGTGTTAAGTTTGAGAATGGGCTCCGTGATGATATTAAGCAGGGTATCAGATACCAGAGGATTCGTAGGTTTGTCGATTTGGTTGACTGCAGCCGAATCTTTGAAGAGGACAATATTAAACTGAAGTCGTCACACTCTCGCGAGTTAGTCGACAGGAAAGGGAAAAAGCATATGGATCTTGGTAAGCCCTATGGTAAGGGTAATCAGAAAGCTGGAGGCTGGAAGAAGCCTAGTGGGGGAGACTCTAGTGCCCCTATTAAGTGCTTCAAGTGTGGAGAACCTGGACATCGCATTCACGAGTGCAAAAGTGAGGAAAAGAAGTGCTATAGATGTGGAAAGGCAAGTCACATTGCTATTGAGTGCAAGGGGAACATTGTAACTTGTTTCAACTGCGGGGAAGAAGGTCATATTAGTCCTAAGTGTCCTAAGCCGAGGAAGAATCAAGCTGGTGGTAAGGTGTTCGCCTTATCTGGTTCAGAGACTACCCCAGAGGATCGGTTGATTAAAGGTACGTGTTTTATCCATGGCACTCCTTTAATTGCAGTAATAGATACTGGAGCAACTCACTCGTTTATTTCATTGGATTGTGCTAAGCGACTGAATTTGGAAATATCTGAGATTAATGGAAGTATGATCATTGACACTCCTGCGTCGGGTTCAGTGACTACTTCGTTTGCTTGTTTGAACTGTCCAATTGATATTTTTGGTAGAGAATTCGGAATGGACTTAGTGTGCCTTCCGTTGGAACAACTGGATGTTATCCTGGGCATGAATTGGTTGCAATTTAACCGGGTTCATATCAGCTGTTTCACGAAAACGGTTATTTTTCCTGATGATGTCAGTGTTGAGGACTTGGAGATGACGGCTAGACAAGTGGATAAAGCAATGAAGGACGGAGCTGCCGTGTTTATGTTGATTGCGTCCATGGAAGTGAAAGAGAAAGCGGTGAGTGGTGACTTACCGGTAGTATGTGAATTTCCGGAAGTTTTCCCAGAAGACGTAAGAGAATTACCGCCAGAGAGGGAGGTGGATTTTGCTATTGAATTAATTCCGGGAACTAGTCCTGTGTCGATGGCACCTTATCGTATGTCGGCATCGGAATTGACTGAGTTGAAGAGTCAATTGGAAGAGTTACTTGAGAAGAAATTTATTCGCCCTAGTGTCTCACCGTGGGGTGCACCGGTGTTACTAGTGAAGAAGAAAGAAGGTTCAATGAGGTTGTGTGTGGATTACAGACAACTAAACAAGGTTACTATAAAGAATCGGTATCCCTTGCCGATGATTGATGATTTGATGGATCAACTAGTTGGAGCATGTGTGTTCAGCAAAATTGACTTGAGGTCGGGATATCATCAGATTCGGGTGAAGACGGACGATATCCAGAAGACGGCATTTAGAACAAGGTATGGTCATTACGAATATACAGTGATGCCATTTGGAGTAACCATTGCGCCGGGGGTTTTCATGGAGTATATGAATAGGGTCTTCCATCCTTTTCTGGATCAGTTCGTAGTAGTATTTATTGATGATATTTTAATATATTCTAAGAATGAAAAAGAGCATGCGGATCATCTTAGAGTGGTATTGGAACTATTGAAGGAAAAGAAACTTTATGCAAAACTGTCAAAGTGTGAGTTCTGGTTAAAGGAAGTGAGCTTTCTTGGGCATGTAATTTCTAAGGATGGTATTGCCGTTGACCCAACGAAAGTAGAAGCAGTGTCTCAGTGGGAAGCTCCGAAGTCAGTTTCCGAGATCCGTAGTTTCCTTGGTCTTGCGGGTTACTATAGAAAGTTCATTGAAGGTTTTTCAAAGTTAGCGTTGCCGTTAACTAAGTTGACTAGGAAGGGTCAAGCTTTCGTCTGGGATTCGAAATGTGAAGAAGGATTCCAAGAGTTGAAGAAGAGGTTAACTAGTGCGCCGATCTTGATTTTGCCGAATCCGGCGGAATCTTTTGTTGTTTATTGTGATGCTTCGTTGTCAGGATTAGGGGGTGTACTAATGCAGAATCAACAGGTAGTCGCTTATGCGTCGAGACAACTCAAAGTGCACGAGAGAAACTATCCGACTCATGACTTAGAATTGGCAGCAGTGGTCTTTGTGTTGAAGTTGTGGAGACATTATCTGTATGGTTCAAGGTTTGAAGTATTTAGCGATCACAAGAGTTTGAAGTACCTCTTTGACCAAAAAGAGCTGAATATGAGACAAAGAAGATGGTTAGAATTTCTCAAGGATTATGATTTTGAACTGAATTATCATCCGGGTAAAGCAAATGTTGTTGCCGATGCATTGAGTAGGAAGTCCTTGCATATGTCTATGCTTATGGTGAGAGAATTGGATTTAATTGAGCAATTCCGAGATTTGAGTTTAGTATGTGAAGACACTCCTACCAGTGTTAAATTGGGTATGCTGAAGCTGACTAGTAGTATTCTTGAGGAAATTCGAGAAGGTCAGAAGACTGATGTAGAGTTGGTTGATAAGTTGACTCTGATTAACCAAGATAAAGGAGGTGAATTCAGAATCGACGAGAATGGTATAATGAGGTTTGGTAATCGTGTTTGTGTTCCTGATGTTGTCGAATTGAGGAAGAGTATTCTTGAAGAAGGACATCGTAGCGGATTGAGTATTCATCCTGGTGCTACCAAGATGTATCATGACTTAAAGAAGCTGTTTTGGTGGCCTGGAATGAAAAAGGAAATAGCTGAATTTGTCTATGCTTGTTTGACTTGCCAGAAGTCGAAGATTGAGCATCAGAAACCGTATGGAGCTATGCAACCGTTATTTATTCCAGAATGGAAGTGGGATAGTATATCTATGGATTTTGTTTCAGGTTTGCCGAGGACGGTGAAGAATTGTGAAGCTATTTGGGTTATTGTAGACAGGTTGACAAAGTCTCCTCACTTTATACCAATGAGAATGGATTACCCAATGGAGAAGCTGGCTCAATTGTATATTGAAAGGATAGTGAGTTTACATGGTATTCCTTCGAGTATCGTGTCAGATAGAGATCCAAGGTTTACATCCAGATTCTGGGAAGGTTTGCAGAAGGCTTTGGGTACTAAGCTGAGATTGAGTTCTGCTTATCATCCACAGACGGATGGACAGACAGAAAGAACTATTCAATCACTAGAAGATTTGTTGCGTGCTTGTGTGTTGGAAAAGGGCAGTGCTTGGGATAGTTATCTACCCTTGATCGAATTTACTTACAATAATAGTTTTCACTCAAGTATTGGTATGGCTCCGTTTGAAGCTTTGTATGGTCGGAGGTGTAGAACGCCTTTATGTTGGTACGAATCTGGCGAAAGTGCTGTGATTGGGCCAGAAATTGTTCAGGAGACAACAGAAAGGATTAAGATGATTCAGGAGAAGATGAAGACTTCTCAGAGTCGGCAGAAGAGTTATCATGATAAAAGAAGAAGGACACTTGAGTTTCAAGAAGGAGATCATGTGTTCTTGAGGGTGGCTCCTACAACTGGTGTTGGTAGAGCACTGAAGTCAAGGAAGTTGACTCCGTGTTTTATTGGTCCGTTTCAAATTACGGAGAGGGTTGGAGAAGTGGCGTATCGCATTGCGTTGCCACCGACACTTGCGAATCTGCATGATGTATTCCATGTATCGCAGTTGAGGAAGTACATTGCTGATCCATCTCATGTGATCCAAGTCGATGATGTGCAGGTAAAGGATAATCTGACAGTTGAAACCTTACCTATGAGGATTGAAGATCGGAAGGTGAAACAATTGCGTGGCAAGGAGATAACATTAGTCAGAGTAGCTTGGGGAGGACCAGCCGGTGGAAATGTTACGTGGGAGTTGGAGAGCCAGATGAAGGACTCCTACCCAGAACTCTTTGCCTAAGGTATGTTTTCGAGGACGAAAACTTTTCTAGTGGGGGAGAGTTGTAACACCCCATAAAATTCTTTATTTAATTTAATTAATTTTTGGATTAAATATTAGAATTATTTGAGTTAACTGAGAATAATGGAAATAATGAGGCTAATGGGCCAGGGTCGCGTGTAGTAGAAGGGGGGTGTCAGTGGTGAAGCCCATTACTAATGATAAGCTTATTTTCATAAAATAGAAGGAGTTGTGGAATAGAGAGAATTACAGCGTTTTGGGAAAAGAAGTCTGAACGTGAAAAGGGGAGAAGAGCGAAGAAGTGCGACGCGAATAAGAGCGAAGAATCAACCTTCAGGTAAGGGGGGACTCTTCCGTTTATCTTCTATTATGGGATTATAGGTAGTATGATAGAATTTGATCGTGTTATTCGGATCAATTGGGTTATGCTTAGGTTGTAGAAATGTTAGGTTTTTGGGGGAATTGATTTATAATGAATTGTATTGATCGTGTGTGGTGATAATTGAATGGTTAAATGTATTATAAATGTGTTATAATATGTGTTATTTCACTGTATGCGAAATCTGGTTGGAGTGAGTTTGGTTCGGTAGTGATTCGGTGAAAGAGGGACGAAATCGCAGGCTGTTTTCTGCTATTCGGAGCGCTGGAAATCGCCAGTTCGCGCCGCGTCCAGGAGTTGGCGCCGCGAACTGCTTGGCAGAAGGCCAGGAAGTTTTTGTTGTGCTCAGTACGCGCCGCGAGAGTATGGCCGCGCCGCGAAGGCGTAGTTTCTTCTCGTTCCGCGCCGCGAAACCTTGTTTGCGCCGCGAAGGCGTTGTTCCGATTCGTTCCGCGCCGCGAATGTGTGTGGCGCCGCGTGCTGTTAGTTGTTGCGCCAGGTCGTTTTGAAAGGTTTAAAAATGTGTAACTTTTAAACCGTAAGCCGGATTTTGGTGCCGTTTCGAGTACAGTGAAGCTAATCAAATAATTTATATACTCAAATGGTGTTTTGAGTTGTGGCTTGAATTATTTTTAAAACACTCGATCTTATTTGTTGTGGTGGGATATGCTTATAGGTTCACTAATGAATGTCTTACCTGTATGATGACGTGGTTATAACTGGTGTTTATTATACATGTATTGTTGGTATGAAATATGTGTTTTATTGATGATTATGAAATTGATCGATGTATGTGGGTGATGAGTGTCGCACGCTCGCGAAAAATGAACAGAGTCGCCACCAATATATTTATCCCATAAGGGAAAGGAATATCAGAAAACCTAACAAAGGAAGGAACAGGGTCTTGCGACCAGAGAATCTAGGTGCGGGAGTCGGTTACGCGAGAGGAAGGTATTAGCACCCCTCACGCCCATCGTACTCGATGGTATCCACCTATGTTTGTTTCTATCTAAAGGGTGTATCTATGTCTACCTATATGTGAATGCATGCAAACGAAATACGGGGAAAAGAAGGAATATTTACAAGTGTGCTCGTTCAAGCCCCGCGACTTGATGCCTACGTATCCTTTTCAGGAATCAGAGCGCCGTAGTTCGGCTCCATAATTTTGTTTGTTTTTGTGTTTTTTAGTTGGGCGGAGTTAACGCTCGCGCTCTTGCATAAGGGATCGCCTAGGATGCAATGGAGCGGAGATAACAATGCCCTTAAGAAAGGAGAGATGAGAGAGACTTTGAGTGTTTCGAGGAAATCCCTTAAGCAAGGGAAACTCGAGTTACTCTTTGGTTTGTGTTTTTTAGAGGTTGGGAACTTACGCCTGAATGGAACCCTTAAGCAAGGGAGCTCCAAGCACTCGAACATCCCTTAAGCAAGAGAAGTTACAAGCTTCCATTCCCTTTTTATTAGTCAAAGTATTTATTAGTCATTTTTTTATGAGTTTTCTTGGTATTTTTTATGGGAGTTTATTCAAGTATTTTTAAATGGATTAAAGTTGAAAAGAAAAAGAACTAGCCTAAGAAAACTAGCCTAATATGAATGAGGAATTCTACTTATTATTATCATGGTCTCTACCTAAGGTTAGGGTTTAAAAGAAGCGTGAAAATTAAAGCAAAAGGTAGAATATTGAAAATGGCATGAAAAAGAACAATTCAAAATATAGCACAAGAAATGAATTAACAAAACGATTATTATTTATGGTTTTTTATGAAAGAGAATTGAATTCTAATTCAATCAAAAGGACTAAAAGAAAGTAGCCTAATTACCATTGTTTTAGTGATTACTTCATATGTCAAAAATTTGGTTTAAGGTCTAACAATTAGTAAAATTTTAGTTTAGTTACTAAAAGAAAGATAGCAAAAAACTAGTTAAGAATTAAACTCTAAAACGATAAAAATATGAATTAAAGGGGGGGCAATGAAATGTAGTGGTGTATGAGCAGCATGGGCGCAGGCCCGGCCCATCAGAATTGTTTTTTTGTAATTGCCACAGAAAAGGAGAAAACTGCGCCTGGGCCAAGAGGGGAGTGTAATCAGCAATGGCCCAGAAATTATGCTTTTGTATTGACTCAGCAAAAACAGTGTATGGGCCAGGGGGAGTGCGTTTAGCGATTTGGCCCAAGGGTTATCATTGTTTGATCCATTTATTGTTACTATCAGATTTTATTAACAAAAATTAAGAAATAATAAAAAACAAAAAAGGGCTAGGGTTAATGTCGTTCAGACTCTCTTCAAGTCTTTCTCCTTCTCCGAAAATTCACGGCGGCGATTTCTCACCCACTCCGACGATAGCCATCCCCACCGCACAACTCTTATCTCAGTTCCAATTTTCACTCCGCTCGCTCTCATATTCAATCCTCATCTCAACCTTTCAATTCCTATTGTATCTAACCATTAGATTGAAACCGAAAGACCTAAATCGCAAGAATAATTCAGCGCCATAGATCACAGGTTTGAATATGCATAACAATGTTACACGAAGATGCAGAAGAGATAGAGGATGAAGATTGAACGAGTTTCACGGCATACCTACCGGAGACGAGTCCGGCGCTTCTTTGACCGCGAACACGAAGAAATAGAACCCGGAGAATAAGCGTCGAATGCTCAGGTATGCACGCTCTTGTCTCGCCCTCGCTTATGATTCCGTCAGCTTCTTCTTCTACTCTTTCTTTTCGTGCGAGTTTTGAGCGCGAGGTTGTTGTTGTGCGCTGCGGAGAGAGATCCTGAGAGATTGCCGAGAATGAGTGAAACTGCTGAGTGATGAAAGAAGAGGCTAAGCACAAGCCTCTTGAAGCTCTGATAGTGAGCTTCAGTGGCTTCCTCACTGTGCGTGTACGTGGGAGGTGTGGGAGTGAGAATGTTTGAACTGAGGTTTCATGATCCTTCCTTCAAAGTCTGCAAGCGAGACAATGATGGTGATAGTGCTTAGGTGTCCCCTTCTGAATGGGTGGAGCTGACTATTTATAGGGCAATCATTGGGTGATCATTAGGAATCCTTAGATGTGGGACTCAGCATTATAGTTTTGCAAGGTATTTTTCCACTTTCTTGAATGTGGGACTCAGAATTATAGCATAGTTTTCAATTCCTTGAATGTGGGACTAACATGTTTCTTTTGATTTTTTCTCTTCTTGCTGTATGTGTTTCGGTTGTGTGTTTTCCTTCATATGAACTCTGCTTTCAGTTTGATGCAGGCTGGTGGACTTTGGTTTGAATCAGAGTCATCATCAAACTTTTCGGTAACGAAGACTCTGAGGAGACTTTGAATCATTGGCACAAAAACCCTTATACTCTTGGTGAGGCAGAGAGTATGGCTAAACACTGTTACAACTCTGTTCTGATTTTCCAGTCCCTTCCCTTCCTTTGAGTTGCTTCTAATTTATAAGAGGACTGATTTTGGTATGATGATGTATTGATTTGAATGCAGGGCTGACATGCTGAGTGGTGTACATCGAAGGTCGAGGCTGTTAAAGGCGCAAAGTGAGTGAAGCTGAAGGTGGATTGATGAGATTTCACATTCCGTTTCCCTTTTTAATTATGCAGAGTATCTGGATTTCCGATGTACAAGTGTGAATTGTGTTTGTTTATTATATGCAGGATTTTCTTTCAAGAAGTGGTTATGTAGCTGCTTTTAACGAGTGAAGAAACGGCTGCAAGTTGATGGTAAGTAATACGTATGCAGGGGCTGATTCTGAAACTCTATTTTTGTTAGAAGTTAGGATGGATTAGTCTGAAAATGATGCGAAACGGAACTGTTTTGTGGGTGGGAATTTTGGTTTTTTGACTTCTGTTTATGCAGGGCTGATTAGAGTGGGGTTGTTATGCGTATTTGTATATGGTTGAAATTGGTATACATGGAGTTACAGCCTAGTTTGAAAACTTTTAGTAACTGTTTGAGTTCTGTTAGTAAGTGCTGGTAGTGTTAGGAACTATGATTTATGTGTGATGTACATAGGATGTTATGTGTTTGTTGAATGTGTTGAATTGGGTTATGTAGGTCTTTTGTATAAGGCTTTTTCTTCTGGTTTTGGTAATGTGCAGCGAGTTTAGGATTGTGTGTGAAAACGTATGGACTGTTGGGTTTTTAAACTTGAAGTGGAAATATGCATTAGTTCTCATGGTTTGGTCATTGGTATGCAGGTATGTTGCAAACATTGCTGTTTGGTCAAAGAGTTTAGAAACACTGATCAAAGATGAAGATTGATCATGAAGACTTTGAAGATGGAGAAGGCACGAAGTTTAGGGCATTGTTTCTTCTCTTTTGTTTGCAAGAGCTTGGTTTGACTTGTATTGTTCCGAATTTGGATGCGCTGGAAACTACATGGAGCTGAAGTGCAAATACTATTAGGTTCAGAAGAGGAATAGGTTAGGGAGTTGACTTTGGTCCACCGGTTGACAAAAAGTCAATTATTGACTAAAAGTCAACGTTAAAATGAGTGATTTTGTAGCCCTTTTCTCATGTATATTGGACATTCTTCTTTGTAATAAAACTTTGACTTCTTTGTAGCTTGGTCTTTTTTTATGGGCTTTGTATGGATGGGTTTTGTGTATATGGGCTGGACTTTTGTAATGAATGAGAACCTTTGGGCCCTTTTTGTAATCTTGTCAATCTCTCTTGCGAAGAACTTTGAATCCAATGGATCCTTGAATTTATTGTGACGTGGGCTTCAACTTGAATGATAAATGGGCGTTGTAACTTGTGTATTTTTTCTTATTTTCGAATGAATCATGAACAAAATTTTGAACCATGTTTACCAATCATGCCTTGAATCAAGATGAACTTTCAATTAGGACTTCAATCTCTTTTGCAAACCAAAGACTTCATGAAATGAATGGAACTTGACTTAATGGTGAATACTTGCAGGCGCATTATGATGAACTCAAATCTTGTAACTTTAAGCACCAAGAAATCTCATACAAAGGTTTGAGGACTTCATTTCACCCTGATTACCTTTGAAATTAAATCCGCCTCAAATATAACGAACAAATCCCAATAAACTCACATCTTCAACGACACCCTTTTTTTATTCAATTCATCAATTCAAATCAAACTCACCCATTATTAGCACAAATAATGCCCCAAGTACTATGCAATCTCCCAGTCCATCCTTATGCGCCATGGTTCAACGATCTTAGAATCAAACCACAACTCCTCTGGTCACCTATAGGGAAACAAACCCTTAAACCCCGATTCCACACTTCGCTGCTGGAAACATCAGAAGAATTAGACTTTGATCTCAACACAAGCTTCAATCTCAATATGATGCCATAGGCTCTCAAAATCCTTAATCCCAGTGCCAGGTTATTGATTAATGAATGCATGAGTTATGTTAATGACCTAAATGATGTATGCTATGAATTATGAGCCAGGTAATTAAGGGTAGGACAAATTTGGGGTATGACAGCTGCCCCTATTTAATCGTCTTGAACCCGAAGGTGAGATTGATGCTAGCCTTTCGAACCTTCGAGGTGGAAGAAGATTAAATATCACCGTACCAGAAATTTGTCCTGAAAAGATGGTATGAATGTTATCCTTATTCTTGTTTTGATATCTGCTGGGGAAAGAGATTTTTGTTTTCTGACGGAAAAAGTTTATGGCGAGTAATGGTTGAATGGCGATAGCTTGTAACATGGTAACGGTGCCAATACGGGTTCTCAATGGAAATGGTTGTATGAGACAATGACTGAAAAGAATAGACCTCGTGGCGATCTACGACTCAACATCGAGACGATCTCGTGGCGATCAACTCGTCAGTAGAAGAAAAGGGAATAAGATCTCGTGGCGATCTATGACCCAACATTAAGAAAATCTCTTGGCGATCACTCGTTAACAGAAGAAAAGGGAATAAGATCTCGTGGCGATCTATGACCCAACATTGAGAAGATCTCGTGCGATCTCCCACACTTTAGGAGGAATAAGATCTCGTGGCGACCTGTGACTCAACATCGAAAGAAGATCTCGTGCGATCTCCCACACTTTAGAAGGAATAAGATCTCGTGGCGATCTACGACTCAACATCGAAAGAAGATCTCGTGCGATCCTCTACACTTTGGAAGGAATAAGATCTCGTGGCGATCTATGACTCAACATCGAAAGAAGATCTCGTGCGATCTCCCACACTTTAGAAGGAATAAGATCTCGTGGTGATCTACGACTCAACATCGAAAGAAGATCTCGTGCGATCTCCTACACTTTAGAAGGAATAAGATCTCGTGGCGATCTATGACTCAACATCGACTCGACATCAGGGGACAAAAGAAGACATTGTGTCAGACGCTCATCAGAAACTGAGGATACCTCGTATCGGCACCGTGGCTTAAAAGTGTTTGTAGTGTGATAGCAGATATCAGGCAAAGTTTGTACAGGTAACAACTTTGAGGGGATGGGTCATTGTTCTGATTCAACATTAGCTCCTATTATCTGGCTCATGCTTTGTATGCATGCTTGAGTTTTTTATGGCGTAATGATCCATTGTGATGGATATGCTACGCTTTCGAGGATGCAATGCTATATGCAATGAATACTATATGCAGAGAGTGCCAAATAAAGGCTTTGGCGAGGCAGAGGAGCGGGATCATTGGGGTCCGTTGCTTGTGACCTTGAGCCATCATCGTGAATTGATATTGGAACCCTACAGTACCAAAGATTATTGGTAACTGCGTTGAGGGTTGGAGCATAGCCCTGCTGGGGATGAAATGACCTTACTCGACTTTCCTTACATCCTAAGCTGCTTGGGGAATCACGAGTTTTGAGAGACCGCTCTTCGTCTGTCATATGGAAGAGGGATATGGACCTTTTCAGGTGCCCCATGCTTACCAGTACTGATGAATTATACTCCGGAACTTTCACGTGGGATGATGATGACCTTGGTGACACATCATGAGCCAAGATGATGGCTAGAACCTGCAACCTGCACAGAAAACAACGTTTGGATGAAAAATGGTGCCCCTTAGAACACTTTTATGTTTATGTAACATCATGTTTCGTTTTGATTTTGTGATGATTGCCTCCATGCTTTCAATGTAATGTTTAATAACGAATTAAATCACATCTCGCATGCGAAAAGGAAAGAAAGAAAGCTTTTGCATCAAAAGATCATTTTATTGATGGAGTGCTTGTGAATAGGCTTCTGTACAAGTAAGCAACTCCTAAATGAGGTAGTTACGAAAAAGGAAATAAAAATGCAAAGAACAAAATGGCAAAGAGAAATGCTCGGATTTCCGTTGAAACTGATATTGCTACAGTTCCCATATCCTCGATCCTCTCAATGCTTTGCTTCAGAAGGATAATGGTTGGATTGATTCATCCGTTCTGTCAAGGGCGTATAGTGGTCTTTGTGAAAGATATTCAGACTGCAGCCTCTCGCTTTAGATCCCTAACTTTTGCCTGGATCGCCCTTTCGGGTTTTCAATCCAGCGGGATGCCCCTTTTTGCCTAAATCGCCCTTTCGGGTTTTCAATTTAGCGGGTTATTCTTCTTTTTTTTTGTTTTATCCCTAATTTTTGCCCAAACCCTTTTGGTTTGCCGGGATGCCCTTATTTTTGCCTAGGTATGTCGACCTAGCGGGTCTTTTATGCGTAGTATTTTTTGACTGAGTCTGAATTGACTGGAAGCGGAACGTCTTCCCCATCCATCTTTGTCAGGATTAAAGCACCACCTGAAAATGCTTTCTTCACAATGTATGGTCCCTCATAGTTGGGAGTCCATTTGCCCCTTGGATCAGTGTGAATTGGCAAGATCTTCCTTACGACTAGGTCACCTGTGTGGAATTCTCGAGGCCGAATCTTCTTGTCATACGCTTTCTTGATCCTCTTTTGGTACAACTGGCCATGGCAGATAGCAGATAAGCGTTTCTCCTCAATTAGATTGAGATGATCAAGCCTCGTTTGAACCCATTCTGTTTCATTGAGTTTGGCGTCCATCAAGACTCTCAACGAAGGGATTTCCACTTCGACAGGTAGTACGGCCTCCATACCATAGACAAGAGAGAAGGGAGTTGCCCCAGTTGAAGTACGAACCGAAGTTCTATAGCCATGCAAAGCAAATGGCAACATCTCATGCCAATCTTTATACGTTCTAACCATCTTCTGGACAATCTTCTTTATATTCTTGTTAGCAGCTTCGACTGCGCCGTTCATCTTTGGCCGATAGGGTGATGAATTGTGATGTTCAGTCTTGAACTCTTCACACAACTCTGCCATCATTTTGTTATTAAGATTGGACCCATTATCAGTGATGATCTTGTTTGGAACCCCATATCGGCATATGATCTCTTTCTTGATGAAGCGAGTAACGACTTGCTTGGTCACGTTCTTGTAAGAAGCAGCTTCAACCCATTTGGTGAAGTAGTCGATAGCAACAAGAATAAATCTGTGTCCATTCAAAGCTTGCGGCTCAATTCGTCCGATCATGTCTATGCCCCACATAGCAAAGGGCCAAGGCGATGTCAGGACATTCAGAGGAGTCGGAGGAACATGAATTCTGTCAGCATACACTTGACATTTGTGACATTTCTTCACGTACACATAACAATCACTTTCAATTGTCATCCAGTAATATCCTACTCGCAAGATCTTTTTGGCCATAGAATGTCCACTGGAATGAGTTCCAAAAGATCCTTCATGAATTTCCCGCATGATCAATTCTGCTTCGTGTCTATCCACGCATCTGAGCAAAACTGAATCATAGTTTCTTTTGTACAGGACGTCTCCTGACAAGAAGAATTTGGATGCTAACCTTCGAAGCGTTCGCTTATCCCCAATCGTAGCATCTTCGGGATACTCTTGCTTCTCAACATACCTTTTGATGTCATGATACCATGGCTTTTCGTCATACACATCTTCAGTAGTAAGACAATGAGCAGGAAATACATGGGCAGGCTCTTTGTAACGGAGGATCCTTATGTCTGGCACTTCTTTAGGGGAACTAACTCTGAACATAGCCGCCAAAGTAGCCAAAGCATCTGCCAATTGATTTTCCTCTCGGGGGATGTGATTGAAAGTGATTTCCTCGAAAGCGGGCAGCAACTCCAAGATATAGTCCTTATAAGGGACTAAATTGGGGTGTCGTGTCTCCCAATCACCTCTTACTTGATGTATAACCAAGGCAGAATCCCCATAAACCTCAAGGATCTTGATTCTCATATCAATTGCTGCTTCGAGACCCATTATGCAAGCTTCGTATTCTGCGACATTGTTTGTGCAATCAAAGCATATTCTAGCTGTGAAAGGGATGTGAGTTTGACGAGGAGAAGTCAAAACTGCCCCAATACCATGGCCCATAGCATTTGATGCACCATCGAACGTGAGGGTCCATCGCTCTCCTGGTTCGGGTCCTTCATTATCATCCAGTTTCATGATATCTTCATCAGGAAAGTCAAACTTCATTGACTGATACTCTTCTAAAGGCTGATGAGCAAGATGATCTGCAAGGACACTTCCTTTGATGGCCTTCTGTGTGACATACTGGATATCATATTCTGATAAAAGCATTTGCCACCGGGCTAGTCTTCCTGTGAGGGCCGGTTTTTCAAAGATGTACTTTATCGGGTCTATTTTGGAGATCAATAGAGTGGTGTGAGTCAACATATACTGCCTCAGTCGGCGAGCAGCCCATACCAAAGCACAGCAAGTTTTCTCGAGTAGTGAGTAACGGGATTCACAATCGGTAAACTTTTTGCTCAGGTAATAAATGGCGCACTCTTTTCGACCAGACTCGTCATGCTGGCCCAACACACACCCCATAGATCCTTCAAGCATAGTTAAGTACATAAGAAGCGGCCTCCCGGGAACCGGAGGCATGAGAATTGGTGGCTCTTGGAGATACTGCTTGATCTTTTCGAAGGCTTCCTGACAATGATCATCCCAACGGATATCTTGATTTTTGCGCAGCAGTTTGAAGATGGGTTCACAAGTGTCAGTGAGATGAGAAATGAACCTGGCTATGTAATTCAATCTCCCAAGGAACCCTCGAACTTCTTTTTCATTCTTCGGTGCTGGCATGTTCTGTATTGCTCTTACTTTATCAGGGTCGACCTCGATCCCTCGTTGGCTCACAATGAATCCAAGTAACTTTCCAGATCGCACTCCAAAAGTGCACTTGTTTGGATTAAGCCTCAACTTGAATTTACGCAAACGAGCAAACAGTTTCTCAAGATATACCAAGTGTTCCTCCTCAGTTTGGGATTTTGCAATCATATCGTCGACGTATACTTCAATCTCTTTATGGATCATGTCATGGAAGAGAGTCACCATTGCTCGTTGATATGTTGCACCAGCATTCTTAAGACCAAAAGGCATCACCTTATAACAATACGTACCCCACGGAGTGGTAAAAGTGGTCTTGGTCATGTCTTCAGGAGCCATCTTTATTTGATTATAGCCAGAAAAACCATCCATGAAGGAGAACACCGAATACTGAGCCGTGTTGTTGACTAGCACATCAATATGAGGCAGAGGGAAATCATCCTTCGGACTTGCCCTATTCAAGTCTCGGTAGTCAACACACATGCGTACTTTTCCGTCTTTCTTAGGAACAGGTACTATGTTTGCAATCCAAGGAGGATATTCACACACAGATAAGAAACCCGCCTTCAACTGTTTTTCAACTTCCTCCTTGATTTTCAAAGCCATATCAGGTCGAGTTCTTCGTGGTTTCTGCTTTACAGGCGGACATTCTGGTTTGAGCAGCAACCTGTGCATAACTATATCCGTGTCTAAACCAGGCATGTCTTCGTATGACCAGGCGAAGATGTCAACATACTCTCGAAGCAGCTCAATCAACCTTCTCTTTACATCACTTTGCAAAGCGGCCCCTATCTTGACTTCTCTCTTTGCTTCTTCTGAACCGAGGTTGACGATTTCTATGGCTTCTTGATGTGGCTGAATAGATTTCTCCTCTTGTTTCAAAAGTCTTGCCAATTCCTCAGGGACTTCACAATCTTCCCCACTATCCTCATCAGCTTGGTCAATTGGATTCTCAAGGATATTAAGACGTGGAACTGTAACATTATCATTTTTGATGGAATTCGAGCCGGATCTGCACGATGGATGATTTATGCCTTAGAATGCAACACATAAGAAGAAAAAAAGAAAAAAGCTTTGCCATTTTTGAAAAAAAGTTTTTAAAGTAAAAAAAAAAATGAAAGAAATGGAACAGTAATTGCATGCGAAGATATGATTTTCATTCAATATTAAACAAATTGAAACAACATGGGGGCCCTTCTTTATACAAGCGGTCAAAATGCTTAGGGCGAAGCATATGACTTATCGAAACAAGAAAATTACATCTCCATAAAAGTGACTCTGGGGATGTCCAAGATAGTCCAATTGTTGAGCTCCTGCCCAGGCGCAGCATGGCAAACGAATCTGGAGAGATCTTCTTCATCATCATCATCCACGGCGAGAACCTGACTTCCAGAACTGGTGCTTGCACTGACGAACACTTGAGAAATGGGGGGAATCACCTTCTTTCCAGGAATTATGCTGAGCTGAGTAGAGGAAGATGGCTGATACCCAAGGCCATACTTGTCTCGCTTCTCATGAACATCAATCAGCTTGCCCCAGGCACTATGGGGAGTACCAGCTTCTAAGAAGGCCTTAGCATCATTTAGAGACGAGAGGGGCGCTCCGAGTTCCTTCTTATTCTCAACCACGGGGAGTTTGTCAACCGACACAATCTCTAATGCCTGAAAAGGTGTCTCTTGTATCTCTCCTTCCACTTCAACATAACGGTATGACGCCAGATTATTGACTATCAAATCCTCTTCACCAGTGATCACAACAATCTTGTCATTCACAACAAATTTCAAACACTGATGGAGGGTAGATGTCACAGCCCCAGCAGCATGGATCCAAGGACGACCCAAGAGGCAAGTGTATGAAGGACGTATATCCATAACATAGAAGGCAATATAGAACATGTGAGGACCAATCAAGACAGGCAGATCAATTTCCCCTTCTACGGACCTTCTAGAACCATCAAACGCTCTGACACTCATAGTGCACGGTCTCATCATAACCCCATCCATACTCAGCTTAAACAAAGTAGTCTTGGGCATCACATTAAGAGAAGAACCTGTATCAATCAGAACTCGAGACAACACAGCATCCAGACACTTGACTGAGATATGCAACGCTTTGTTATGTGCCCTACCCTCAGGTGGAAGTTCATCGTCGGAAAAACCCAAACAATTACCAGCAGCAATGTTGGTCACAACCCCTTCAAACTGAGGCACGGTAATGTCTTGAGTTACGTGAGCGGAAGCCAGAACTTTCATCAGAGCATCACGATGAGCTTCAGAATGCACCAAGAGAGACAAGATGGAGATCTTGGCTTGGGTCTGATCAAGTTGGTCAATCACTTTGTAATCACTTTTCTTAATGATTTTCAAGAGTTGCTCGGCATCTTGTGCGTTATGTGTCACAGGAGGATCAACAGCAACTTGCTTTCCTTTTGCTTGTGTACTAGCCTCTTTATTGGTCTCTTTAGGAGGCGGAGGAGGGGCAGCAAAGATCCGCCCACTGCGGATAATGCCACTAGTGCCAGTAATATTAGTGATGCTAGAAGTACCCACTGGAGGACAGTCAAACTTCTTCCCTCGAATATACACGGCATTATAACTCCAAGGAACAGCCTTAGAATCATTCACAGGAGAGGGAACAAGAGACGGGTTTGAAGGAGTCGAAGGAGCACTTGGAACCTGAATAACCAACGGAGTCCTCGGAGCTTGAACAACCAAAGGAGTACTCGGAGCATGAATGACCAAAGAAGTGTCCCGGGTCTTTGATATCTCAGCAGGGTAGTAAGGGATCTCTAAAGTAGCCACTTCTTCGACAGGAACGACCCTTTCCACTCTAAGAACACCTTCATCCATTAGTTTATGGATTTCTTCTCTCAACCTAGTGCTTTCCTCAGGGTTAGAAGAACATTGCAAACAGTAGTCATGTAGTTCACACAAAACCTTTTGTTGCATAAGATACTCTCTGACAACTGCTAGCGGCATCCTAACCTCATTAACATCATTTACCAGGATCTGATCATCACATAACTCAATAGCATTGGTCGTACTAGCATGAGGAGGCATAGGATTATTCTGCACATTAGGACCAGTAGGAGCGAACGAGATAAGCTTGTCGTCAAGGAGATCCTGAACCTTCAACTTGAATGCTCTACACTTTTCAATAGTATGGCCCGGGGCCCCTGAATGAAATTCACATCGAGCATTAACATCGTAACCATGAGGGAGAGGACTAGGTGGAGGCCCAAGTTCACGGAGTTGTACCAATTGGCCAGCAAGCAACTGAGGGAGGAGTTGGGCATATGACATCGGAACCGGATCAATACGCCTATCTTGGAATCTTGTTCTTTGTGGGCCCCTTTGACCTTGAGGTCTAGGGTTCTGTTGACGAGTCTGAGGTGCAGCAGTCTGTTGTTGTGGTATGAAAGGCTGTTGGGGTGCCATCCATGGTTGTGGAAGAGCAGCAGCATATGCCTGAGGGACATATGGACCAGGAACAGCATAAGGCATCGGATAATAAGGAGGTGGAACAGCAGAATATGCAGGAGCTCGGCTTTGGTCAACAGAGGCAGTGCTAGTCTCACCTTCCTTCTTCTTCACAAACCCAGAATACGGCTTCTTACCATTACCACTTGAGGTGCTAGGACTAGTGACACCTTGAATGGTACCAGCTTTGACACAGTTCTCAACCCTCTCACCAATGATGACCACATCCGAAAAGGAAGGAGAAGTATTACTAACCATGTTCTGAAGATACAGCCCCTTCAGAGTTCCCATAAACAGATCAATCAACTCACGGTTCAGGAGAGGAGGTTGGACACGAGCAGCAAGCTCACGCCACCTCTGGGCGTATTCCTTAAAGGACTCTTCAGATTTCTGTGACATATTTTGCAGCTGTGCACGGCTAGGAGCCATAGCAGTATTGTAGTGGTATTGTTTCAAGAAGGCATCAACAAGTTCTCCCCAAGTACTAACATTAGACCTCTCGAGCTTCATATACCACTCTAACGGGGCTCCGGTGAGACTATCCTGGAAGAAATGCATAAGCAGAGGTTCATTCTCAGCGTGAGCGGCCATCTTACGACAGTAGGAACGAATGTGAGTCTCTGGACAGGTAACTCCCTTGTACTTATCAAAATCTGGCACCTTGAACTTCGGGGGAATAACAATCCCAGGTACCAAGCACATAGCAGCGGTGTCGAAACTCGAAGTTTTAGCAACTTCAACAGCTTTAAGACGTTCTTCAAGAGCTTGGTACATCTTAGCAGTCTCAGTCAACTCAGCAGTAAGATCATGTTCAAGGTCAATAACCTCATGGTGGTCGTCCACTACTTTAGGTATCCCCTCAGCAGGAATCTCCTTAGTTTTCACCCCTCCATCAGCAGAATTGGTGGGAGTGTCTTTGATCAACCCAGCAACGCTCTTTCTGAGCTCTTCTTGCCCTTGGACAACGACATGAAGAGTCTCCATAAGTTGGGTCATTCTTTCCCCCATAACATCCATATCCCTACGGAGGGCAGCTTGACTCTGTTCAAATTGTTCCATGATCCTTCTTTCGTTGTTTCTGGTGTGATACGGATGTAAGGAAGTCAGCTTTGCCGTTGAAGCAGAAATCTGATATGACAGGGACCCCAATTAGATTCTGATAATAACCCTGAAAAATGCAGCATGATATGAGTGCATGGGTGCATGTGTGCATGTTATATTATTTTCAAGAATTTTTGGCTTTGTCTCGAACCAACACCACAAGATAATGAGAAATAACGAAGCGCAACCAAGATAAACAACCATAATCCATTAATTCCACAACCACGTTTGAAGTACAAAATATTCTGCTCTCATGAGCCAACAATACAGAAAATGGAAATAAGAACCCCATCCAACAAGACTGGTGGTGATTCTATAACAAAAACCAATACTAAGCAGGATCTCCCATGTCCAAATGACGAAGTGGGCTATCTCCAATGTTCTTATAGCTCCAAGCCTTCATTTCTTCAAACAGCTTTTTGGTCTCAGCATGGGTTGGTCTTTTAACAACTTCTTGAATCAATAGGTCCTTTCTGAAATGCATGGTCTCCAAGTAACGGCTTCTCAATTCCCAACCTCTGGCTTCCTCTTGAGCTTGAGTATCACTTTGGCCCTTTTCCTCCACTCGACCCTTCAACTTGCGAATCTCTTCATAACACCCTTCAATCCTTGCCTGACGTTCCAGAAGGAGCTTGTCTGCTTTCTTTCGACGGGCTTTCTCTGATTTGGCTATATCAGTCTGGATTTGGAGCCTCTTTGTCAATTCCGCCAACTGATCCTCATAATGCTCTTTGATCTTCCTCTCTTGAATTTTAGTGGACTTGGGATCGACAACCACTCTCGGCCTCTTCAGAGAAGTGCTTCCCTTGGCATACAACTCTTCAAGCTCTATTTCTCTCATGTTCAACTTATGAAGGGCAGAAAGCTTCTCTTGCCTATCAGTATTCATCTTAACTTGCATCGTCTCCATTTGTTCAGTCAATTTCCGATTCTGCTCAACAGTCTGATTATAACGAGGCATGGAGACGATGTTGGGTTGTGCGCCAACAGGAGGGTACAAAGGATCCTTAATAGGGAAAGGCATCCCTTGGGTATTAGCCACAGTTTCGACCCACTTAGTATAGTTTTCATAAGTCGCACAGTCCCTTTGACCAAAATGCTTCCTGTCTCTCCAACAAATGTTCTTCCAGGCTTGCACAGCTTCTGCCATCTGCCCAGCGTTGGTGGCTACATGATAAAAAAGGTTTTCAGCAATCTCAGATTGCTCAGGAGGATTGACGAAAGCATATCCATAAGTTCTCCTAGCCAAGACGGGATTATAATTGATCCAACCTCTAACACCCATGAGGGGCACATTATTGAACTTTCCACAACTCATGATGACCTCCATGTCTTCCAAAGATCTGTTATACCATACAATGTCTTTGGCTCTAAGTCCCATAATCCTTTCAGCCCATTTAGAGGTGTGCCTACTGTCAACGAAAGCTCCACGCTCAGGCAGATGTGATCTGAACCAACGGTATAGCAAAGGAGCAAAACATCTGACCAAACCCCCCTTTTGACGATTCTTTTGATGAACTGAATGATAAACATCCCCCAAGAGTGTAGGAACAGGATTCTGTAGAATGAACAGATGGATTGCACTCATGTCAACAAAATCAGGCACGTTCGGGAACATTAGGACACCATAGATACTTAGAGCCAGGATAGCCCTAAAAGTGTCCCATTCTTTCGCTTCAGCAGCATCACACCCTCTTTTGACCAGGAACTCCATATGAAAACCCTGATATCCTCTTCTCTTGGAAAGATTTGCATCAACAACTGACTTGCTCAAATAAAGAGCCTTGGAGATTTCAATAGAAGTGGGAGCCTCCATGGTGCCATAGTACGGAACTTTTCCCTTCTTGATCGGAACACCGAGGAAAAGAGAATATTCTTCCAATGTGGGAACCAAAAGGTAGTCAGGGAACGTGAAGCAACGGAGAGAAGGGTTGTAGAACTGAAGCAAGGTATGAACTCCTTCTTGTTCGTATTTGGTGAACGGCATCTTGAGAATACTCAGAATATACCCATACTTTTCACGGAACTTGGTTGTTTCATCCGGCGTGATCTTCTTAACCAAACACTCGAGAGAATCCAGATTCGGATTTAGAAATGTGTAAGAGATGTTGCGACTACCAGTCTTCAATGGAGGAGCCATGAGTTGGTCGGAGACAAAGCCAAATGTTCCTGAAAATAAATAAACATGCATGTTAAATGATATGGCGGAATGCAGTTCATCGGGAGAATCCTAAAGTCCATTCGTAATTGCATATTTTCTTTTCTTCTCTTTTCTTCTCTTTTTTGCAACAAGAGTATATACATCTTTTTTTGAAATAGACTTTAGGACTCTCCACGAATGAAGTGAGGTGGATGCAATAGCATGATGTGTCATGTGTCATGTATGTGATGTAGTGAGAGACTGAATGTCTCTCGCAGCTCTGAATAACTGGGTAATACTGAATGTAGCAGGTTCAAAATTCCGGCTTCAGATTGCAAAATGGAAATCCGGGTATGATGAAGGCTAGTATCCTGTCCCACCCCAAACTCACAGGTACGAATTTTAGACACGGACGGGTGGTCCCTAATGGTCACCAGGGTCTACAGTTCCCATGGGGTACAAAGTGTTTGAGGCAACAAGCGTGCCAGACACAGTGTTCCATGAAAGAACCTCGCCCAGTTGTGGTACCCCATGCCAATCTCAGCCATAGCAAGCGCTACGGGAGTCAACATGAGCATCCACGCTAATCCTATGTGTCACTTGGCCTGGGTAGTGGGCCTTTTACCTCATACAAACCCCCCACCTGCAAAACAGAACAGAAGACCCCAAGGAACACAGAATATAATCCATATGCATGACGTGCAAACAGAAATAAACATGACATGCAGGCAAAGAATAAGCATGCAAACATATATACAAAGTATAGACATAAAAACAAGTAAACACCCAGTAAATAAACAAACAAACGCAGGCTAGGATCGACTCACTAAGGATGGACCAACAACAGGTCTAGCAACATCCCCAGCAGAGTCGCCAGCTGTCGCACGCTCGCGAAAAATGAACAGAGTCGCCACCAATATATTTATCCCATAAGGGAAAGGAATATCAGAAAACCTAACAAAGGAAGGAACAGGGTCTTGCGACCAGAGAATCTAGGTGCGGGAGTCGGTTACGCGAGGGGAAGGTATTAGCACCCCTCACGCCCATCGTACTCGATGGTATCCACCTATGTTTGTTTCTATCTAAAGGGTGTATCTATGTCTACCTATATGTGAATGCATGCAAAAGAAATACGGGGAAAAGAAGGAATATTTACAAGTGTGCTCGTTCAAGCCCCGCGACTTGATGCCTACGTATCCTTTTCAGGAATCAGAGCGCCGTAGTTCGGCTTCATAGTTTTGTTTGTTTTTGTGTTTTTTAGTTGGGCGGAGTTAACGCTCGCGCTCTTGCATAAGGGATCGCCTAGGATGCAATGGAGTGGAGATAACAATGCCCTTAAGAAAGGAGAGATGAGAGAGACTTTGAGTGTTTCGAGGAAATCCCTTAAGCAAGGGAAACTCGAGTTACTCTTTGGTTTGTGTTTTTTAGAGGTTGGGAACTTACGCCTGAATGGAACCCTTAAGCAAGGGAGCTCCAAGCACTCGAACATCCCTTAAGCAAGAGAAGTTACAAGCTTCCATTCCCTTTTTATTAGTCAAAGTATTTATTAGTCATTTTTTTATGAGTTTTCTTGGTATTTTTTATGGGAGTTTATTCAAGTATTTTTAAATGGATTAAAGTTGAAAAGAAAAAGAACTAGCCTAAGAAAACTAGCCTAATATGAATGAGGAATTCTACTTATTATTATCATGGTCTCTACCTAAGGTTAGGGTTTAAAAGAAGCGTGAAAATTAAAGCAAAAGGTAGAATATTGAAAATGGCATGAAAAAGAACAATTCAAAATATAGCACAAGAAATGAATTAACAAAACGATTATTATTTATGGTTTTTTATGAAAGAGAATTGAATTCTAATTCAATCAAAAGGACTAAAATAAAGTAGCCTAATTACCATTGTTTTAGTGATTACTTCATATGTCAAAAATTTGGTTTAAGGTCTAACAATTAGTAAAATTTTAGTTTAGTTACTAAAAGAAAGATAGCAAAAAACTAGTTAAGAATTAAACTCTAAAACGATAAAAATATGAATTAAAGGGGGGGCAATGAAATGTAGTGGTGTATGAGCAGCATGGGCGCAGGCCCGGCCCATCAGAATTGTTTTTTTGTAATTGCCACAGAAAAGGAGAAAACTGCGCCTGGGCCAAGAGGGGAGTGTAATCAGCAATGGCCCAGAAATTATGCTTTTGTATTGACTCCGCAAAAACAGTGTATGGGCCAGGGGGAGTGCGTTTAGCGATTTGGCCCAAGGGTTATCATTGTTTGATCCATTTATTGTTACTATCAGATTTTATTAACAAAAATTAAGAAATAATAAAAAACAAAAAAGGGCTAGGGTTAATGTCGTTCAGACTCTCTTCAAGTCTTTCTCCTTCTCCGAAAATTCACGACGACGATTTCTCACCCACTCCGGCGATAGCCATCCCCACCGCACAACTCTTATCTCAGTTCCAATTTTCACTCCGCTCGCTCTCATATTCAATCCTCATCTCAACCTTTCAATTCCTGTTGTATCTAACCATTAGATTGAAACCGAAAGACCTAAATCGCAAGAATAATTCAGCGCCATAGATCACAGGTTTGAATATGCATAACAATGCTACACGAAGATGCAGAAGAGATAGAGGATGAAGATTGAACGAGTTTCACGGCATACCTACCGGAGACGAGTCCGACGCTTCTTTGACCGCGAACACGAAGAAATAGAACCCGGAGAATAAGCGTCGAATGCTCAGGTATGCACGCTCTTGTCTCGCCCTCGCTTATGATTCCGTCAGCTTCTTCTTCTACTCTTTCTTTTCGTGCGAGTTTTGAGCGCGAGGTTGTTGTTGTGCGCTGCGGAGAGAGATCCTGAGAGATTGCCGAGAATGAGTGAAACTGCTGAGTGATGAAAGAAGAGGCTAAGCACAAGCCTCTTGAAGCTCTGATAGTGAGCTTCAGTGGCTTCCTCACTGTGCGTGTACGTGGGAGGTGTGGGAGTGAGAATGTTTGAACTGAGGTTTCACGATCCTTCCTTCAAAGTCTGCAAGCGAGACAATGATGGTGATAGTGCTTAGGTGTCCCCTTCTGAATGGGTGGAGCTGACTATTTATAGGGCAATCATTGGGTGATCATTAGGAATCCTTAGATGTGGGACTCAGCATTATAGTTTTGCAAGGTATTTTTCCACTTTCTTGAATGTGGGACTCAGAATTATAGCATAGTTTTCAATTCCTTGAATGTGGGACTAACATGTTTCTTTTGATTTTTTCTCTTCTTGCTGTATGTGTTTCGGTTGTGTGTTTTCCTTCATATGAACTCTGCTTTCAGTTTGATGCAGGCTGGCGGACTTTGGTTTGAATCAGAGTCATCATCAAACTTTTCGGTAACGAAGACTCTGAGGAGACTTTGAATCATTGGCACAAAAACCCTTATACTCTTGGTGAGGCAGAGAGTATGGCTAAACACTGTTACAACTCTGTTCTGATTTTCCAGTCCCTTCCCTTCCTTTGAGTTGCTTCTAATTTATAAGAGGACTGATTTTGGTATGATGATGTATTGATTTGAATGCAGGGCTGACATGCTGAGTGGTGTACATCGAAGGTCGAGGCTGTTAAAGGCGCAAAGTGAGTGAAGCTGAAGGTGGATTGATGAGATTTCACATTCCGTTTCCCTTTTTAATTATGCAGAGTATCTGGATTTCCGATGTACAAGTGTGAATTGTGTTTGTTTATTATATGCAGGATTTTCTTTCAAGAAGTGGTTATGTAGCTGCTTTTAACGAGTGAAGAAACGGCTGCAAGTTGATGGTAAGTAATACGTATGCAGGGGCTGATTCTGAAACTCTATTTTTGTTAGAAGTTAGGATGGATTAGTCTGAAAATGATGCGAAACGGGACTGTTTTGTGGGTGGGAATTTTGGTTTTTTGACTTCTGTTTATGCAGGGCTGATTAGAGTGGGGTTGTTATGCGTATTTGTATATGGTTGAAATTGGTATACATGGAGTTACAGCCTAGTTTGAAAACTTTTAGTAACTGTTTGAGTTCTGTTAGTAAGTGCTGGTAGTGTTAGGAACTATGATTTATGTGTGATGTACATAGGATGTTATGTGTTTGTTGAATGTGTTGAATTGGGTTATGTAGGTCTTTTGTATAAGGCTTTTTCTTCTAGTTTTGGTAATGTGCAGCGAGTTTAGGATTGTGTGTGAAAACGTATGGACTGTTGGGTTTTTAAACTTGAAGTGGAAATATGCATTAGTTCTCATGGTTTGGTCATTGGTATGCAGGTATGTTGCAAACATTGCTGTTTGGTCAAAGAGCTTAGAAACACGGATCAAAGATGAAGATTGATCATGAAGACTTTGAAGATGGAGAAGGCACGAAGTTTAGGGCATTGTTTCTTCTCTTTTGTTTGCAAGAGCTTGGTTTGACTTGTATTGTTCCGAATTTGGATGCGCTGGAAACTACATGGAGCTGAAGTGCAAATACTATTAGGTTCAGAAGAGGAATAGGTTAGGGAGTTGACTTTGGTCCACCGGTTGACAAAAAGTCAATTATTGACTAAAAGTCAACGTTAAAATGAGTGATTTTGTAGCCCTTTTCTCATGTATATTGGACATTCTTCTTTGTAATAAAACTTTGACTTCTTTGTAGCTTGGTCTTTTTTTATGGGCTTTGTATGGATGGGTTTTGTGTATATGGGCTGGACTTTTGTAATGAATGAGAACCTTTGGGCCCTTTTTGTAATCTTGTCAATCTCTCTTGCGAAGAACTTTGAATCCAATGGATCCTTGAATTTATTGTGACGTGGGCTTCAACTTGAATGATAAATGGGCGTTGTAACTTGTGTATTTTTTCTTATTTTCGAATGAATCATGAACAAAATTTTGAACCATGTTTACCAATCATTCCTTGAATCAAGATGAACTTTCAATTAGGACTTCAATCTCTTTTGCAAACCAAAGACTTCATGAAATGAATGGAACTTGACTTAATGGTGAATACTTGCAGGCGCATTATGATGAACTCAAATCTTGTAACTTTAAGCACCAAGAAATCTCATACAAAGGTTTGAGGACTTCATTTCACCCTGATTACCTTTGAAATTAAATCCGCCTCAAATATAACGAACAAATCCCAATAAACTCACATCTTCAACGACACCCCTTTTTTATTCAATTCATCAATTCAAATCAAACTCACCCATTATTAGCACAAATAATGCCCCAAGTACTATGCAATCTCCCAGTCCATCCTTATGCGCCATGGTTCAACGATCTTAGAATCAAACCACAACTCCTCTGGTCACCTATAGGGAAACAAACCCTTAAACCCCGATTCCACACTTCGCTGCTGGAAACATCAGAAGAATTAGACTTTGATCTCAACACAAGCTTCAATCTCAATATGATGCCATAGGCTCTCAAAATCCTTAATCCCAGTGCCAGGTTATTGATTAATGAATGCATGAGTTATGTTAATGACCTAAATAATGTATGCTATGAATTATTGAAGGATAGAAAAACACTTAGAAAGGGGGGGATTGAATAAGTGTGACTTAAAATCTTGAGCGATAAAAATAAAATGCACAATTATTTTTATCCTGGTTCGCTGTTAACGAAGCTACTCCAGTCCACCCCCGCAGAGATGATTTACCTCAACTGAGGATTTAATCCACTAATCGCACGGATTACAATGGTTTTCCACTTAGCCGCAACTAAGTCTTCCAGAGTCTTCTGATCACAACCTGATCACTCCAGGAACAACTGCTTAGTTCACTCCTAAGACTTTTCTAGAGTCTACTGATCAACACGATCACTCTAGGCTTAGTTCACTCCTAAGACTTTCTGCTCAGCCAACTGCCAAGACTTCCTGCTCAGCCAACTGCCAAGACTTCCTGCTCAGCTAACTGCTAAGACTTCCTAGAGTATACTGATCAACTGATCACTCTAGTTCCTTACAACTTAATGTAATCTATTCAAGAGTTTACAAATGCTTCTTAAAAGCGATAATCACAACTGTGATATTTCTCTTACAATTTAAGCTTAATCTCACTAAGATATTACAACAGCAATGTAGTGAGCTTTGATGAAGATGAAGATTCTGAGTTTTGATTTGAACAGAGTTTCAGCAAGTGAATTTGAATTGTATTGGTGCGAAAATCGTTAACCTTGCTTCTCATCAGAACTTCATATTTATAGGCGTTGAGAAGATGACCGTTGAATGCATTTAATGCTTTGCGTGTTCCGTACAGCTTTGCATTTAATGTTATACGCTTTTGTCAACTACCTCGAGCCTTGTTCACGCTGTGTCTACTGACGTAGCCTTTAGTAGCTTTAACGTTCCTTTTGTCAGTCAGCGTAGTCTGCCACGTGTACTTCCTTCTGATCTGATGTTTGTGAATACGACGTTTGAATATCATCAGAGTCAAACAGCTTGGTGCACAGCATCTTCTGATCTTCTGACCTTGAAGTGCTTCTGAGCGTGATACCATCTTCTGATCTTCAGTGCTTCTGATCTCATGTTCTTCTGATGCTTCCATAGACCCATGTTCTGATTCTGCTTCGACCATCTTCTGATGTCTTGCCAGACCATGTTCTGATGTTGCATGCTGAACCATTTGAGACACATCTTCTGAGCGCTGAATTATGCGTACTCTTTATATATATTTCCTGAAAGGGAAATTGCATTGGATTAGAGTACCATATTATCTTAAGCAAAATTCATATTATTGTTATCATCAAAACTAAGATAATTGATAAGAACAAATCTTGTTCTAACAATCTCCCCCTTTTTGATGATGACAAAAACATATATAAATGATATGAATTTGCGATCAGAAAGAGTAGACGGCAAAAGACAAATTACACAGCTATAGCATAAGCATATGAATATGTCTCCCCCTGAGATTAACAATCTCCCCCTGAAATAAATACTCGAAGAACTTTAATAAAAGACTTCCCTGATTATTTCGGTAGAGACGATCATATGAGCTTCTGCCTTCAGAGAATCCATAGCTTCTGACTTCTGCTTCCATTGGACAGCTTCAGAACTTGAATTTCTTTGATCTTCAGAACATTCACAGCTTCTGACTTCTGCTTCCATTCAGGACAGCTTCAGAACTTGAATTTCTTTGATCTTCAGAACATTCACAGCTTCTGACTTCTGCTTCCATTCAGGACAGCTTCAGAACTTGAATTTCTGGATCTTTTAGAACATTCACATCTTCTGATTTCTGCTTCCCTCGGATAGCTTCAGAACTTTGAATGTCTACTAACATCACTTCATGCTAGATTTGTATCAGAACATTGTTGAATGTACCAGAGCATCATTTGAGCATCTCTACATCCAGAAATGTTACAGAACAAAAACTAAACGACAAAAGTCAGCATGAACGAGTTAGAACATAAAATGTATATTCAAATACATGATATGTATCAGAGCCAAATGTATCAGAGCATTTTAGGCTAAAAATATGTATCAGAGCAAATAATGTATCAAAGCCATAACATTATGTGTATCAGGGCAAATAGAATTTTGTCAGAACAGGAATGTTCAAATTCTATTATCAGTGCTTCTGATTCATTCTTCTTTCTTGCTTCTGATCTCTGAAGCGTGACAGCACTCAGCTTGCTTCAGTTTCAATGGTTTTGCTTCTAGTGTTTGCTTTGAAGATTCACTTCACTTCTTTGTACCTGCAAAACACTTAAACCATATAGAACTTGCAGTTCATGTTAGTGAATGTGTGGGAGCCTTTACCCAGCAACTGATAGATTTAATCAAATCATTTATCATTTATCTTTCTCCCCCTTTTTTGTCATATCATCAAAAAAAATAGAAAAGATTCAGATGAATAAAACAGAACTCATGGAGGAAGAAAATGATTTCATTAAGGTTCAACCAATGGGTACAGAAGTACAAGATGAAAAAATCAGATGCACAGAAACAAAACAGATGCAAAGAAAAGAAAGAAACAACATAGACTCAATCTAAGATGGCCCTAGTCTTGACAAGATCTTGGCCAGCATCTGTTTGACATCATTGTTGTGTTCTTCTTGCCTCTCAATGAAAGCATCATACTTCTCATTGAGTGAACTTTGCTCATCCTGTCTCCTCTGAATCGCTTCTAGAGTCCTTGCAAGACGAGAAGGTTCATCAAGAGAAGTTTCACCGCTTTCAACCACAGGAATGACATGTTGATCTGCAGCTTCCATAGAAGTATCATTTGCTGGGATATCCTCAACAGGGTCTGATTTAGCAACATGATCTTCAGCATCTGCTTCTTGCATAGAAGCATCTCCATACTCTGCAGCAGGAATTTCAGAGTCTCCATTCTCTAGAGCCTGAAGAATGGCAGCTAAATTCCTTGGAGCAGAGGGACCTTCCACTTCTGGTGGGTCAACAACTTCTGGAATGACCAAGCTAGGGTCTTTCTTAGAAGGGTTTTCCCTCAGAAAGTCAAATAAGGTCTTGAAGTCTCCAAGCAGAACAGGATACTCAGGAATCCAGATAACCATGTCCCTGCATGGGTTTGCTTCCATTGCAGCAGCCAGTCTCAATACTTCCAATTCATCCACAAAGGGCTTCTCTTCCAAAAGATATCTTCCTTTGAGGCGAGCAAACCAGAAGTCTTCATAATTCCTCAGAATTCCACGAGGCCTTGGAGCAGCAGCTACACAGGCTTCTTGAAGTTCTAAAAACAGAGCATCTGATTTTCTGCGAAAAATTCTCCAGAAGTTCCGCATAGCAACATCATTTAATCCAGAACTTTCAGCAATTCTGAGAGAATCTAAGGTACTTCTGAGATTCTTCTTTATGTTTTCAAAAACTACACCAATAGAATATTCAGGGCTGGATTTTATTTGGGTTTTTGAAAAAACAGGGTTGGAGATGAAGTATGGAAGAGGTTCTCTATCCAACCTATAAGAAGATTCTGCTTCAGTATCAGAATCTAACACTACCACTTCAGCTTCAGGACGAGGCTTGGGAGTGTAGTTGCAATCACGGAGCAGTTGCTCATGTGATGCAGAGGTTGGAAAAGGAGAATCACAAGGATTGTTTTGAGAGGTGGAGGGAGTATGTTCAAGAGTGGTATTGGGAGAAGGTTGAGATGGAAAGAGAGTTTGAAGGGGTTGTATGTTCAGAACAAGATTGTCAACAGCTTGGTCAGAGACAAGATTAGTGGAGGGTGAGGGAGACGGAATGGATTGAGGAGATGGTGGAGATTTTGTGAAGGGAAAAGGTGAGGGAGGAGAAGAATTGGATTTGTTTGCATGTGAAGAAGGAATGGGTATAGGGGAAGATGGTGGTGTAAGAATACGGACAACAACGGGTGATTCTGATGAGGCCTTTTCTGGTTCAGGGGTAGGTACAATCTCTATTGGTGTAGCTTCTGAACAAACAACAGGAACAGAAATAGGTTCAGAAATGCATATACCTTTTGAACCCTTCAGAAGCGCTTTGGTCACATCCTCCATTTTCTTCAGCTTTTTACTCTTTGGCTCTTGAATAATCTTTGCTTTGCCTCTAGAAATTTCTTTCCTTCTGACATAAGCCTGAACTTCTTGTTGGTTTTCAACTTCTTGAGGGATATTGTCTTCATCAGAGCTTTGAATAATCATCTTCCTCTTCTTGGTTATCTTCTTTTCAACAGCTTCAACTATCTCCTCATTTTTGTTTGACTTCTTCTTCTTTTTCTCTTTCTCAAAGTCATCAGATACGGCCTTAACAACATTAGCAATCACCTTTTTAGAAGCCTCTTGTTTCTTAGAGACAGCAGAAGGATAATCATGCTTTCTTTTAGTCCTTTCTTCCCTCTTGCGATTTACTTTGAAAGGGACACCTTTGTCTTGATCTTTAAAGCTCTTATTCTCTTCAAGAGATTTTAGATAAACAGTTTTGACTTCAGGTACCTCACTATTGAAGAAGGTTTCAAAGTCATCCAGAACTGGTTCTCTTATGGTTCTTGTTCCAGCTAGAGGTTCAGGAACCTTGAGAAAGGTGTCAATGATTTTCATCTTCTTTAAAGAGAAGGCATTCAGACAAGATCCAGTGGTGACAGCAAGATCTTTGATGATACCTTCAGACTCCAGACTTTCAACAATCTTGGAATGTATCAGAAGGTTTGTAATAATCCTACCAAAAGGAATGGTTGTTCCAGCATTTTCCTTTCTGAAAGCATTCCTGGAATCCTTTACTGCTTTCCACATATGGTTGAAGATAATGTAGATCGCATCAACCTTCTTCTGAGTGGCAATGCAATAGAGAACATACCTTTGATCATTACTGATGAAATCCGAGGCATGAGTTGATTTCCTATGATAGAAACACCCGAGAAGGATCTTTGTCCAGATTCTGTAGATATCTCTCAAGTTCTTAACATGTGTAGTTTTCTTGACATTTTTATAGAGAGTGGATAGAATATCATCCACATCTTCTCTTTGATCAGACTCAAAAACCCCTTCAGGATTTTTCAGGTCAAACATCACTCTTAGGATGTTTTCAGTAACAACAACAGACTTTCCATGGACGAAGGAGAGTATAGCTTTTGGTGCAACCACAGCATGTACCCAGAATTCTTTGACAAGATCCGGATAAACAGGGCCGACGAACTCAGCAAACAACGAGGTCCATCCTTGAAAGATGATGTCTTCTTTAAGATGAAATTGATTTTCTTCAAGGTTATCAAAGTCGACCATGAGTTCACACAAAACTTCCAATTTATCTTTGGGGATGGAGCATGCAACAACAGGGGTGAGTTCCTGGTGTGTTTCATCGTGCATATGAAGAAGAGTAGATGAACCAGCAAAATGAGATGAAGAAGCAGCCATTGATGCAGAATGAACGAAAACGAGCAAGAGAAACGAACTAGGTTTTCGATTAGGGTTTTTAGAAAAACGGCTAAAAACTTTTCAAACGAGAGAATGCAAGAAGAGAGAGAGACAAAGGAGCGAAAAAGATGTATGATATGATTTGAAAAGCATATATAGGGACAAAAAAAAAATTGAACAGTTCCAGAATCAAAGGAAATCAATTTTATTAAATGATGAATGACGTGAGGAGAGAGAACGTGGTAAATGAAGTAATTTAAAAACAGTTACCTAGGTCGGCGTCTTTTCAACTGCACGCTTTGTACAAACCGTACAGACACGTGTTCATCATTAGATAATAGATGACAGCTGTATTAAGAACAGACTTAACGCCTTCAGATTCTGATCACTGCTTCTGAGTTGATCAAGTTTCACTTCTGGAAATACTCCTTCTGAAGTGTGCAGATATAAGACTGAATGATCTTCTGATCCATTACTTCTGATATACACAGCTTCTGGAGGTTTACTTCTTTGTTCTGCAGCTTCTGATAGGACACAACTGTATCTGCAGAAATTCTTAAGCTCTTTGTTTCATCAGAAACAAGTTTATCATCAAAACAGATGTTTACTGATTTGTCCACAATTAATGTTTCAATGTTTTGTATATTCTGTAGTATCAAGAATGAAACATCAATGCTTCAGAGACAGACAAAAACAGATGGTTCCAAGACTAATAAACTTTCTTTTCTGAATTCCTACAAACAAAGTTTCTTCAACAGATTTAAGAACCAAAACTTGAGAGACAATCTTTCTTCCCTTCAAGTGTTGAGACCAACTTGAATCCAGGTGTCAAGTCATGTTGAATGTTGTCTTCTTTGATATCAAGAGAATCTGCAAAAGAAATAATCTTTTTCTTTGGTACCCACATCTTCTTGGGTCCTTTCTTGTTAGATTTTCTCAAGTTCTGATTGAACTTGGGTTTAACATTGTAAGCAATAGGAGGAACAACATGATAATTCTTAATGTGAGTTTCATGATATTTCCTAGGTTGTGTCACATGCTTCTTAGTGTGTGTAATGTGAAAACTTTGTGCATGTGAGGTGTGCCTAATATCATGTGAGTGGCCATACTTGAACTGATCATACAATGGCTTGTATGTAATTTTCATTTCATCAACAGGTTCAAGTTTGTATGGGGTTTCACCCTCATAACCAATGCCAACTCTTTTGTTTCCAGACACAGCATATATCATAGAAGCTAGCTGACTTCTGCCAATACTTCTAGATAGGAACTTCCTGAAACTTAAATCATATTCTTTCAGAATATGGTTCAGACTGGGAGTGGATTTTTCTGAATCAGAAGGAGATACAACATTATTGGATAATTTTAAAAGTTTTTCCTTTAATTCAGAATTCTCCAACTCAAGCTTCTTTGTTTCAAATTCAAATTGCTTTTTCAGCTTTTTGTATTTGAGACTGATCTGAGACTTGAGTTCCAGAAGTTCAGTTAGACCGGAAACTAACTCATCTCTAGTAAGTTCAGAAAATACCTCTTCAGAATCTGATTCTGATGTAGATTCTGATCCGTCATCTTCTGTCGCCATCAGCGCACAGTTGGCCTGCTCATCTTCTGAATCATCTTCTGACTCATCCCAGGTTGCCATAAGACCTTTCTTCTTATGAAACTTTTTCTTGGGACTTTCCTTCTGAAGATTTGGACATTCATTCTTGTAGTGTCCAGGCTCATTGCATTCATAGCACATGACCTTCTTCTTGTCAAATCTTCTTTCATCAGAAGATTCTCCACGTTCAAATTTCCTTGAACTTCTGAAGCCTCTGAACTTCCTTTGCTTGGTCTTCCAGAGTTGGTTTAGCCTTCTGGAAATCATGGACAGTTCATCTTCTTCTTCAGATTCTGATTCTTCAGGATCTTCTTCTCTAGCCTGAAAAGCGTTAGTGCATTTCTTGATATTAGATTTTAATGCAATAGACTTACCTTTCTTTTGAGGCTCATTTGCGTCCAGCTCAATCTCATGGCTTCTCAAGGCACTGATAAGCTCTTCCAGAGAAACTTCATTCAGATTCTTCGCAATCTTGAATGCAGTCACCATCGGACCCCATCTTCTGGGTAAGCTTCTGATGATCTTCTTTACATGATCAGCCTTGGTGTATCCTTTGTCAAGAACTCTCAATCCAGCAGTCAGGGTTTGAAATCTCGAAAACATCTTTTCAATGTCTTCATCATCCTCCATCTTGAAGGCTTCATACTTCTGGATTAAGGCAAGAGCTTTTGTCTCCTTGACTTGAGCATTTCCTTCATGAGTCATTTTCAAGGACTCATATATGTCATAGGCCGTTTCCCTGTTAGATGTCTTCTCATACTCAGCATGAGAGATAGCATTCAGCAAAACAGTTCTACATTTATGATGATTCCTGAAAAGCTTCTTTTGGTCATCATTCATTTCTTGCCTTGACAGCTTCACGCCTCTGGCATTTACTGGATGTTTGTAACCATCCATCAGAAGATCCCATAGATCACCATCTAGACCCAGAAAGTAACTCTCCAGTTTATCTTTCCAGTATTCAAAGTTTTCACCATCAAATACCGGCGGTCTAGTATAACCATTGTTACCGTTGTATTGCTCAGCAGAGCCAGATGTAGATGCAGGTGTAGGTATAGTCCTTTCACTTTCATCAACCATCTTTTAAATGAAGCGTTTTTCTCTTCCTGAATCTTTTCTAAACACGGTTAAGTGCTTGCACCTTAGAACCGGCGCTCTGATGCCAATTGAAGGATAGAAAAACACTTAGAAAGGGGGGGATTGAATAAGTGTGACTTAAAATCTTGAGCGATAAAAATAAAATGCACAATTATTTTTATCCTGGTTCGCTGTTAACGAAGCTACTCCAGTCCACCCCCGCAGAGATGATTTACCTCAACTGAGGATTTAATCCACTAATCGCACGGATTACAATGGTTTTCCACTTAGCCGCAACTAAGTCTTCCAGAGTCTTCTGATCACAACCTGATCACTCCAGGAACAACTGCTTAGTTCACTCCTAAGACTTTTCTAGAGTCTACTGATCAACACGATCACTCTAGGCTTAGTTCACTCCTAAGACTTTCTGCTCAGCCAACTGCCAAGACTTCCTGCTCAGCCAACTGCCAAGACTTCCTGCTCAGCTAACTGCTAAGACTTCCTAGAGTATACTGATCAACTGATCACTCTAGTTCCTTACAACTTAATGTAATCTATTCAAGAGTTTACAAATGCTTCTTAAAAGCGATAATCACAACTGTGATATTTCTCTTACAATTTAAGCTTAATCTCACTAAGATATTACAACAGCAATGTAGTGAGCTTTGATGAAGATGAAGATTCTGAGTTTTGATTTGAACAGAGTTTCAGCAAGTGAATTTGAATTGTATTGGTGCGAAAATCGTTAACCTTGCTTCTCATCAGAACTTCATATTTATAGGCGTTGAGAAGATGACCGTTGAATGCATTTAATGCTTTGCGTGTTCCGTACAGCTTTGCATTTAATGTTATACGCTTTTGTCAACTACCTCGAGCCTTGTTCACGCTGTGTCTACTGACGTAGCCTTTAGTAGCTTTAACGTTCCTTTTGTCAGTCAGCGTAGTCTGCCACGTGTACTTCCTTCTGATCTGATGTTTGTGAATACGACGTTTGAATATCATCAGAGTCAAACAGCTTGGTGCACAGCATCTTCTGATCTTCTGACCTTGAAGTGCTTCTGAGCGTGATACCATCTTCTGATCTTCAGTGCTTCTGATCTCATGTTCTTCTGATGCTTCCATAGACCCATGTTCTGATTCTGCTTCGACCATCTTCTGATGTCTTGCCAGACCATGTTCTGATGTTGCATGCTGAACCATTTGAGACACATCTTCTGAGCGCTGAATTATGCGTACTCTTTATATATATTTCCTGAAAGGGAAATTGCATTGGATTAGAGTACCATATTATCTTAAGCAAAATTCATATTATTGTTATCATCAAAACTAAGATAATTGATAAGAACAAATCTTGTTCTAACAATTATGAGCCAGGTAATTAAGGGTAGGACAAATTTGGGGTATGACAATGAGCATGTTATGGTTGATGCATGCATTCATAATCATTTGGTGGCTGGTCCTTGACGATGGTGGATCAGTGGTAGCCAATTCCCATTCTGTGGAATTAGTGAGTGGGTGTTACCGTATCCTTGACGATGGTGGGTCGGTGAGTTGGGTTATCCCAGATTTTGGTACCACATGCATGTAGTTGCATTGCATTAGGCTGTTTTGCTATTATAACATGAATGGAAGATTGTCCAATGTTATAATATGTGTTAATTTGGTTGTTTGCTTGCTGATTGTATGGTTTGAATCTGATCATAACTGTGAATGGCATGTGAAATGATATTTTATTATCTATATCTTATAACATTAGTTAAATGTGAATGAGACTCACCCTTACTGTTGTTATTTTTCAGATTGAGGAGTAGCTCTCGTACTTGGTGAGGATTAGCTCGTCAAGTAGTTCGTTAGAGTCAGTTGGGTCCGTGTCATGCTCTGGTCGTGTAACACTGGGGGCGTCGTTTAGCGTTACTTGTTAAACTTTTATTTTGGATGGATTTTATGTTAACGTCTTAAGTCTGTGACTTGGCTGTTTGTTATTCAGATGTTAAAGATAATTCCGCTGTGTTAAACATGATGATCTGAATAAATTTGGTTGACGTTCTCTTTTATGGCATGACATGAGTATTATTGTTTAATTATTTGGAAGTTGTAATGCCCTTTTTCATGTTTACTCTGATTATTATTTATTATTTATGCGGGGTATTAGATGGGTGTTACATCAAATGTAATGAATATGTGTTGTAATGAAGTTTAATTACTTCTTGGTTTTAATGTAATTTCATCATTAACCTTGTTCACTCTGATTGTTAGAATTGAATTGAAATGAAGATGAAAAATGTAACATAAACTTAACTTAATACAAATAATTCACAAAGTAACATGTTCATTACAAGTCTTAGCTTTTTCATACACATAATGGCTTGTTCATGACATATAAATTGTTCATGACAGAATACCAAAATAACATCATTGGATTATTCATGACATATAACTAGTTCATGACAGAATACCAAGCATACATAACATAAATTCATGACAGAAACTTGTTCATGGCTTTACAAAAAAAACACATTACGCATTCATGACTTCCTAGAACTACTCTTGAGTTGGCTGTGTGGCAGGTGGACCCTGAGATGATGTACCAATCTCAGATGCATTAGTGATCCTTGTCTTAGTCTTTGCAGTAGCCTTAGTCTTTGTCTTAGCCCATGTCTTTTATTTAGTCTTGCCTTTGTCCTTTGCAGTAGCGTTAGTATTTGCCTTTTTGTTCCCACCAACAGGTATGGATCTATTTCCAGCTCCTTTTCCTTTGCAACTTCTTATGTTAAGACCAACACCTCCACATTTTTTCCATGTAATTGTGGATAAAGTCCTTGGCAGCACATTTAGGTTTCTTGGCACATCATTTGACTTGTTCCTCATCTTTTTGGGGCGTCCAATAGCCCTTCTCATCAATGGTGGGTTGACTTTCATTTGTCCATCCATAACAGGCCACAATCGTGGTCCATTAGTTGGGCAGATGATGTTGCCATAACATTCCAAATACTTAGATTTCCTGCATAAAATTTACCAATAACAACCATAACATACAATTACCAATAACACTTAGGTACTATTAACAACCATAAAATACAACTACCAATAACACTAAGGTACTATTAAGAGCTATAAAACTTACTTGTAATAATCATCAACATATTCTTCTAGAGATTTCTTTATTTGCCACATACAAGAGATAGCATGGATGCAAGGAGTCCTAGTCAACATCCACTTCCTACATGAACAAGAATCTTCTTTGAGATTGATACAAAAAGTTTCTCTTCCATTGGTTACTCCAAATATTTTCATATCATCATCACCATGCCAAGTTGGAGTTCAACCACGAGCACGATTCTTGTTCTTTTCAAGAATAAGTTGGATATTAGGGCATATATCTCCATTGTACTTCTACATTATTCCCTTCTGATTTGTAATCCTTTCAGTGATGTAATTCTTAATTCCTTCTAACAAGCTCATTAGTGGTTTGTGTCTATGCTCTAATATAGCTCAATTAAATGCCTCGCTCCAATTGTAGACTTGAAGATCACACTTAACATGTGTCTTGAAGTGCGATCTTGACCAAAATTTAGCAGGTATTTCCATAATATCTTTCCAAGCATCAGGATTTAATGATTTTAGCCTAATCATTGCTCTCTCCCATTATAGGATGGTAGTAGACCTAGTTGCACTCCAAAAGACCTCTTTCAAAACCAACCCTGAAAATTTAAACAAACAAAAATTTTGTTTCAGGTACGTATTTCTATATCTATGTCTTGTATATGGTCCCAATGCGTTTTATACCAAATGTTTTGTCTGTGGTCCCAACTCATTGAAACCTTAGTTTTTTTAATCCTAATGTTTTGTCTGTGGTCCCAATGTGTGTAACCGTAATTGTTTAATCTGAAACCCTAACCCTAAAGTTTGTCTTATTTAGGCCACCTATTGAAAAAAAATTTAGGCTAAGAATTCACCATCGAGGTACACTTGTTCACAGTCTAGTTAAATGGTATCTAGATGGGGATGTAACAGAATTGAATTGGGCATGGAATGTTGATTATATGTCTTACATAGAGCTAGAGAAATTGATTCATGAGGTGGGATATACAAGTTTGAAGTTCATTTGGTATGTAAATCCCATGTTTAGTTTTGCTAGGGGTCTTAGACCTATAGAAAATGATAGGGATGTACTAATATTTGCTAAAGATGTTGAGGGATTTGATTTGGTTGATGTCTGTGTTGAGCATGGTATTGATATCCCTGATATAATAGATGAGGAAGAGTTGGGAAATGAT